>NC_041382.1:685648180-685783665 GCF_002162155.2 Triticum dicoccoides
TGTGAGTGTGTGTTTTACCCATCCAGGCGGAAGTTATGTGCACAAAAGAGGAGAACGATTCAATGTGGCGTTAGGATTGAGCGTAACTAACTACCTATGGAGACATAGAGACCTTGAACGTGCATGTGTGAGAGGTATACATGTATACGTGGGATGTGTGTGTGCGCGCGTGCATGATCAAGATAAAAGAAAGAAGACATGTCATAAGATCAACGACATGGGAGAGATGGATCGGTGTGACAATATGCATGCATGTGAGAATGCATGGAAGAAGTCCCGACAATTGAGCATGTGTTTTTGTCTTTAAGAGATAGTGGCGTGGGCTGGAGCATGCATCTATGGCGAGCAGAGGGAGTGAGGCGCAACGATTGTGCAAAAGAGACCGACCTATAAATGTGTATGTATGGAGAGACATATATAGTGTGGGTGATAGGAAGCAAGACTCCGTGCGAGAAAGAAATGTTGATGAAGAAACTATAGATAGATACAGGGATGGAGATTCTAGCTAGAGGGACATCCGCTAGTTTGGTTGTTGGAGATGACCGTCGGGTGGTTCAAATGGTGAAGTTATATGTGTGTGTGAGAGGGCACTTGACTGCATGTAGAGAGAAACATATGTAGTGTGCGTGATAGGAATCAAGAGTGAGGGCGAGAAAGAAGGTTGATGGAGAAACAGATAAATAGGAAGATAAAGATGCTAGCTAGTGTGCGTTAGAGATAGGAGTATAGTGGATCAGAAGGCTGGGTTATGTGTGTGGGTGTGAGAGAGATAGAGAGAGGGTGCGTGTGAGTCACATACAAACAGATATCAGAGAGAAATGAGATCCAGAGAGATGGAGTTTTGTGTCTGCGAGAGAGAAAGATATTTCACAATGAGAGTGATAGCTAGAGAGACATATGAGGGAATGCAAGATATCTTTAGGGAGAGAGGGTGTGTGTGAGCGACATACAAGAGAACAATGGAGAAATATGAGACCTTGGGAGACAGAGTTTGTGTTTGTGTGTAAGAAAGAGATATTGAAGAGGAAGAGTCATAGGTTCTCATATCTAAGGAGCGAAAGACATCTCTGTATAAGGGGTGTGCGAGTGGCACACATGGGAATAGTAGAGAGAAATGAGACCCCGGGAGACAAAGTTTTGTGTTTGTGTGAGAGAAAGAGATTCCACATGGAGAATCATAGTTAGAGACACATAACAGGGAGCGAGATATACTTAGAGAGAGATAGAGTGATGAAGGTCGAGGGAGAGAGTACCGTCAGTGTGTTACGAAGATAAACGATCATTGTCGACATACAGGTAGCACGAGAGATACCTGAGAGACGATGAACGCGTATAGGTCCAGAGAGATAGTCCTATATAAGCATGAGTGATAGCTATATGAGACGAATATCTGGATTAAAGGGGATTCAAATATTTAAACTGGAGATCACGACATCGATAATATCATAAGCAAATTGGTGTATCAAACATGCATATTCATTTGAATTTGGGCACACGTGTAATGTTATATAGTTTATCAATATTGGTGATCCATAGATTCTTCAATTAAAAACAATGCATGGTTTATATGCAATTAATGTCTAAACGGGATTACACTATATGTTGCGTGTGTGAAACACATTATACATGTTTGAGAAGTAAAAAAACCCGGATGAAACACACATTAATTGGAGATAGTTAGCGAGGAATGCATACATTGGATTTCAACATAAAGTGGCTTCAAATATTTGAAAATCCAAATTGATGGATACAACCTTATGAATCTGAGATCATGCCATTTGTAAACCATATTTATGTATAAATGGTGTTGTGCTTTTGAAAGTATATATAAAAAATGATGTATATAGGATGCAATTCCAATTGAAAATGGATCCCGCCCGAAAAAATAGAATAGAAACGGGATTCAAATTGAGTTGGCACGGTAAACGTGCACTCTGCAAAATTTGAACGAAGTGGGGAAAGTCGCAGTGACTGCCCAAAACCAAAATCCGCGAGATGGAAATCACTACTGCCTATCCCTGCCACGCAAAGCCTATATGCTGGATTTCTATAGGTTTCGATAGGGGTAGGTTTGTAATTTCACCCAAACGTGACATAACCGCCTCTCACCCGGATTCATACACGGTGGGCGCCAAAACACAGTGTGTCCTCGGCCGAAATCAACTCCCTCCCCGATTCGTATTCATACACGGTGGGCGCCAAAAACAAACTCTCATCGTCAAATATTCAGTGTATGCGAGATTACCGTCCTATCCCCAACCAACTAGTGTTGCTGTGATGTAGTAGAAAATTGAAACGGGGGCTAAGTTTGTAAATTTCCTCGCATTTGAGACAAGCGTGCCCTGAATACATGGTTCCCCCTTCCTCTCTACCTCCCTTTTCCCCATTCGTACTCCGTGGCCGCCAAAACACCCTCTCCACCCCACCCTCCTCCGTCCGCCGCTGTCGGCCACCCCATCCACCACCGTCCTCCTCCACCATGCCGGAGCTGATACCCCGGTGCCGCCGTCCATTATGAGAGATCGACCTCTCTCATCCACGGCTTCGGACCGGGATCCTTGCATCCCGTCCTCTCGCTTCATCCCCGCTGTCGTCCACCTTGCCGGCGCCGCTCCTACGAACGTCTCGTCCACCGCACCCCACTGCCACCGTCTACCCTCCTAGATCTGCTTCCACGCCGCCGACAGCCATCGCTACCGCAGCACCGTCAAATTCTCAGCAGATGCGTACACGGCACCGCACCAGAGGTGGTACTCTTTCGTATCTGCTCAACTTATTTATCGCAGCAAGAAAATAGATCGCCACTGCTTTACTCTGAGTTCTTGTCTTGGTTGCGAAGTTGCCTTTGTCCGGTTTGCACCTTCAGATCCGCCATGGCACGCTCAACACCATCTCACAATGCTCATGGTTTTCCCCTTTTATATTCCACACTAGTTAGATCACAGTAGACTAAATTTCAAAATTGGTTCAGTCGATTTTTCAGAGCTCGCCGGAGTTCGCCGGTGCGATCGAAGGGGCTCGAGTGGGGGCGGTGGTGGGGCCTCGTCGAACGAAGAAAACTCGACACGGGTGGGGGCGGGGCTGGGGGTGGGGGTGGCGGAGGAACACAGGCGGTGGGGCCGGTGGTTCGGCCGGCGGCCCGTGCGGTGTTCTGTATGGGAAGCACAGTATGTTCCTTGTCAGGAAGGGGAGCAGGGACATCTGTAGTCTAACAGCTGATAGAGCTGGCCTGTACGTGATCGATAGGCTTTCAATTACTAGCGGCAATACAACACCGTAATTTCCAGCCAGTTCCACTTTCCCGATTTATATATCCTAGTTATGGTGTACCCCTGTTATGTACACTATGATCTGCCTAGTTGTTGTGTGCTCTTGTTATCATGGTTTGGCAATAAATTTTCTATATAGTATATTATGAACCTATCATCTGCCAGCTATCCTTACTTCTGGAGCCTATTTTTTTGTGTACTTGTGCCAGATATAAATGCACGCACCATATTACAGCACACATGAGCTCTCTCATCAGAATCCAGTGAGAGCACACAAGTGTTTACATGGGCGCCCCTATATTAGAATATCATCTGCATTACAAAGATAATCTCACAACTATTTTTGTTTTCATTGTTCTTAGATATCATACGCAATGACAGTGAATATCAGAATCCGCTCATCAGAAGAATATTGTGGAACATTGCAATGACTTACAAAATTGGCACCAAGGCATTGAGTGCCATTCTGGAAGCAATGAAACTCGTACGCTCCCCACCTGTTGATTCTTGTTCAGAATATCATCCTAATGACTATTCTAACCTCGAGGAGTCAAAGGCAGATGGCCTGTCCCGTTCACCCATCAAGGTGCCTGTTCTAATTTGGCAAGGTTTTATTCATTGCGTGTATCTTGCATATGTTGTCTTGCATTTCTTCTACTTTGTTGCACCGCCATCTGCTTAGTTTACTCATCATATATGTCGAGATGCCATATCCATCCATTATCAATACATATTCCATCTATCATCGTACCGTGTTTTTCCACTCCAATGCTATTCTAGTGCATCAGACATCAAAAAGGAAGAGGGTGATTGCCGAACCTGAAGGAGCACCAGCAAAGTCCTTGAAAAACGTGGTGGTGCCGGAGAAATCAGACAGCACCCCACTTATATTGGCTGTATAACTAGTGACACAAATCGTAGGACCAACTCCAGCAGACTGTACCGATACTTCACTGGCCACACCACTAGCCCCACCACACAGGACCTGCACTCCAGCAAAAGGTATACCGATTTCATTTGCCATAGCACCAGCTGTACCACAGAAAAATCCCACTCCAGCAAAAAGTACAGCAAGTCCACCGGCCGAAGACCTATCCCAAGTGCAGAGATGGCCAATTCCTGCAGATTGGAACCCCATTCCATTTATTCCTAGTTTAAAAGACAATGCTTTCAATGTTGTTAGGGACTACGTGCATATATTCCCATCATGGGAAGATTATTGTGAAGACAAACACCATTTTCACATCTTCTTGTCCAACTTACGTGTAAGTGCTATTATTCATGGTTATTATTTTCCTGTTTTCTGCTGATTCAACACATCAATGATTTACATTACATTGTTGTAACTAGGCAGGTTCAATCTGGATAGTCATGACGAGCAAAGCTTGCTTGTGCTTTTCAAGGAAGCATTGCAGCAGTATCGATGTTACCTGAGGAAATCACACTTTGATGGCAAGTCTATAAACGAATTTCCGGTGAAGTCTCCTGTGCTAAATTTAGAAGACATTGAATGGAAAAACCTTGTTATGCACTAGTATCGTTCCCAGGATGAGGTATTGTCTATGAAATCACATGACAATTTGAACTTCTACTTTTCTGCATGTGCCTTACGGATCTTTTTTGTAGGAAATCTGCTCGAAGAAGAACTCTGGTTTGACAAGAACGATAGGATATCGCAAATATGCTGCCCGCTGCTTTGCTCTTGTTAGTACATGTTGTCCTGTATCACTGTACTTGCATACATACCTGGTTCATTATGTGACAGCAGTATGCATGATAGCTTTCTTATCAATTGTTCACTCCAAATTATCTGATCTGTATGAATGGTTACATTAGTGTAGAATATATCCAATGCCAATGTTTTTTTAGCTCTGCATTGCTCTTGTAAGTACATACTGTCCTTTATCAGTGTACTTATAATGACAGGTAGTTGTTCATGTACCATCACTCTGCAGCTTATTTTCCTTTGCCCTCCGTTTTCTACACATCAAATCTATATTTACTCTTACCATAAGGTTGGTACTGAAGAAGTTTAGCTGTGCATTGCTCTTGGCTGTACCTTTTTCCTGTATCACTGCACTTACATTTATAGCTACTTGGTTATGTAGCATCACTCTTCATCTTATCTTAAATATTCTCCATTTTTTCGTATATTATCACATCTATATTTACTCTTAACAAAATGTAGAATAAAGGCAATGCTTTTGAAGAAGATTCTGTGGTAAACTTCTTGAATTCCCCCCCCCCCATCAGCATGGACAAGGCCTTTATAGAGCCTATCTTCACCAATAATGTAAGTTTGTCCATCTCAAGCCTTCAAACTTTGTTGTATATATTTGGTTAGGCATGACTACAACAAGTGTTTATTTTTGGTGTTTGCATCAAATTGCTTGTTTAAAGTTTATTATATGTAGTTCATAAACAAAAGTTCGTCCTTTCTCAATTTAAGTTTTCAGTTGTACAACCAAGTTCCTTCTTCATACCATGTAAATTAAACAATACAGAGCAAGTGATCTTCTTTTGCACTGCATGTATGCTTCTGTTCTTCATTTGTAATCTAGTGTTGTGGTGAACCTACCCACTACAGCACAATGTCATATCCTGCAATGTCTTAACTATGAACAATGTCATATCATTTTACTATTATTTAAACCGTCTCTTTGTTTGCCAATCTGAAATGGAATAAATTGACAGCACACTAACCATTGATACTTATGACTTCTTGATCTGTAATCCAGTGGTGTCGTGAAGCTGCCAACTCCTTCACAATGTCATTTCCTGCCATGTCTTGACCTGAACAATACCATATTGTGTTAATGCAAATTTAAACTGTGTCACTTTATTCGCCAGTAAGAAATGTGATGAATTGTCAGCATTGATACTTTTATGTGCAAAACCTGTCATCTGTCTGCTTGTTTATCTTTCAGAGTGAGGAAGATACAAGTGTTGAACAAGCGCAGTCTCATCATCTTGCTCAGCTGCTTGCCCTGCAGCTCCCCAGCAGGGCTAACCTTTCTTGAACTCTATTGAAGTGCTGTCGGTTTTGTATATCATTTTGTCGGCGTGTTTATTTGCACTGGTGGCGATCTTTGATGCACAGTATATGTAATCTGTTGTCTGCTTGTGCTTTATTATCATAGTGGCGAACTTTGATGCCCAGTGGATGTAATATGCCGTAATTTCTTTATTGTATAGTCTAGGTTTTTTCTTATTCATGATGCTGCAGTTATTTTACTGTATATATATCGTGTCTTCGCAGTAAACTGGCCAAACCGTAAAATTACGGTACATAATGGGGCCGTCATGCAATCACGATGTAGGTTGGGCCTAAAACGTGCCGATCAGCTCACAGGCCGGCAGCAGCCCGAAATGAACCCCGGCCCGTGATTATGCGAATCAAATTACGGACTTTTAACAGGCCGAAAAATTGTCTCGGTCCTTGTTTGGCCCAATCAGTTATCGGCTGCGAGCTGGCCGGATGCAAACCGGGCCATAGTTAGGCCCAACTATATGACGAGCTTTTAACAGGCTGAAATTAATATAGGGCCGAAATGTTAAACGGGCCCTTAACAGGCCAAAACTAATATCAGGCCGACTTACTAAGTGGGCCTTTAGCAAATGGGCCCAAAAGCATAGTGTCTAGTTGACGGGCCGAATCTGATATGGGCCATATTTGAGCCCAAAGCGTCTTAAAGGGCCGGACCTGATCTGGGCCGTAATTTGGCCCAGAACGTGGTAGGCCTTTAACGGGCCGGATCTCATATGGGCCACTATTAGGCCCGGAGCGTGGCAGGCCATTAATGGACCAGATCAAATATGGGTCGGCATTTGGCCCAAAACATGGCAGGCAGTTAATGGGCCAGCCTACTAGGGTACTCAAAATCTTGTGGGCCTACAGCTGGTTTGGCCCATTAATGTCGGTGAAATCTCGTGGGCCTTTAGCTGGGCCGGCCCATTATGATCCGCAAGAATCTTGTGGGCCTTTACGTGGGCCGGCCCATTACGGCACACAAAAATCTTATGGGCCTTTACCTGGGCCGGCCCATTATGGCCCACAAAATCTTGTGGGCCTTTAGCTGGGCCAGCCCATTATGGTCCGCAAAATCTCATGGACCTTTAGCTAGGCCGGCCCATTATGGTCCGCAAAATCTTGTGGGCCTTCAGTTGGGCCGGCCCATTTAAACTTGATGGGCCGGTCCACGTGTCAACATATCATAGGCGCGTCTCGCCCATTTGATGAGTTGACACGTGTCTCGTCCAGCCAAGGATGATTTTACAGGTGGAAAATCCCCATTGGTCGTGGCTGTTACCGGGTTATTGGATCCAAAAACCGACCCGATAGCTTAACGGCGTTCCGTTACGATGGATGCCACGTGTCAGTCACCCTTGACGAAAGCACTTCTGTGTTGCGTGATTTATTGTCATGGAACTAGACACTTCCGTGATGATAATTTTGGTAATGTCATGGAAAACTTCTACGACAGCACAGGTATGACTATCTTGATTCTGTCATAAATTTGTCATGGATGTACATGCATGACAAAAAAGCGACCTACTGTGACAAACACGTATCATCACGGAAGTGTATTTTTTTTGTAGTGCCTTCCGATGACTCGATATGTACCCGGTACCCTCAGAACACTTCCGGTGTCCGAATATCATCGTCCTATATATGAATATTTACCTCTCGACCATTTAGAGACTCCTCGTCATGTCCGTGATCTCATTCGGGACTCCGAACAACATCCGTTCACCAAATCACATAACTCATATAATACAAAATCATCATCGAACGTTAAGCATGGGACCATACAGGTTCGAGAACTATGTAGACATGACCGAGACACCTCTACGGTCAATGACCAACTCCAGAACCCGGATGCTCATATTGGTTCCTACATCTTCTACGAAGATCTTTATCGGTCGTACCGTAATGACAACATAAATTATTCCCTTTGTCATCGGTATGTTACTTTCCTGAGATTCGATCGTCGATATCTTCATACCTAGTTCAATCTCGTTACCGGCAAGTCTATTTACTCGTTCCGTAATACATCATCCCGCAACTAACTCATTAGTCACATTGCTTGCAAGGCTTCTTATGATGTGTATTACCGAGAGGGCGCGGAGATACCTCTCTGATACTCGGAGTGACAAATCCTAATCTTGATCTATGCCAACCCAACAAACACCTTCAGAGATGCCTGTAGAGCATCTTTATAATCACCCAGTTACTCGTGACGTTTGATAACACACAAGGTATTCCTCTGGTATCCGGGAGTTGCATAATCTTATAGTCAAAGGAATATGTATATGACATGAAGAAAGCAACAACAATAAAACTGAACGATCAATATGCTAAGCTAACGTATGGGTCTTGTCCATCACATCATTCTCCTAATGATGTGATCATGTTCATCAAATGACAACACATGTCTATGGTTAGGAAACTTAACCATCTTTGATTAACGAGCTAGTCTAGTAGAGGCTTACTAGGGACACAGTGTTTTGTCTATGTATCCACACATGTATCAAGTTTCCGGTTAATACAATTCTAGCATGAATAATAAACATTTATCATTATATAAAGAAATATAAAATAACAACTTTATTATTGCCACTAGGGCATATTTCCTTTAGAGGGGGCAGGAGCCCGCCATGGCTGTCCGCCACCCGCGCCTGAAGAAGCGTCCCCGCCGGCCCCGGAGGACGAACCACCACCGCTGGGAGGAGCGAGGAGGGGTCCTTTGGAAGCATAGAAGGCGGAGGCCGAGGTGCTGTTGGAGCGCTGAGAGGCCTTCATCTCGCGGAGCAGCAGCATGTTGCGGAAGTTGAGGAAGGTAGGGAACGGTGTGAGGAGGGGGACGATGTCGGCGACACTGTCAAAGCGCTCATGAAGGCCCTTGTTGACGTTGGTGACGAGTTCAGGGTCGAAGATGGGCGCACCAACCTCGGCAAGGGCGTCGGTCACCGTCTTTTTCAAGTGAAGGTAATCGGTGATGGACCGATCCTCCTGCTTGATGTTGTGGAACTCCTAGGGGAGATAAATATTGCGTCTCTTTTTGTTGTCGTTGAAAGAGCGCGAGGACGGAGGTCCAGACCTTGTATGTCGTGGTGATGGCGGGGTCGGTAGGCATGACGAGGTCAACGATGTCCATGGCCATGGAGCCGTAGAGCCAGCGAAGCACCATGACATCAAGGCGGGGCCACGTGGGGTCGGTGGAAGGTGTCTCGGTGGTGAGATGGTCCTCGAGGGCGTAGGTGGTGACAGCGATGGTGAAGAAGGTCCTCCACTTGGGGAAGATGGCGCTCTTGAACTCGAGGACGACTGGGACGAGGGAGCGGATGCTCTGGATGGCGGTGGCCTGTGCCCATAGGGCGGCGTTGGGTGAGGAGGAGTTTTTGAGGGTTCCATGGAAGGGGAGGAAGGTGGTGACTGGCTCCGCGAGGATGGAGGCCGGCGGCGCTAGGGTTGGAGGAGAGCGGAAGTGGGAGGATATGCTTAGGCTGATACCATGAAAAACTTAGGAATGTTTGCCACACTTGGGCTTTTCCATTGCATGTTAATATATAGACAGATTTACAATCCTAACCATAAATGGGAGATCAAAATAATACCGATACTCCTCGATTTAGGGAAATAGGAGATATGTCACGATATGTGACATATTAGTCTAACACTCACATCGAAGGAGACCCGGCTAGAAGGGCGGTATGCAAGCAATCCGGCGGGCGCTTTTGTATACCCGAAACCCAACATGCCCGGGAGGACCCTGTCAGGGCGCGCGGAGGCTATGGCCTGGCCTAGGTTGAGTTGATCGCCCTAGGGCATCGAGGTTCACCGCCCTGCAACAAGAAGAACTAACAAAGAACGAGGAAAAAGAAGAACAAAGGGCGGAGATAAAACTAAAAGTAAAGGGTAAAAAGTTGTAGATGAATTGATCGATTGTGTGTTGTTCAATCGGCCGTCACCCCTTAGGTATATAAGAGGTGGATGGACTTTACATACAAGAAATGACTCCAAATCACGTCCAAATATTTCCAAAATTAACCGAACTCGGATTTAGATAAGTCTAGGACAATAGTTCGGTTTTTAGGTCCGGCAGGCCACAAACGACCTCGGATGAAGATGATCCCAAAAGAAAATTTGACCATCTCGACGAGATGAAGAACTTTCATGTTGAACGTTTTTTGATTCAAGGCCATCTTCAGGGTCGAATCGCTCGCGCAAAACAGACTGTTACTCGCGCTACCCACCAGACAACTTGTCTGATGGCCTGGGCCAATTTTGGCTCATGACAGGGTCATATTCAGATGGCTCTAACTTTTACATAGGATCTCAGATTGAGGCACTTTTTATATCAAAATCGACCGTATCGACGAGACAAATACAATTCTTGTACAAAGTTTTCTCATTTGAGGTCGCCCTTGCAGCATAATCGGCTGAACAATGCTCTGGGTACAAAATCTCAGTATTTCAAACACAACTTCGGCCTTCGAGATGAGATGGGATGGCGATGACCCAAACATCAAAGATGTTCGTGTCGACAATACAAAACTTCTTCATGTTGATCACTTCTCCATTTGACACCATCTTAATTGCATTTCGTACCATGCCAAAATCTGGTGTCAACACATGCCCCCCTGTTTTTCAGCAAAGCTTGAATGCTGAAAAATAATTTGCACTACGTTTGTTCTAAGGACGATGTCAACACTCCATCGGCCATTTGTACTCTTAGGGCGATAACTATGTACCCGGCCATGTCTTTGCTTAGGGTGATATTTATGTATCGTCTGTTGCCTATCTAAGCTTCTTGCCACACACTTGGGTGGTATTTCCTTAAATATTTGCCGTTGAGAGCTCGAGGTAACAATGCCCCTTGTAAGGATTCTACCAAATATTAGTTTTCGCGAACTACTTTTGTAATCTTGAATGGACCTTCCCAACTTGGTTACCACTTCCCTAATTGTCTGTCTTTCGAACAAATTGGTAGAATCACCTTCCACACGACATCGCCAACTTGAAAATTCTTCAACTTAACCTTCTTATTGTAAGCTCTTGCCACCCTGAACTTATCACTTTCTATGCCCTTCAAAGCAACCAAACTTTTATCGGCGACTTCATCAATATTGTCCATCATCAAGTTATAAAAGTCTATCACTAATAAATCATTTTGTTTTGCTATTATCAGAGCATTCAAATTCACTTCCAATGGTAAAACGGCCTCTTGACCATATATGAGTTCATATGGAGTTACCTTTGTAGAACCATGCCTTGAAATTCTGTGTGCCCACAAAGCTTTAGGCAATAGCTCATGCCATCTCCTTGGATTATCCTTAATTTTCTTCTTCATGAGCTTGATTAACATCTTATTACTAGATTCAGCTTGTCCATTGGCTTGGGCATAATACGGAGAGGATTTGAGCAACTTTATCTTATATGATTCAACAAATTCTGTAACTTGATGTGATATAAAGGATGAACCTTGGTCTGCAGTTAATGTTTGAGGAATGTCGAATCTATGAATAATGTGCTCATTTATGAATTGAATTACCTCTGTATGCGTCATATTTTTTAGCGGTATTGCTTCGGACCATTTAGTGAAATAATCAGTTGCTACCAACATGAACCTATGACCCTTTAAAGAAGAAGGATGAACCTCTCCAATAAAGTCTAATCCCCAACCTCTAAAAGGCCACAGATTAATAATAGGATGTAACATAGCAGCGGGAGCCAACTGAATATCACCAAACTTTTGACAAGCTTCACATCCCTTATAATACCTGAAGCAAGCATTAATCATCGTCGGCCAATAAAACCCAGCACGTCTCAATAACCATTTCATCTTCGGGGCCGACTGATGAGTGCCACAAATTCCCTCATGAACTTCTCCCATAGCAGCTCTTGCTTGGTCCTCGTCCAAGCATTTTAAAAGAACATCATCAACCGTTCGGCGATAAAGATCATCATCTCTCATTGTATTCTTGAAAGCCATACGCCAAATGGTCGTGTCCACCCCTTTACTAGAATCACGCAAATGATCAATAATGGGTTTCCTCCAGTCCTGATTTTCTCCTGCATTAAAATTTTCATTAGTGGCCGAAATGGTGGGCTCCGTTTCAGCCTCCCCTACGTTGGTAAGACCAGACATCTGAAGGAAATATGCCCTAGAGGCAATAATAAAGTTATTATTTATTTCCTTATATCATGATAAATGTTTATTATTCATGCTAGAATTGTATTAACTGGAAACATGATACATGTGTGAATACATAGACAAACAGAGTGTCACTAGTATGCCTCTACTTGACTAGCTCGTTGATCAAAGATGGTTATGTTTCCTAGCCATAGACATGAGTTGTCATTTGACTAACGGGATCACATCATTAGGAGAATGATGTGATTGACTTGACCCATTCTGTTAGCTTAGCACTTGATCGTTTAGTATGTTGCTATTGCTTTCTTCATGACTTATACATGTTCCTATGACTATGAGATTATACAACTCCCGTTTACCGAAGGAACACTTTGTGTGCTACCAAACATCACAACATAACTGGGTGATTATAAAGGTGCTCTACAGGTGTCTCCAAAGGTACTTGTAGAGTTGGCGTATTTCGAGATTAGGATTTGTCACTCCGATTGTCGGAGAGGTATTTCTGGGCCCACTTGGTAATGCACATCACTATAAGCCTTGCAAGCATTGTAACTAATGAGTTAGTTGCAGGATGATGTATTACGGAACAAGTAAACAGACTTGCCGGTAACGAGATTCAACTAGGTATTGAGATACCAACGATCGAATCTCGGGCAAGTAACATACCGATGACAAAGGGAACAACGTATGTTGTTATGCGGTTTGACCAATAAAGCTCTTTGCAGAATATGTGGGAGCCAATATGAGCATCCAGGTTCCGCTATTGGTTATTGACCGGAGATGTGTCTCGGTCATGTCTACATAGTTCTCGAACCCGTAGGGTCCGCACGCTTAAAGTTCGGTGATGATCGGTATTATGATTTTTTTGTGTTTTGATGTACTGAAGGTAGTTCAGAGTCCCGGATATGATCACGGGCATGACGAGGAGTCTCTAAATGGTCGAGACGTAAATATCGATATATTGGACGACTATGTTCAGACACCGGAAAGGTTCCGGAAAGTTTCGGACATATACCGGAGTACCGGGGGTTACCGGAACCCCCGGGGGGCTTAATGGGCCTACATGGGCCTTAGTGGAAACAGAGGGCAGCAAGGGGAGTGTGGGGCATGCCCCCCCCCAAAGGTCCAAACCGAATTGGTTTAGGGCAAAGGGGGCCGACCCCCTCTTTCCTTCTCCTCCTCTCCCTTTCACTACAAAAAAATACACTTCTGTGATGATACGTGTTTGTCACAGTAGGTCGCGTTTTTTGTCATGCATGTACATCCATGACAATTTTATGACAGAATTAAGATAGTCATACCTGTGCTGTCGTAGAAGTGTTCCATGACATTACCAAAATTATCATCACGGAAGTGTGCACTTCCATGACGATAAATCGCGCGTCACAGAAGTGCTTTCATCAAGGGTGACCGACATGTGGCATCCACCGTAACGGAACGCCGTTAAACTATCGGGTCGGGTTTTGGATCCGATAACCCGTTAACAGCCCCGACCAATGGGGATTTTCCACGTGTAAAATCAGCATTGGCTGGAGGAAACACGTGTCAGCTCATCGTTGGGACAGATGTCATCCACTCATTAGACAGTAGGCGCCTATGATACATCGACACGTGGCACAGCACAACAGAGGCCCATTCCTGTGAAAAGGCCGGCCCGTTTGACTTGGTCCAAAGGTGGCGGGCCGGCCCATGGAAAACCTGTTAACGACATGTTCACATATAGCCCATTTACAGCCTGCTAACCCAAGGCCCGTTACGCCCTATCCGAATTAGGCCCAGTAGCATCATCTGGGCCATCCAATATGATTCCAGACCATTTTCACTTCTGTCCCATGTATGGCCCATGACGTCTTTCGGCCCATATGAGGCCCTATGTAACTCTTGGCCTATTAACGGCCCGTGGTGAAACTGGCCCGTAATGAACGGTGTATCACTTTACACCCATTAACGGCCCGTGGTGGAACTGGCCCGTAATGAACAGTGTATCACTTTATACCCATTAACGGCCAGTTATTCCGTTGGGCCGTTTCCAGCCCATGTTATCTTTCGGCCTTCTCAGAGCCAATTTACTCTTGGGCTCACTTGCAGCATTCGTTTACTTACGGCCCGTTACTGTCATTTTTTGCTTATGGGCCGTTATGGTCGGCCCATGAATGGCCGATTCCAACTCTAGCCCGTTTACGGCCATAATGCGGCCTGTTATTGGCCCATGTTTGGCCAATCGATCATACGGCCCGTATAAGGCCCATTGATGATACGGCCTGTAGAGGGCCCATTGTTTCTACGGCCCGTAGAAGGCCTACTGTTTCTACGGCCCGTAGAAGGTCCACTACTTCTACGGCCCGTAGGAGGCCCAATGTCACTACAGTAAATATTAGCACATGGTTATTGTCGCCTAGTTTTAAAAAAATAGGTTATTGCAGCCACTAGCAAAACCGCGGAAAAAGAACTGCACTGACTACAAGCAAACAAATAAACAAGACAACAAGGAAATAAATAAGCAAGCAAGTTATGCTAGGCTATCATGGCTATTACACATATTACATCCACTGGGCATCAAAGTTCACCACCAGTGCAAATATAGGGAACAAAGCAACATATAAACGCCACAGCAAAACCAGTCCAGAATTGAAACCACTTTAGAAGAGTTCAAGAAACAATATCCTGGGTACCCATAATGCTGGCAAGATGCGTAGCAAGCTTATTAACTTTCTCTTGTTTGGCTCTTAAATCCTCCAGCGCTTGCTGTTGCACAAGAAAGTACGCATCTGAATTCTACAGGGACTTCCTCAGTCCTTCGGGTTCTTGCCGCAGCACAACTGACTGATGCCTTTCAGCTTGTAGCTGAGACTAAAGAAGCCGAAGTGATTCAGACAGCGAGTTCGAAGAGCTTGTACCAGTGGTACTGGCCAGTAACTCGAACACTACATCAACGCAGGACTGTGGGGTTTTCTCACTGTCTACAAGATCGTTTTTATCACCTTTCTTGGAGACCAACAGGGTTGTCTCACTATCTTGAACCTTATCTGCATTACTTTCTCTACCATTGAATAGTGGGGGTGCTCTTCTCCAATATTCTATTTGCATACTACAAGAGAAACAAGCAAACACATCACAGGTTTAGCTTGTAGTATACGAAACTCATTTTGGTAAACCGGTTCAGTAGTAAGGTGGACAGGATAACAGCATGAAGCAAACATATATCTATGTACTATGGTCACTGTATTGTCCATATCATTCTAGTTTATGTTCCCTAATCAAGATAGAGACACAGTTCAACTCATATATTTTTAAGACACAGCAGCATAGACAGAATATAAGTGTGAGAAACTACACAGCATTGGCAGCACTTGTAATGTGCATCACATCAGAACATAACTGTTTATACAACTTAAACTGAAATCAACATAGAGCAAGAAGTTAGAACAGCAATCCAGTTAAAGAAATAGGTTTAAAACATACCTGTTGCGCCATTCGAGTTTCAATTGGATACTTCAAATTCGAAAGTAGTTGGTATGAATAAATACAGTGATGCAATAGCAAAGGAGTATGGACCATAGCTACGGAATCTGACCTGAGAACAGTTGCTCTTCTGCTTTAAATGTGGAGTTTGGGTTAGCTGTGGTGGTCTTCGTGCTTTGGGCACTGCAGTATCTTTACAAACTGCTCGTGTGGGGGTCCTCTGTGGTGGACATGGTGCTTTGCCAACTATAAGTGGGTTACTATCCGCTGGGGTTGCAGTTAGATGGGTTTTAGCTGGTTCTCTGCCCAACGGTGTAAGTGTGCAATCTGGAAGAGTCTTGATTATGTGTGGTGGGGCTAGTTTGTGGGCCAGTACAACCATGGTTCTATCTGCATCGAAGGGTAGCACTGTCTTTTGTGAAGAACGGGTTTTTGCTCCCTTAGATACTGCCATCACCCCCTCCAATTCAAATGGCTGATAAACAAGAAAAGAAATTGAACGTACATACATTGTATGATAGACAGATTTGGTAATTCACATATATGTTGCCTAACCAAATAGGACAGCATGACACAATTTCACATATATGATGCCTAACTAAACAGGATAGCATGACACAGTTTCAGATATATGATGGGTAACTTAATAGGATATAATGGCATAATTCAACATATGATGAGTACCTAAACAGGACGACATGACAAAACTATATGATGTCTTTCTAAAATAGGTTGGGATGAAATAATTCACATACATGTTGTCTAAGTATACATGATAGCGTGATATAATTGACATAATTGATTCATATACTAAGAAGCTGGCACTCGCATGTATGATCTCTAAACTAAGCAGATAGAATTCAATATTGTGCATATGATGTCTAAACTAAGCAATGCAAGACACCATATGCATCATATGAGAAATATAAACATTGCAACTTAGAGCATACACCTCAGGTGGGATATAGGACTGGTCATCTGTCTCTGAATCCTCCTCTGAGGAGCTCCCTGTAACCATCGAGATATATGCTTCAACAGGTACCATTGCCTGCTCTGAAGACCTTGTTTTCACTCCCGATTTTTCCATAACCGGCTCAAATGGCTGATACACATGAGGAGTAGTTCAATATACAAAAATTGTCGACAAATGGAATACGTAATAAAAAAAGATGGCATGAGATAATTCACATATATGATGCCTAGCTCCATGGCGGTGCATAATTCACATATATGATAACTGGCTAAAAAACATGGCATTGCATAATTCACATATCTGATATAGAAATCAAATAGGAGGCATTCACACAAAGCATGTCTAATCTAAGCAGATGGCATGGCAATGCAAGACACCATATGCATGATATGAGCAATATAACCCAGCCAAGTTAGAGCATGCACCTCGAGGGGGGGGGATACGACTGGTCATCTCTCTCTGAATCCTCCTCCGAGGAGCTATCTGTAACCCGCAAGAAATCTACATCGACAGGTAGCACTGACTGCTCAGAAGACCTTGTTTTCACTCCAGATTTTCCCATGACTGACTCAAATGGCTGATGCACAGGAAGAGTAGATGAAAGTATAAACATTGTTGACAAATGGAATACATTATGGAAAAAATATGGCACAATACAATTCACATATACGATGACTGGCTAAACAGTATGGCATTGCATGATTCACGTATATGATTCCTGGCTAAAGAAGATGGCATTGCATAATTCCCATATACTCCCTCTGTTCCTAAATATTTATCTTTTTAGAGATTTCAAATGGACTACCACATACGGATGTATATAGACATATTTTAGAGTGTAGATTCACTCATTTTGTTCCATATGTAGTCACATGTTGAAATCTCTAAAAAGAAAAATATTTAGGAATGGTGGGAGTATGATATAGAAACCAAACAGGTGGCATTCACACAAAGCAAATCTAAACTAAGCTGATGACATATAAGATGTATAATGTAAGCAATGCAAGGCGCCATATGCATGATATGACCAACATCAGCATGCCAGGTTAGAGCAAACACCTGAGGTGGTAAACAGACATGGTAGGCTCCTTGTGAATATCCATCTGAACAATTATCTTCCTCTGGAATACAATCTGGAAATGTAGGAGGGGGGCACTTCGCCCACCATGGAGCGGTGTCTGCATGACATTATATTCGCATGCAACGGTCTTCTCTTTTTCTCTACATGTTCAGTACGATTGTGTACAATATCTGACATGCATAATAAAAATAGATAGATTTTTTAAGGCCTAAGGGGTGCATGCAAAAATCAAGACTGATGGTAGCAAACGAGTGGATGGATCCAAAACTAATGATAGCAGGTAGATTATAGCTTCAGTTTAAAAAGATAGACAATGGATCATCTATTGTTTGTTGCCCACCCAACATGAACCACATAGAAGACCCCAGATGAACCAGATAGTAGACAGATACTATTCGTTGTTGGCTCGATATGAGACCCATGGGCAATTCAAAACTCAAGATTGAACGATAAAGTAGCAGGTAATAATAACCGATGTATAACGTAAGAAAACACGAAAGACTGCGACCTCTCTTCCGGAATTGTGTAGTCCTCAGGTTCATCTGCTCAGTCGATGATGGTAATGCAGTTGGCGTGGCTGCCGGCAACGGGGAAGATGATCTGAGGCGGCGAAAGGAAGTCTGCAGGGGGATCTCTACTACAGTGAATGCTTCTGTCGATGGTGCACCTCGGGTGGGGTGGATGACGGCACGGCAGGAGCAGCACATAACACACAGAGTTTTCTTTGACACCTGTCTGAAAATGAAGTAAATCTGTAAGGGCTCCTTAGAATTGGAGGATTCTATAAATGCGGGGACAGGAAAAACATAGGAATAGGATAGGAATGCAAGTGCAAAATAGAGCATTTTGAAACATAGGATTTTAGTCAACCTGGGTGTTTGGCCCACATGAATTGGAAGAACGGAGGAATGGAGAAACAAAGTGATGCGACGAGTGTACAACCTCTTTGGCATAGCCTTGTGGACCTCAACATCATTGGGTTGGACGTGGAGGATGGCGATGATGCTGGTGTGACTTTCGGAGGCGGGGAAGAAGATCTGAGGCCTCTAGAAACGGCACCGTGGGTACTACTTTGCTATGATGGACGGTTCCGTCGTTGGAGCAGCTCCGCTAAGGTGTACGGTGACGAGGCTGAAGCATGACAAGACAGACAACGTTAATCTGAAGTGGGACCCTAATATCATCTGCAATAGATGATGTAAAATACATCACCAAAAAGTGCTAGATGTAAAACGCATCAGCCGCGCCACGGCTGCTTCGTTAGATGCTGTAAGTACTATTCACTCTGAACTTAACTGAAGAAAATGAACTTCACAGTCAAAACTAAATTTTACTGTCGAAACTGATTGAACTAGTAACAGAGCATTGCAATAGATGTTTAGGGCGTTTGGGCACTAGTAGTAGAGAAGCAGTGATCTAAATCAGCAGACGCTCGAGCAGGGAATGCACTAGCAGAGAGCAAGTCGTGCAGTAGCACCGCGAGCGAGTGCTAAAGCAGCAACTCCTATAGCTTCCGGAGGTCATGCAGCAGCAGCAGCAGCAGCACAAGCGAGAGCAAGAGAAGAGCAGCAGCACGAACGAAAGATGGAGCAGTGCAGAAGCGTGACCGACAGCAAGAACAGAGCCGCAGCACGAGCGAGAGCCAGGGCAGCTGTAGCTAATGCCGTTGTGGAAGTCGCCGCCGAGGAAGCAACGACATGGGGGAGAGACGCCGTGGATGATGTGGCCGGCGACGGCGCCGTCGATGGAGACATGCCATGTCTGCTCGGTATCGAGCACCGGCAGCCCCGTGAGATCAAATAAAATATAAAATGCAGCGGTGAGTGCAGAACCTCCTTGGTGGCGCCGAGTTGGCCTCGGCTTCATCGGAGGAATTGGTGAGGGTGTTGCGGTTCCGGTGGGGCAGGTCAAGACAGCGCTGTGGGGATTGAGGTGGCGCGATAGACGAGGCGAACGTCGGGGCAACTCCTTGGAGGTGGAGGATGGGGCGGCTGATCCGGTGGGACGACGAGATCGACAACGGATCCTCATCCGGTGCGGTGGATGAGGGACGGTGGGCTGTTGCGATGGACGACGTAGTTGGGGAAGAGTCTCCGGCTGGGCACCGGTCGGGAGGCCGACAGAGGAGCGTGGGGTTTCGCGGGTTTTGACGGCCTCGGTGTACGAATGGGGGGCGATGGGGGAGGGGGAGCCAAGCTTAGGGACGCGCTTATCTGAAATGTAGGGTAAGTTACCTGCGTACCCCCACCGGTTTTGACACCGCGACGTGGAGCTTCATTTCCGGCTGAGGGGTAGAAGGGGGATTTCACGTGTCTGGGCTACGGGAGCGGTTTCGAATGAGGAGGGAGTTCTCGCGCGCATCCAAATTTCGGGATAACAAGGCACGAGAGTTTCAAAGCAGGAGAGACAAAAGATACTCGAGCTTGAAAATTTCGGTATAACAAGGTGTGGATTCCTTGTTCAGCAGAACAAACTTAACGTGTAAAAAAACAATTCATACAAGATACAAGAGAGTCATGTCCCCTTTTACTATATTGCTATAGATGCCATTGAAAAAACTACAAGAAAAATGTAAAAAAAATCGAGAGAACAAGATTACCCTGCACAGTACCAAATCGATTCGCACTTCCCTCAACAACAACAACAAAAAACAAATCAATTCCCACTAAAGAAAGTGTAGTGTCCCTTTTTATATGATTACAGATGCCATGATCTCGAATTTCAATTTTTGAATCCACATTATGTTGAATTCGAATATATCATTAGGTGACCTTGTGGTTTATAATTGATGTAGTCGTACATTTTGATCTTCCATCATATATGAACATTTTACTCCACCATGTGAACATATATATTATCGTCTACCATATGGACTAAATTTGAATCAATTTTCCTTATTTGAATACGATTGTTGTCAAGTTATACAATGATTTAAATATTATCTTGATAACAAAAAACATACATATAGCAGTAATCATATTTCACTATGAATTACTTGTACCATATGCTCTCCAATTCAAATATTTGTACCCATTTTATGTTAAATTCAAATCACAGTACATTATTGGTCTAGGTAGCGAGATGTTTGGGATAATCTAAACCTTGTTTTCATACGTATAATTTTTGGCTGAATTGGGACAAGTTTTGGTATAAGCCTCTTGCAAAACTGGAGATTCTCTCAACAAGCCTCCTGGTTCCGAGAGGGAACGTGTCACCTTTGTGTGCAAAACGATATACGCTGCCTCCCCCTGATTTTATTTACAGAGGCAACATAGAACTATATGAGTGCCCTGTTAAATTTTGGAATTATTTCAGGTTCATTTGGCCTTTTTATACATTAATTGAGTTTCTGGACTTTTAATGTGCATAATCTAAATATGAATTGCATGCACATGCTCCGGTGCACCAAAGTGGGTTGAAAAATCACATGTGTGTACTTGGTTGAATTTCTAGGTCCCATGGAAGAAATGAGAATGTAATTCAAACATCTGGGCGTCATGACTCGGCCGAGAACATCGAGAAACTTTGATTTTAAATTCATGTAAATCCAAAACTCGCCTGGAAATCATGCAACTTGGCATGGTGTCATGTCATGGCACTAACATGTTGTGGTAAAAAATTGGGCCGATTTGGAAGCTCGTGGTTCTAAGAGGGAACGTGCCACCTTTGAGTGTGAAACGATATACGATGCCCCCCTTGAGTTTCTTAACAAAGGCAACATAGAACTACATTAGTGCCATGTTAAATTTTGGAATTATTCTGGGTTCGTTTGTCATTTTTTATACATTAATTGAGTTTCTGGTCATTTAATGTGCATAAGTCAAATTTGAACTACAAGCACATGCTCTCGTGCACCAAAGTTGGTTGAAAAATTCACATTTGTGTCCTCGGGTGAATTTCTAGGTCCCATGCAAGAAATGAGAACAAAATTAAAACATCTGGGCATCGTGGCTCGCCCGAGAATATTGAGAAACTTGGTTTTAAAATTCTTGTAAATCCAAAACACGTCTGAAAATCATGAAACTTGGCATGGATGTCATGTCATGGTACTACCATGTTGTGGTAAAAAATTGGCCGAATAGGAACAGATTTTGGTATAAGCTTTTGCAAACCGAAGCTTTTCTCAATAAGGCTCGTGGTTCTAAGAGGGAACGTGCCACCTTTGAGTGCGAAACGATATACGTTGTCCCCCTTGAGTTTATTTACAAAGGCAACATAGAACTACATGAGTGCCCTGTTAAATGTTGGAATTATTCCGGCTTCGTTTGGCCTTATTTACACATTGATTGAGTTTTTGGTCATTTAATGTGCATAATTCAAATTTGAACTACAAGCACATGCTCCCGTGCACCAAAGTTGGTTGAAAAATCACATTTGTGTCCTCGGGTGAATTTCTACTCCCTCCTTCCATCTATATAGGTCCAAATGCGTTTTTAGAGGCTAACTTTGACCAAATGTTAGAGCAATAATATATGACATGCAACTTACACAAAGCATACCTTCAATTTTGTATGTCAAAGGAGCTTCCAATAATATAATTTTCATAGTATACATATCATGTGCTATTAATCTTGTCAATAGTCAAAGGTTGTCTTGAAAAACACATTAGGCCCTATATAGATGGAAGGGGGGAGTAGGTCCCATGCAAAAAATGAGAATAAATTCAAACATCTGTGCATCATTGCTCGGTTGAGAACATTGAGAAACATGGTTTTAAAATCATGAAACTTGGCATGGTGTCATGTCATGGTAGTACCATGTCGTGGTAAAAAAATTGGCCGAATATGAACAAATTTTGGTGTAAGCTTCTTGCAAATCGGAGCTTCTCTCAAGAAGGCTCGTGGTTCTGGGAGGGAACGTGTCACCTTTGTGTGCATAATTCAAATTTGAAATACAAGCACATGTTCCAGTGCACCAAAGTTGGTTGAAAAATCACATGTGTGTCCTCGGGTAAATTTCTTGGTTCCATGCAAGAAATGGGAATGAAATTCAAAATTTTGGGCGTCGTGGCTGGGTTGGAAACATTGAGAAACTTAGTTTTTTAATTCCTGTAAATCCAAAACACGAATGAAAATAATGAAACTTGGCTTGGTGCTATGACATGGCACCAACATGCTGTGGTAAATTTGCAGTCCGATTTGCGAAGGCGCACACATTAACAATCAACAAAGTCATTTTGGAACAAGTGCTGTCACGTTACAATCGGAAACACAAGTATTATTGAAACCGTGGGCATTCTACTTACTAGTACCATTTGCGTGCCGCCACGTGTCCCCATTTTTTGTTAGCTAGGAGGCGCCATGCAGGGTAGCTATTTGAGTACGAGAGGCGTGCGATCAGACCCCTGCGCGTGCTTATCGGGAGGAGAGCCCTTTGACCTCCATCTGCCGTCCACCTCTCTCCCAAGGTCTCCATTAATGGCGCCCGAGCCTCTGTTTAATGGCGTGGCTATGTCTCACTCGACTGAGATTTAAGAGAGAAAAAAAAGAAAATATGAAAGCACGGATCTTGATGTAAGATCCGACGGACCTATATAGCATCTACTGCAACTTATAGCAAGACTAATGAATATACAAGGACGATTAAAATTTTTTATCAAAGAAGGGCTTGCCCCTTCCGATTTTCATTACTGAAAACCACCACAATTCACCAGAAGTTTAGCACAACTCCATCCTAACACGAAGGACTAAAAGCTACAAGATTGAAATCGCAACATCCCAAGAGGCGAACAAAGGCCAAACATCCGCGCTAGAACCCAACATTTCACAACCGACGACACAATCCACATCCTAAACCGATTATTACATCAAAAGAAACCAGGAAACTAGTCTCCGCGGCGAGCAGCGATGAGCTCTTTCGTGTCCTCAAGACGCTGCTTGAGAACATCCACGGATTCCTCCACCAGCCTTTGGCGCTCATTGCGGAGCATGTCATTCTCGTCCATAAGTTTCTTCAACAAGGCACTGGTCTCCTCTTGCAGTTCTGCACTTCGGACGATCTTCTCCCTCAGCAGGTCGCGCTCAGCCCGAAGCCTCTCATTGCCCTCCCTTAGTTGCCAGATGACGCCGGTAGCCTGTTCAAACGAGGCTATCATGTTGTCCTGCAACCTCGCCGAGCCGGATATCTGATCCATCTGGCTATGGACGATCTCATGCATGCGCCTGTAACAGTCATCGCCTGCCCGCGAGAAATTTTCCAAGGCCGCCGCAGCGCGGCGGGACATCTCTGCTGCATTCGTGGTGCGGCGGGACTGCTTCCACGGTGCGGCCGGACCAGTCTGCTGCATCGACGGCACGGCGGGACCTCCGTGTTGCTTCAGCGGCGCGGCGGGACCTCTGTGCTGCTACTTCCACGTGGCGGGACATGTCGGCTGCTCTCGCAGCGAGGCGGGACATCTCTCGTGCTTCCGCTTCCATGCTCGCCTCTCCCTGGTGGCAATCTATCGACCCAGAACTCACGCTGGCCATGGCAGATGCAAGGGAAGGATGCTGAATGACTTGTTTTGTTTTTGTGGATGAGGAGTTCAGGAGGAATGTGCAGTCATCTTGGCATACTAGTATTTATAACCGAGTACTAATACGCTCCTAAGTTGGAAACCATTTAGGTTGTGATCAGTGTGAATAGGTTTGCAATTCAATATAGCATGGAGTAATTTGGAATGTGATGAGATGCAAGCTCAAAATTTATTGACGGTTCTAGTTTCGAAGTGTGGCACTATTCCCGGATGGAGTACGTCTTTTTCTACTCCCTCCTTTCCGGTTTTATAGGGATTATCTCAAAATTTTAGTTTTTCCATTTTATAAGGCTCAATTTGGTTGTTCCCCAACACATGTTCAGATTCCAAGGTGCATTAAATCATTGCATGCAAGTATTAAGAGAAAATTGACCAATGCATGCACTTTATGCATGCATGCATTGCAATTAATGCATTAAACCTGTCTCTCGGGACTTCTCGCACGCACCATCGTGCCACCCACAAAAACTTGTACTCTGAGTTTAGTAGTCCGTTATACAGGAAGAGAAGAGGTGCACGCACGCACTCATCCTCTCACACACGCGTCTATTTTTTCTCGAAAAGGAGGATGATGACCCCCGGCCTCTGCATCTGGGAGTCACACACGCAAATTATTGAAATATATCGAGTGAGTGCTTTGATGTGTCGCATCAACTCGTACATCAATAAGAAGTTTGATTATCATCTCCCTCGCAGACTTAACTACACCTGCCTTTGGTTGTATGACAGGTTGTCCACACACCTGTAGGGCCCACCTGTCATACACGCAAAGGCAGGAGTATCCCTCCCTCGCCCATGAGCGTGGTGGCTGGCAAGACTAGGAGAAGCTTTCGCTACACGCTCTCCCTCCCGCACGCGGTGGACATGCAGCAGTTCAATCGGTGTCAAATGGCTAGAAGCGTACTGTAGTACTCCTCCAGTGCAGTAGTATTCCATCATTGTTTGACTTCCCGAAGAGGCAAAGAGCCAAGCACAGCCCGGACGCTCATGTGGCAGTTTCATGTGTATAGTAGTCTAGGATAGCGTGTACCGTGCTTGTAAGCTTAAAATCGTTGGGGTCGGCTCCATGCTATGTGGCCGTCTGGAAGTTTTTATAAAAAATTAAAATAGTCTTCTGGCCTACCCGAAAACTGCCGCGCGTACTACCCGGGAAAAGCCCCGCCCTAAACTTTGAACTACGCGAAAATAGTTCGAGCTTGTTCGTTCTATATAAATACAGTACTTATTGTATGTTTATTCACCCGTGGGGTTGTTCAATGAATGGAGGGGTGGGGAGCACAAGTGAACAATACTGTAGTACTACTAGTAGTAAGTAGGAATCGTACAGTAGTCACCTTAAATAGAGAGTTTCTTTTCTTTAATGCCACGTACACAAATTGAAACGCTTGTTGTGGAGAGAAAAAAGATAATCAATCCACTATATATGGACGCAGGGGCCTGAGCACTTGCTTTACTAGGTTTGCTCTCTTCGTTCTCTCATCCTCTCCAGATATAAACAAGGCAGCGGTAGCGACATTTTCTCTTTGCCTCCAGCTCTGGTCACAGATCCGGCCGGATCCCTTCGGCCGGTGTGTGTAGAGGACTAAAAGATGCATCGTTCACGCGGTCATCGCCGCCAAGGGAGGAAACCCACAGCTGCCGGAGGGGCCCGATCCTCTGCCCGTGCCATTCTCTTCGACACATGGCCGGCTCAGGAGGTCCTCCGACCCTTCTTCCTCCCTGCCGTATTGTCCGCAGATCCGACCTACCGCCGCCGACATCCCGGCGACCCTCAGGTATAAGTTCTTCGAAAGCGGCCTTGCTCTACTGCCCCAGCTCCCCACGTGTCTGCATGTGCATCTTTTTCTACTCCCATCAGCTCTTCCAAAGCCACCTAAATTTTTAGTATTACTAGAGGTAAAGCTACTTCATGCATTCGAATCTAGGGCTTTGTTCAAACAACAAAGAAAAGGGGGGAAAGTTGTAGCATGAATATAGGACTTGATTCAAAGAGAAATAATATGGTGAAAGTAGTAGAGACCGGATACCCAAGCGGTCTCTTGGTTGAAAAGGGAAATAATGGGAAAACAAAGTACAAACTAGATAAGGAACATATCTATTATTGATTGAAAAAAGGATAGAAAGTGGCTGCTGGTGGACAAGTCAACAGAGTTTGTCCAGGATTAGATTTGCTGTCATCACATAGTAAAAGGTCTTCAGGATTAGATTTGCTGCCCTCACATAGTAAAAGGTCTCAGGATTAGATTTGCTGCCCTCACATAGTAAAAGGTCTCCAGGATTAGATTTGCTGCCTTCACATAGTAAAAGGTTTCCAGGATTAGATTTGTTGCCCTCACATAGTAAAAGGTCTCCAGGATTAGATTTGCTTCCCTCACATAGTACAATGGCACTCCTGTTGTTTTCCCCAGGATGATAAGTAAGTTGCTCCTTTACGCTGCTGAGTGTCCTGGTATCCCCACGGTCCCATGCCCTTAAACCAACCCTTTAGCTGCTATTGATTTACTATGTCTGGTAACAAGCAATGCCACCATTAAAGTAATCCCATATTTGAGGAATCTCATTGTTGATCATAAGGCTTCTGGTAACATGAAGCATTGCTGACGTTTTAAAATTTCTACTGTCCTTGCGTGATTGCCATGAACATAATTAAGATGCTTCTTTCCATTTTGTATATGTTTCGTATATTCTTATTGACCAGCAACTATTTACTTTGTATCTTTTTGTTCCGATAGGGATATCCATTTCACCTTGTTGCTATTGTGACCTTTTGGTGAACTGCACAAAACACTTTTTTTGGAATGAGTGTCTTGTGCAGTTCAACTAAAATGTCACGTGAGCAACATCTCTCAATTTTGGTGGAACTGCACAAAATGGTGATTGGAGTTTCCAAAATCTCCATCAAGTTCTGCTGGTAATCTCGTGCAACATTTTATTAGCCTTTGCAAGATGGAGCCGTCACTGTCACCACAATGGCACTTTATTTTAGTGGAACTGCACAAAAGGATAAGAAAATTATAGTTGCACCTTACATGAGCCAGACAGCCAACCTTAATGTTCCTCAATTTTAGTGCAACTACTAAAGAAGAACCTGCCAGCTCACAAGGGCAAGTACTTCTTGCAAGCTGAATGATGCAATCTTTCCTTCATTTCAGGTGAACTACAGAAAAAGGCGCATGAATTGAATCATGGAACTCCAGGCAGACCTCATCCAAGTAGAGCTGGATGTTGATTTCAAGGAGGCCGCTAATAAAGCGAAATCATGCTCTCCTATCTCCTTGTTTGTGTTGTGCAAACAGGAATACTCAACTACAGATGTTGTGACGGTCAAGAGCATTCACCAAGTTCTTCGATTGTATGGCATGGCTAGCCAGGATGGATTTAATCCCGATATTCACTTTATCAAAAGGCTCTAATGGGTTGGTTATAAATCTTGCAAGCTGGGAATCAGTGAGATGTGTAGGCATCTTTGTTGTACTTATTATTTGAATCTTATTTGTTGGTTCTGAATCTTGCAAGCTGTGAATCAATGAGATGTGTAGCCATCTTTGTTGTACTTATTATTTGGATCTTATTTGTTGGTTCTGAATCTTGCAAGCTGGGAATCAATGAGATGTGTAGGCTTCTTTGTTGTACTTACTATTTGGATCTTACTTGTTGGTTCTGAATCTTGCAAGCTGGGAAACACGACATGATGATGCAGAGAACAACAACCATAACAAACAGTTCAAACTTGGTAGTATTATCTTTGTGAAAGTGCGACAAATGTGTTGATCGTGTGCATCCTGAGAATAATAATTCTAATTGTTGTGCATGTTGATCTTGTGGCACTGATAGAACGAGCGAATGCATTGCTTTTTTTAAGTACAAATTTCTGTTAAAGCTAAGTAAATTTAAGTAAAGTGACCACTAACTCCTGTTATTACAGTACCAATACAGACCCGCTCGTGAACCGACGTGTGGCCGAGGATGCATCTTCTACCGGGCGTGCAGCAGACGGGGGAGGGGTAGTAACTGTTGTCGCATGTACACACTCGGCTTACTATTGAGTCCAGTTCCCCAAGAGCTGAAAAGCGAACTGCTATCACCGCCTACACACTCGTTCACTCGAAGAGACTCCAATGGCGATCTGAGGGGTGAGCCTGCTGGATATGGACTTCAGCAAGGAGTTGCCCTTTGAGTTCACCGTTCAGTTCTATGGCTGTACCAAGTTGAATGTGATGTACACCAACGATACGGACTCGGTGAAGCTCTGCCTTGCCTCAGTCCTATGGTTGCACCAGGTTCTGGAGCATTCGCCCGTTTCATCGGCAGCGCCGACTACACCTTCGCTACGGTGGAGAGAAGGAAGAACGCGACGATTCGGCCATCTGGTGCAACAAGATTGTCGACACCCATAAGCAATACAAGATCATCAGCAACGGGCAGGAGAGGGACTCCGTAATTGACCTCGCTGAGACCATCATCAACCCCTGATACGCCAACATGAAAGAAGACGACCTGAACACGTGGGAGGTACCTCTGAATCTAGCCTACATAACCTATGCGGCCAAGGACGCATACGCATGCTACGACATGTACATGCAGATCTTGGACATGAGGGCGTGTCTGCTTCCCGTAACCGATGAGTACACAGACAGCTGCAGCGTCATGATCAAGCGTGCCAGGAAGGTCTAGATGTTGTACTTTATCTATTTATAAGCACCTTTATCATCTGAGTGTTTCATGCATTAGCCTATGTGTCGTAATTATCTGTTTTGTCCGAAATATTTCTTTTAAGAACCCATTAGCCTGATTGCTTTTTTAGTGGCTATTTGCTTATGTATGTAAACTAGTTCACTTGTCCATAAAAAAACTAGTTCACTCGGCTGTCGTGCTTTGAATCTCCTTCCTCCCAACATATTCTCCTCCTCAGGTGGACCCAGCAGGTCTCTGAATTTTCTCCCACTTTCTTTTTCGATGTAAATTGAGTTTTCTCCCAGTACTTTCCCCTAGAACCAACTCAACTGTCCCACGTCTAGCCTAAAAAATAATAATACCTCACGTACTATTAACTCATCAAATTAAAATGGTATTTTATTTCGTAAGTTGAAAGTTCTTACAAAATAATAATAATAATTGTTTATATATAACTTGGCAAATTAACTCCTAGTGATTGCGTACATAAGCTTGCAAAGATTTTACTGACGTGCAATCATGTGTTTATGTTTTTATAACATTTCTCCGTCTACCCCAACATGATATTTTCACCCAGCCCAGCAAGTCTGTGGATTTCGAGAAACATGCAAATGAGATTTAAACGGGCTGCATAGATGCTACATAATTGTTTCACCCAGCCCACCAAATGGACTAAAAAACAAATGGACTGATAGCTGGGTCCACGGCCACAGCCCAGTTTTTTTGTGATTTGCCAAGTAAGTCGCTTTGTCAGGCCTGTTGGGCTGCAAATCTTTCAAGACGAGGAGAGCTTTCATTCGGCTAGCCGAGAAAATGGCCCATCAGAATGAGAAATGGGTTGTACATTTTTAAAACACATCAAACCGGCAATTAGTTTCAAATATCTTTTTTTCATTTCGAGATTTTAAATTACATTAAATTTTATGCGTGGAGAATTTGTTGGATTTTATATTGATATACATTTATTTTTAAAGTCAAATTGAATGTGATTCGAAATTTCGGGATTAAAAACAGTTCGGACCGCACTGAAATATGCAAAATTTCGTATATTTTTTTAACCGTGGCCACAATATGGGCTATAATGCTAACAAAAAGAATATGGGCTCCAAAAAACCTTAATAATTAGCAAATGGGCTGTAAATTATTAGAAATAATGGCAGATGGGCTGCATGCTGTTTTGCACAGATTTGAGGCTTTCCTAAAAAAAGGTTGACGCACAAGCAGTGACTGTTGGATGGCCATCCAACGGCCGTCGTGCCTCTTCAATCTCTGCTCTTCCTGCTCCAGCCGCTAAAACAAGCGCCAGCGGGACTTCCTGCTCCCTCCTCCCCGTGGCCGGCTCTGCTGCCGCGCAGGTCTCACCGCCCCATCATACTCCCATCGCTGGCCTAACCATCCCTCTACTCACCCACACATGCTATTATTCTCCGGCGACGGCAGACGAACCAGTAAACCCTCGTATAGTCGTACTCCCCTTCGCATGGGAAACAACTGCCAAGTCTTCCCTGCCTCCGTGCCGTTCCCTTCCTAGGCCTCGCCGTCGTCCACCACCCTGGTGCTCTCGGCGCGGCCTGGTCAACGTGGTCAATGACCGACATGCATCTGAAGTGGACTGTACGTGGAGAGGCCGACAGCTGGGTCCACGGCCGCACGCAAGGAAATGCCTCCTTATTACACGAAAATAATGATTCCTCCACCTGACATTAGGGACCCACCGAAAGGGCCTCTGTATTTCACGAAAAAAACGTTACCGCCGCTGACAGCTCGGACCCACCAGCTATATCTTTGCACGCAAGGAAGTGCCTCCTTATTACACACAAAAAATGAATACTCCCCCTGTTAGCTGGGACCCAGTATAGTGGCAGGCTGACTTGTGGGCCTACTAAGTTGACGGGGACGGAGGGCTTTTTCAACTTAGTCAATATGCACGATTCTAGCTCCAGTGACTGTACGATGTCCATCCAACGGCCGTAGTGCTTCTTCAACCTCTGGTCTTCTTGCTCCAGCCGCCCAAACCAGCGTCGGTCGTGCCTCGTGCTCCTGCCTCCCGTGGCCGGCTGCGATGCGGTGGAGGCCTCACCGCCCCCTACTACTCCCACTACTGGCCAGGTGAAAAGGATCGATATGGTTGACTAGAGGGGGGTTCATAGGCAACTAACAATTTTTAGCTTTTCTTTAACAATTTAAACTTTGCATCAAAGTAGGTTGTCTAGATATGCAACTAGGTGAGCAACCTATATGATGCAACAAAGATAGGAACACAAGAAAGCAAGAGATATATCACAAATAAGCTTGCACAAGTAAAGGCACGAGATAACCAAGAGTGGAGCCGGTGGAGACGAGGATGTGTTACCGAAGTTCCTTCCCTTTGAAGGGAAGTACGTCTCTGTTGGAGCGGTGTGGAGGCACAATGCTCCCCAGGAAGCCACTAGGGCCACTGTATTCTCCTCATGCCCTCACACAATGCGAGATGCCGTGATTCCACTATTGGTACCCTTGGAGGCGGCGACCGAACCTTTACAGACAAGGTTGAGGAAATCTCCACAACTCAATTGGAGGCTCCCAACGACACCACGAAGCTTCACCACAATGGACTATGGCTCCGCAGTGACCTCAACCGTCTAGGGTGCTCAAAAACCCAAGAGTAAAAAAGATCCGCAAGGGATTAGTGGGGGAATCAAATTTCTCTTGGTGGAAGTGTAGATTGGGGCCTTCTCAACCACACCCGAGCAAATCAACAAGTTTGATTGGCTAGGGAGTGAGATCGGGCGAAAATGGTGCTTGGAGCAACAATGGAGCTTAGGGTTGGAAGAGGTGGTCAACTAGAGGAAGAAGACACCCCTTTTATAGCTTAGGACAAATATTCAACCGTTATCCACCTACCAGCCCGGGACCAGCGGTACTACCGCCCCAGACCAGTGGTACTACCGCAGGGCCACGCAGTACTTCCTCTTGCTGACAAGTGGTACTACCGCAAGGCCACGCGGTACTACCGTGAGGACCCGTGGTACTATCGCAGCAGCAGCAGCTAGGGTAGACTTGTAGCACAAGGGCTGAGGGCGGTACTGCTGCGGGCACGGTAATACCACTCCCCCTTGCACTACTACCGCGAGGCAGGAAACCCCTAGCTTGGGAAGAGCGTGGATAAAGATACATCCGTGCCTACTTCCGCTGGTAAACAGAAGAAGCAAAAATCCCACACAGTACTACCGCAGAGGAGCGGTACTACCACCAGGCAACTGAGCTAGGCCGCGCACGGTACTACCGCGCAAGGGATGCGGTACTACCGCAGTGGCGCGGATGTAAAAAATTACATCTGCCCCTACTACCGCGAAGGAGCGGTACTTGGCCTGGGGGCCACGGTACTGCGGCTCCAGAGGAGCGGTACTACCGTGGGCACCTGCGGTACTACTGCGGGTGCCTGTGGTACTACCGCTCAACGAGGAGCAGTACTACCGCAAGCCCACCAACAGCAGCTAGGACAAGGAAAAGAGGATCAACGGAGGATGATTCAAAGTGCAGGGGAAAGGAGGGGACAAGGAAGAAAACGTGTACGTGATGATTCCACCCAAACCTTTCCGACGCGGACCCCCTCTTGATAGTACGGCTTTCCTACGACTCAAATCCACCAAAAAGAAACGTAGAAAAGACGTCGTCTTCAATAGTCTTTGAGGGGCACCAAAACATCTTGTGCCTAGCGATGAAACGTCTAGGAAACTCAAGGCACACAATTAGTCCGCAAAAGCATTATCATCAATCACCAAAACACCTTAGGGATAAATATGCCCTTACAATCTCCCCTTTTTTGGTGGATTGATGACAATACGGGATTTGCACAAAGGAAATAAGGTTAAGCAAACGCAAACCCCTCCTCTCTAGAATATAGACGGGCTCCCCCTAGATGTGTGCTAACTAGATGGGTGCTTTGGACTGCACGGCACACATACTAAGATCAAAGCTCCCCCTATATTATAGAGACAAGGCATATCTTGCAAAAGTAAGGCTAACACTAGACAAGATACAAATACGAGCATAACAAGTAGCACAATCATAAGCTCACTAGGATAGAATAGAGTGCATATGTCTTACACCATATGAAGGATAAGTCCCAAAGGCGCAAACTAAACCAAAGCAAACGATGACCAAACGACAAAGAAAACACCAAAGACGACACGACTCGCAAGCATGCAAATCCCTACACTCTCTCCCCCTTTGGCATCGAGACGCCAAAAAGGCAGAGAGGACACCTACACACAAGGGGTGGCTCAGGCAGAGAAATCATCCCGATGCTCCTCGTGCTCCTTGTTGGACTCAGCGGCGGGGATGATCTCCTCGATGTCCTCCTCAGAACTAGTCCACTTGAAACCTTGCTTCGCCATCCATGCAGCCTCTGGCGTGATGGCATCCTTAGAACCGCCAGAGACATCCTCTCCAAAGAGCCTCATGACCTTCTTGTCGCGGCGGAGACTCTCCTTGGATGCCACGTGAGTCCTGTACTGCCCCTTCGCCTGCATGCAGAAGAGAGTCTTCATCTTGTCCTTCAACTTCTTAGCCCACGACGGCTCAGAGGAAGGTTGGGAAGACCCAGCAGCACGGTCCTCAGCAACATCCTCTGCACCAGCCTCCTCCTTACTAATAGCCCTCCTAGAAGCAGACGCCTCAGCACGGGTAGTAGTGTTGGCCTAGTTGGGCTTGATGCGGAGACTGATGGACTCATGTCGAATCCAGTCTGGAGCAAGGAACTCATCACCAGGGTACATCTTCTCCCAAGTCGTGGAGATCAACAGAAACAGGTATGGTCCATAGATAGGTACCTTGCGGGTGTACACCGCAAACCGAAGCTCACACCACATGATGTGTGAGACATCAAGTGGCTGAGTCTGAGACGTACGTGCCTCCGCACACAGGAGCATCATGTCCACCACATAGGAATGAACCTTGTCCTTGTCGCCAATGCAAGGGAACAGAGTGTTGCGGAAGATGCGATGCATGATATCCAAAAACGAGTTCAGCACCCAAGTCGACTTTCCAGTGGGAAGCACCTTCTCAACATAGTACGGCTGAAGCTTGTTCTTGTTACCAGACACAGAATTGGCGTGGGGGCGAACACCAACGGGTGTGTGAAGCCCGTCATCAGGAACGTGGAGCAGACCCATGAACTCCCTCCAGGTAGCAGACAACTGACGGCCATTGGTCATCCAGGTCATCCTCCGCTCATCCCCGGGGTGAAAGTGAACTGAGGCAAAGAACTGACAGATAAGCTCAGGATCATAGTCAAGGTGGAAAGAGATCACATGTTCAATATTGAACTGCTCCACCAAATCCAGAGCTTCTCCAAAGTAGTCACAAAACTTGTCCTTCCTCATGTGATTTGTCTATCCACTTGACATCCACGTAGGTGTTTTGCTTGTTCTTGATTACACCAGATAAATGAGAGCATGCTGCTTGGTACAAAACAACTCAGTGCCTCTGAGGATAGCACGAGCATTCACATAAGGGTTGATATTCCGGCGTTCTATGTACTCATTGAGGGGACTCTCGTCCATGCCCTTAGCAGGTTCCTTTTGCTTGCTGGTAGTGGTCTTGACATTGCGCTTGGGGGCATTGGAGCCCTCTGGTGCTTCATCTTGAGGATTGCGCAGTCGCTTGGAGCCAGTGTCACGACTGGGATTGGAACGGCGAGAGCCACCACCTAAGACACAAGAGAAAGCACACACAAAGAGCGAGAAGAATCAATGCAAAGACCACGGCAAAGCAAGGGAAACAAGTAGAAAGCATACGGGATAACTGCCATGAGGAAGATGGGACAACAACGGTAGTGCCGCCTGGTCGTGCGGTACTAAAATTTTAGTACCGCTCCCAGTCGCGGTAGTACCGTGTGAGGATACGGTAGTACCGTGGCTTGGAGAAGTAGTAAGACCTTAGTGCCACAGAACGTGCGGTAGTACCGCACCGAACGGGCGGTAGTACCACACCGCGTCAGATCCGAACCTACTTTTGAATCTGAGAAGATGCACAAAACCAAGGCGGAACTACGGTTGATCAAATCTACCACGGGACAATATATCAAGTAAAATTTCTACGCAACACTACTCTCCTACGACCTTCTCTTGCAAAGACTTGGCCTAAAATCTCAAGAACACAAGCATCTCCCCAAAAACCTAGAGACAAGAGAACCAACAAGAAAGAGAGGGATTTGGGGAAAAACCTTGGTCCATGGCAAGAGGAAGTGGTGGGGAATGATCCCATCGGTCGGAATACAAGGAGAGCAGTCGGAGACGGAGATCCGGCGTGGGACTCCGGCCCTGTTCTTGAGCGAGAGAGAGAGACGAAGTGGGGAAAACTGACGAATGGGTATGGGGGAGTTAGAACCCCCCTGTTCCCGTCCTTATCCCCACGCGCCTCCGACAGCGCGGTAGTACCGCATATCATCGCGGTAGTACCGCTTGGGCAGAAGAACCGCACCAAAACGGTAGTACCGCTCTCCTAGGCGGTAGTACCGCGCTAGGCCGGTAGTACCGTACTTTCCACGCACGGTAGTACCATGGCAGGATGCGGTAGTACCGTGAGCTCAAGAAGAAGCCATTTCCAAACACAAGAAAAGAGAGGTCTTCGCAAGGAAACTTCAAACGAACAAAACACCTCACAACAAGCTCAAACACGAAGGGAAGAAGGGGCAAAACGACAACAAGAGACGACCACGAGACACAGCCTCTCCAAAGAGAGGGCGGTGGCCGGAGCCACCTATGTTTGAGTCAATTGGTATGGCACCGCGAAGAATTATCCTTGGGCCCATGACCAAAACTCGTCTTTGAAGCACAAGTACCATCAAAAATGGCTAATGTGAAAGATTTGATCAATTTATGCATAATGGGGGGAGGGAGAGTTCATTGAGAGAACAATGCTCCCCCTATGTCCATGCCTACATCTAAACAAGACAACAAGTTGAGTGTGGTGGGGTGTGCAAGGGTTCAAGCAACATTGCTCGAATCACTGATATTTAGCTCATGCCTTAACTCGTGAAATCTTGCTTCATCCAACGGCTTCATGAAAATATCTGCAAGGTTATCATGAGTGTAGACATAGTTTAGCTCGATCTCCCCTCACCTAACGTGATCCCGGATGAAGTGATACAGAATCTCAATATGCTTCGTCTTGAAGTGTTGCACCGGGTTGAGAGAAATCTTGATGGCACTTTCATTGTCACACCAAAGAGGCAGTTTGTCACAAATGACACCGTAATCCTTTAAAGTTTGCCTCATCCATAAGAGTTGGGCACAACAACTACTAGCCGCTACATACTCCACTTCGGTGGACGAGAGAGACACACAACTTTGCTTTTTGGAAGACCAACTCACCAAAGAGCAACCAAGGAATTGGCACCCTCCGGAAGTGGACTTCCTATCCACTTTGTCTCCCGCCCAATCGGAATCCGAATACCCTACAAGCTTGAAGTTTGCTCCTCTTGGGTACCATAAGCCAAAGTTTGGGGTATGAGCCAAATATCGAAAGATTCGCTTGACTGCCACAAAGTGACTTTCCTTAGGTGCAGCTTGAAATCATGCACAAATTCCCACACTCAACTTGATATTCGGTCTAGATGCACAGAGGTAAAGCAAGGATCCAAACATGGAGCGATATACCTTTTGATCCACCGCTTTACCATTGGGATCTATATCAAGTTGGCAGTTGGTGGGCATTGGAGTGGAAGCCGGCTTGACATCACTTAGCTTGAATCTCTTGAGCATGTATTGATTGTATTTGGCTTGGTTGATGAAGGTTCCTTCTCTTCTTTGCTTCACTTTGAACCCTAGAAACAACTTCAACTCTCCCATGGAAGACATCTTGAACTTAGAGGTCATGAGAGCGGCGAATTCCTCATTGAAAGCTTTGTTAGGGGAACCAAAGATAATGTCATCAACATATAGTTGGCATACAAACAACTCCCCTTTAACCTTCTTAGTAAAAAGAGTGGGGTTGATTAGCCCAACTTCAAACCCACGATCTTGTAACAACTCGGTAAGGTGGTCATATCACGCTCGTGGCGCTTGTTTAAGCCCATAGAGTGCCTTATCGAGTTGATACACATGATCGGGAAAGTAGGGATCCTCGAACCCGGGGGGTTGCTTGACATAGACCAACTCATTAATAGGACCATTAAGAAAAGCACTCTTCACATCCATTTGTTGCAACTTAAAGTTATGATGAGAAGCATAAGCAATCAACAAACGAATGGATTCAAGGCGAGCAATGGCAGCAAAGGTTTCACCGTAGTCGATACCCTCGACTTGGGAGTAGCCTTGTGCCACCAATCTTGCCTTGTTACGAATGATGGTCCCATGAGCATCTTGCTTGTTCTTAAATATCCACTTGGTTCCAATGACGTTGTGGTTCCCCATTGGCCTTGGCATCAATCTCCACACCTTGTTGTACTCGAAGTTGTTGAGTTCTTCATGCATGGCATTAAGCCAATCCAGATCTTCGAGTGCTTCATATACCTTTTGGGGTTCAACACAAGAGACAAACACGTGATGTTCACAATAGTTTGCCAATTTTCTATGAGTTCTTACCCCCTTTTGAATGCTTCCAAGTACATTCTTCATGAGATGACCCTTGGTGGAGAGCTTGGAAGCAATCTTGGCAGCACGACGCTCCAATTCCTCCTCGGTGGTGAGTTGAGGAACGGTCACTTGATCATCTTGAGCGACGTCTTGAGCTTGTTCTTGATCTTGAACTTGCTCGGAGGAGAGAACTTGACCGTGGGCATCACTTGGTGTGTCAACACCGTCTTGAGCATGATCTTGCCCTTGGTCTTGTTCACGAGGATGAGGACCTTCACTTTGTTCTTCGGAAGCGTGTGGACCTTGGTTTGGTGATGGTTCCACTTGAGTGGAGCATTGTCCTTCTCCTTCGGCCACAAGGGGTTCCTCAATGGGTAGGATAAAACCAACACCCATTCTTCTTATGGCTTGAGGAGGAATTTCATCACCTACATCACAAGTGCCACTTTGCTCCACTTGGGAGCCGTTATTCTCATAAAACTCCACGTTACACGTCTCCTCAATAAGTCCCGTGAATTTATTGAGGACACGGTAAGCATGAGAGTTTGTAGCATAGCCAACAAATATGCCCGCATAAGCTCTAGCCTCAAATTTACACAACCGAACACCTTTCTTGAGAATGAAACACTTACACCCGAATACCCGGAAGTACTTGAGGTTGGGCTTGTTACCGGTGAGTATCTCATATGGAGTCTTGTTCAAGCCCTTGCAGAGGTAGAGCCGATTGGATGTATGACACGCGCTGTTGATGGCTTCGGCCCAAAAGTTGTATGGAGACTTGAACTCTGCCATCATGGTTCTTGCCGCATCCATCAACGTCCGGTTCTTCCTCTCCGCAACACCATTTTGTTGAGGAGTGTAGGGTGCGGAATATTGATGCTTGGTCCCCTCATCACTAAGAAACTCATCCAAGGTGTAGTTCTTGAACTCGGTGCCGTTGTCACTTCTTATTGTCAAGATCTTTGCATTGTGTTGACGTTGTGCTTCATTTGCAAAGTCAGTGACGGTTTGTTGGGTCTCGCTCTTCCTTTTGAAGAAATACACCCAAGTATATCTTGAGTAGTCATCCACAATCACCAAGCAATACTTCCTACCCCCAAGACTATCAAAGGATGGAGGCCCAAAGAGGTCCAAGTGAAGGAGCTTCAAAGGCCTCTTTGAGTAAATCATAGTCGTGGGAGGGTGAGCCTTCTCATGAAGCTTTCCTTCGATACAAGCACTGCAGGCACGATCTTTAGCAAAACTAACATTCGTTAGTCCACGGACATGGTCCCCCTTGAGAAGAATTTGCAAAGATCTCATATTGACATGGGCTAAACAGCGATGCCAAAGCCATCCCACGTCAACTTTAGCCATTAGGCATGTCGCAGTCTTAGTGGGTCGCTCTGAAAAGTTAATCACATAGAGACCGTTCTCGACATGCCCAACAAAAGCTACTTTAAGAGTCTTGCTCCACAAGAGGGCCATGGTATCGATATCAAAGAATGTGGCAAAGCCCATGATAGCAAGTTGACGAACGGAAAGTAAATTGTATGAAAGGGACTCAACAAGCATGACCTTCTCGATCGTGAGATCATGAGAGATGACCACCTTGCCAAGTCCCAATACCTTAGAAGATGAGGCATCACCCCACTCGACATTGGTGGGAATAGATGGAATCTTGTGCACGTCCACCACCAAGTCCTTGCTTCTGGTCATATGATTTGTAGCTCCACTATCGAGCAACCATGATCCCCCACCGGAAGCAAACACCTACAAGAGATCAATGCTTGGTTTAAGGTACCCATTTTGTAATGGGTCCTTTGATGTTAGTAACAAGGGTATTGGGAACCCAAATAGACCATTCAATGTACTCATGAGGAGAACCAACAAATTTGGCATAGACATGCCCATCACTAGCACGACATAACACATAAGAAGGATTAAAGTCGCCGGCTTTGTTGGGAGGGGTGACATTTCCCTTTATGACACCGTCACCCTTCACATTGTTATTCTTCTCCTTGGAGGCCGTCTCTCCCTCCTTCACAAATGTTTGCTTGAGAGGAGGAGGTCGTTTGGTCTTGTTATCCTTCTTCTTGTTCTTGGGGTTGGGTGTGAACCCAATCCCCTCCTTGGCCACAACTCCCTTTTGATTTCTCAAAAGGTCGTTTAGGTTCTTCTCACCTTGTATGCATGAAACAAGGCCTTTCTCAAGTTGCTCCTTCAACTGAACATTCTGCTCAATAAGATGCACATGCTCACAACAAGGGTTAGTAGCATTTGCATTATCCATTAACACCATACGAGGAAAAGTGGCTTTCTCCTTGGTTAGCTTCACTTGGAGTTGATCATGAGACTCCTTGAGGGTAGCATGAACACCCTTCAAGACTTTGTGAGCCTTGTCGAGAATGTCAAACTCCTCTTTGAGTCTAGGAGATCAACCCCAAGCTTAGCCTTCTCGGAGTTTAGCACACGAGAAACAACAAGCGCATGATCAAGATCTTTCTTTAATTTAGCATGATCATCGTTGTGAGACTCCTCAAGAGCCAAACAAAGACCACGCTCTTCCTCAAGAGAATTGGAAAGATCCGAAATCTCATCGGCATAGTCACGACTATGCCCCTCCATCTTAGAGATGGTATCTTCGTGAGCCTCGATCATGTCATTGGCTTCACCAAGTTGTTCCAAGAGAGCAACAAAGTGCTTCTTGGATTTACCCTTGAGTTTACCCATAAAGGCCTCAAACTCATTCACCTCCACATTATTTCCCTCATGTTCATCAATGCTATCCGTCGAAGAGGGATGATTAATGATGGTAGTTTTCATGTTGGGGGTTACCTTGTTGGTGGCTTTAGCCATGAGGCACTTGGCGGTGATGCTCTCATTGGGTGAGTCGAAGAGAGACACCCGTGGAGTTGTCGCAATGGCAACAGAGGCCATGGCAATCGACTGACCATCTTCATCATCGTCATCATCCTCATTGTACTCTTCTTGTACCACCAATGCCTTGAGAGGAGTCTTCTTGGTGAAATTGCTCTTGTTGGGGAATAACTTGGCCTTGTCCTTTCGGATGAGCTTGCCACCATTGTCTTCCCTCTTCTCATAAGGGCACTCCGCAACAAAGTGACTTACATTGCCACAATTGAAACAAGTCCTCACTCGTTGCTTGCCCTTTGTGCCACTTGAAATGTTCTTGTTGAAGTTGGGCCTTGAGTTCTTCTTGCTCCAAAATTGCCTTGAAGCAAGGGCCATGTGTTCATGATAGGAATACTTCATATCTTCGAGGTTACTCTCCTCTTCTTCCTCTTCATCCTCTTCCTCCATACTAACCTTGGCCTTTAGAGCAAGGTTGGGTTTCTTTACTCTTTGAGTGGGAAGTACGGCATTGTCGGCGGTCTTGTCCAAGATGCTCATAGCAACGAACTCATCCAACACATCACTTGAGGACAAGGTGTGGAAGTCCAGCCTTTGACGAATGACAGAGGACATGGCTTTGTTGTAGGGCATCATTGCCTTGAGGAATTTGCGCTTGATCCAGTTGTCATCCGTGTCCTTGCTTCCATGATCTCGGAGCGAGACCACGAGTTTGGTTACCCTCCGATACAGCTCACAAGGTTCTTTATCTTCTTTCATTGCAAAATCATCGGCTTCATCTTGCACCACTTCATAGTTGGAGCGTTGAATGCTTGCGCTTCCCCGGTAGAGGGAAACCACTTGGTGCCAAGCATCTTTGGCCAAGGAGTAAGGCCGGAGATGAGGAAGGTCTTCGGGTGGGATAGCTTCTTGAATGATGAAGAGAGCATTCTCATTGAATTGATTATCCACGGCTTCTCTAGGAGTGAAGTTGCTTCGGTCATGTGGATAGAAACCTTCTTCAATGATTCTCCAAAGGTTAGTGTTCACATGATTTAAATGACACTTAAAACGATAGACCCAAGAGTCAAATTCATCATTCTTCTCAATCTTAGGGGCCGGCCCAGCATGATTCAAATGAGTGGAAGGGAGAGGTCCACCATAGACAAGTGGAGGTTCCACATGGGCAAAGATGCCGGTGCCAATCTTACCACTAGTAGGAAGGGCTTTCTCGCTAGTAGCTTCCCCTTTGTCGGAGGTAGCATCCGTCACCTTGTTGGCGGGATCACCCACTTTCAAGGGTGCGGTGGAAAGTTTAAGCTCTTCTAAGAAATCTTTAAACATGCTTTTGACCTCGGTCGTCATGGATATTTTAAATGTGTCCAACGCCACATTGAACTCCTCACGAGAGACCGCGGTTCCCCCATCTCCCGTAGAAGATACCGGATTTTCACCGGAGTGCTCCTCCTCACCTTCTATGACATCAACCATACTCTTTGGACGGTAAAGTCCTTAATAAAGAGACGAGGCTCTGATACCAATTGAAAAGGATCGATGTGGTTGACTAGAGGGGGGTGAATAGGCAACTAACAATTTTTAGCTTTTCTTTAACAATTTAAACTTTGCATAAAAGTAGGTTGTCTAGATATGCAACTAGGTGAGCAACCTATATGATGCAACAAAGATAGGAACGCAAGCAAGCAAGAGATATATCACAAATAAGCTTGCACAAGTAAAGGCACGAGATAACCAAGAGTGGAGCCGGTGGAGACGAGGATGTGTTACCGAAGTTCCTTCCGTTTGAAGGGAAGTACGTCCCCATTGGAGCAGTGTGGAGGCACAATGCTCCCCAAGAAGCCACTAGGGCCACCCTATTCTCCTCACACAATGCGAGATGCCGTGATTCCACTATTGGTGCCCTTGGAGGCGGCGACCGAACCTTTACAAACAAGGTTGGGGCTATCTCCACAACTCAATTGGAGGCTCCCAACGACACCACGAAGCTTCACCACAATGGACTATGGCTCCGCGGTGACCTCAACCGTCTAGGGTTCTCAAACACCCAACAGTAACAAGATCCGCTAGGGATTAGTCGGGGAATCAAATTTCTCTTGGTGGAAGTGTATATCGGGGCCTTCTCAACCACACCCGAGCAAATCAACAAGTTTGATTGGCGAGGGAGTGAGATCGGGCGAAAATGGAGCTTGGAGCAACAATGGAGCTTAGGGTTGCTAGCGGTGGTCAACTAGAGGAAGAACACACCCCTTTTATAGCTTAGGACAAATATCCAACCGTTATCCACCTACCAGCCCGTGACCAACGGCACTACTGCCCCAGACCAGCGGTACTACCGCAGGGCCACGCGGTACTACCGCAAGGCCACGCGGTACTACCGTGAGGACCCGCGATACTACCACAGCAGCAGCAGCAGCTAGGGGAGACCTGTAGCACAAGGGCTGAGGGCGGTATTGTCGTGGGCGCGGTACTACCGCTCCCCCTTGCGGTACTACCGCAAGGCAGGAAACCCCTATCCTGGGAAGAGCACGGATAAAGATACATTCGTGCCTACTTCCGCTGGTAAACGGAAGAAGCAAAAATCCGACACAGTACTACCGCAGAGGAGCGGTACTACCGCCAGGCAACTGAGCTAGGCCACGCACGGTACTACCGCGTAAGGGATGCGGTAATACAAAAGTGGCGCGGATGTAAAAAATTACATCCGCCCCTACTACCGCGAAGGAGTGGTACTTGGCCTGGGGGCCACGGTACTGCGGCTCCAGAGGAGCGGTACTACCATGGGCACCTGCGGTACTACCGCGCCGAAGTGCGGTACTACCGCGGGTGCCTGCGGTACTACCGCTCAATGAGGAGCAGTACTACCGCAAGCCCACCAACAGCAGCCAAGACAAGGAAAAGAGGATCAATGCAGGATGCTCCAAAGTGCAGGGGAAAGGAGGGGACAAGGAAGAAAACGTGTATGTGATGATTCCACACAAACCTTTCCGACGCGGACCCCTCTTGATAGTATGGCTTTCCTACGACTCAAATCCACCAAAAATAAACGTAGAAAAGACACCGTCTTCAACAGCCTTCGAGGGGCACCAAAACGTCTTGTGCCTAGCAATGAATCGACTAGGAAACTCAAGGCACACGATTAGTCCGCAAAAGCATTTTCATCAATCACCAAAACACCTTAGGGATAAATATGCCCTTACACCAGGCCATCCCTCTACTCACCCACACCGCCTATTATTCTGCGGCGACGGCAGCCTCACACCGCAGCGAACTAGTGAACCCTCGTACTCCTCTACGTGTGGGCATCCACTATCGCGTCTTCCCCGGCTCCGCGTCGTCCCCTTCCTATGCCTCGCTGTCGTCCACCGCCCTGGTGCTCTCGGTGCGGCGTGGTCAACGTGCTCAAGGAACGGCTTCCATCGGACGTGGACTATACGTGGAGAGGCTGACAGCTGGGTCCACGGCCGCAGCAAAGAAGTGCCTCCTTATTACGTGCAAAATAATTATTCCTTCACCTGAGAGCAGGGTCCCACTGGACGGGCCACCGTATTTCGCGAAAAAAACCTTTTGCCCCTGATTGCTGGGACCCACCAGCTACATCTTCGCACGCAAGGAAGTGCGTCCGGGCAAAAAAAAGATTCACCCCCTGACTACTGGGACCCACCAGCTACATCTTCGCAGGCAAGGAAGTGCCTGACAGTCGGGACCCACCTGGTCGAAGCATACATAGCGTTGTCATTCTGGTTGCGAACGTGTATGTACATATATACTGGTGGATGTAGAGGTGCGCACGTGTCGTAGTAGAGGCGCGTACGTGTCGTAGTAGAGGCGCGCACGTAGCATGTACACGTACGTACATCGGCCAGGGTGCAAGAAAGAAAATACGACCACGTATGTGTACATACGGGCGGGGTCTCGAATGCCTACTCGCGCATACGTACGGCCAGGGCTCGTGTACATGGCTGGGTCAGAACGGAGAAACAATGTCGTCGTCGTGTTCATGGGGAGGCAACGGAATGCGTCGTGTTCATGGGGAGGCAACGGAATGCGTCATGTTCATCAGGAGACAACGGAACGCGTGGGAGCCAACCGGCTGGGTCGGAACGGAATGTGTGGTCGTGTTCATCGGGAGAGCTTGGACGGAATAGGCGATGGAAACGAGGCCTGGCATCCCGCACAACGGAGGAAACAGCCTTGTGTTCGACCGGCCACGTTCGAAACGGGATCTTGTTCAAAGGGAGGGGTGTGGCGTACCGCAAAACGGACGAAACAGACCTCCTACGGTCGAAACAGGGGTCCTATTGATCGGGAGGGGTGTGGCGTACCGCAAAACGGACTAAACGGACTTGTGTTGGAGCGCTACGGTCGAAACGGGGGTCCTGTTCATCGGGAGGGGTGTGGAGTACCGCAAAACGGGACTCCACGGGATACTGTTCATCTCCACCGTCGACCTCCTCCATCCTCCACGGGCTACCGTCCACCTCCTCCAGCCTCCATGGGCTCCTGTTCATCCAGCCTCTACCGCGCGCTACTCCACCGGCTATTGTTCAACCACCCCTCCACCATCTACTGTTCATCCAGCCCTCCACACCACGGGGTCCTGTTCAACCACCCCTCCACGGGCACCCCTCCATCGTCTACTGTTCATCCAGCCCTCCACCGCACCACGGGGTCATGTTCATCCAGAGGCAACGCCACCGTTCACTGTTCATCCAACCCCCCCTGCAACGCTCACTGTACATCCCAGAGGCAGCATCGATCGGCTTCATTTAGCAGCAGTAGCGAAGGAATCGCTCGATCGGGTTCAGTTAACAGCCATCGATCGATCGCTCGGGTTCAGTAACGCGTAGCCTGTAGTGCAATCGCTCGGGTTCAGTTAGAGCTCAACGCCTCGCTCGGGTTCAGTTAGAGCCAACACCTCGCACACACGCACGTACGTGTACGAGAGAAACGCGCATCGCTCGGCCCCCGACCTCCCACCGTAACCGGGAACTCCCCGAAATTTTCCTCGCCCTCGCTTCTACCACGGTTTTTTCCGTCATCGATGGCCCAAAGAATGTCATGCAGCTGCATCTCCGGCCCGCCCAGGACGAAAAGCCCATTTTCTGTCATGATTTTTTGTCATAGAAGTAGGAGCCCACCACATCTATGATGATACCGGGTTTTGTCACAATTATCGTCATAGAAGTGTCATATGTATGACAGAAAGAAAGATTCGTTCGGCCCAAAATGTCATGGATGTGTCTTTTTTTGTAGTGTTTCCTTTCCCCTCTCCTACTCCTACAATGAAAAGGAGGAGTCCTACTCCTAGTGGGAGTAGGACTCCCCCTCTTGGCGCGCCTCTCCCTGGCCGGCCGCCTCCTCCCCTTGCTCCTTTATACACGGGGGCAGGGGCACCCCATAGACACAACAATTGATCATTGATCTCTTAGCTGTGTGCGGTGCCCCCCTCCACCATAATCCACCTCGATCATATCATAGCGGTGCTTAGGCGAAGCCCTGCGTCGGTAGCATCATCATCACTGTCACCACACCGTCATGCGGACGAAACTCTCTTGTGAAGCTTTGCTGGATCGGAGCTCGCGGGACATCATCGAGTTGAACGTGTGCAGAACTCGGAGGTGCCATGCGTTTGGTACTTGGATCGGTCGGATCGTGAAGACATACGACTACATCAACCACGTTGTGCTAACGCTTCCGCATTCGGTCTACGAGGGTACGTAGACACACTCTCCCCTCTCGTTGCTATGCATCTCCATGATCCTGTGTGTGCGTAGGATTTTTTTTTGAAATTACTACGTTCCCCAACAGCGGCATCCGAGCCAGGTTTATGCATAGATGTTATATGCACGAGTACAACACAAGTGAGTTGTGGGCGATACAAGTCATACTGCTTACCAGCATGTCATACTTTGGTTCGGCGGTATTGTTGGATGAAGCATCCTGGACCGACATTACGCGTACGCTTACGCGAGACTGGTTCTACCGACGTGCTTTGCACACAGGTGGCTGGAGGGTGTCAGTTTCTCCAACTTTAGTTGAACCAAGTGTGGCTACGCCCGGTCCTTGAGAAGGTTAAAACAGCACTAACTTGACAAACTATCATTGTGGTTTTGATGCGTAGGTAAGAACGGTTCTTGCTCAGCCCGTAGCAGCAATATAAAACTTGCAACAAAGTAGAGGATGTCTAACTTGTTTTTGCAGGGCTTGTTGTGATGTGATATGGTCAAGACATTATGAGATATAAGTTGTTGTATGAGATGATCATGTTTTGTTGAAGTTATCGGCAACTGGCAGAAGCCTTATGGTTGTCTCTTTATTGCATAAGATGCAAGCGCCAAATAGTTGTTTTACTTTATCGCTATGCGATAGCAATAGTTGCAAGAGCAATAGTTGGCGAGACGACCATGTGATGACAAGTTGATAGAGATCAAGATGATGGAGATCATGGTGTCATGCCAGTGACGATAGAGATCATGACGGTACTTTGGAGATGGAGATCAAAGGCGCAAGATGATCGTGGCCATGTCATGTCACATATTTTGATTGCATGTGATGTTTATCCTTTATGCATCTTATTTTGCTTAGTTCGGCGGTAGTGAGGGAGTCCTGGATTAGGGGGTATCCGGACAGCCGGACTATATCCTTCGGCCAGACTGTTGGACTATGAAGATACAAGATTGAAGACTTCGTCCCGTGTCCGGATGGGACTCTTCTTGGCGTGGAAGGCAAGCTAGGCAATACGGATATGTAGATCTCCTCCCTTGTAACCGACTCTGTGTAACCCTAGCCCCCTCCGGTGTCTATATAAACCGGAGGGTTTAGTCTGTAGGACAACATACAATCATACCATAGGCTAGCTTCTAGGGTTTAGCCTCTACAATCTCGTGGTAGATCAACTCTTGTAATACTCATATCATCAAGAACAATCAAGCAGGACGTAGGGTATTACCTCCATCAAGAGGGCCCGAACCTGGGTAAATAACATCGTGTCCCTTGCCTCCTGTTACCATCCGCCTTAGACGCACAGTTCGGGACCCCCTACCCAAGATCCACCGGTTTTGACACTGACATTGGTGCTTTCATTGAGAGTTCCACTGTGTCGTCACTGTAAGGCTTGATGGCTCTTTCAATCATCGGTAGCGATGCGGTCCAGGGTGAGGTTTTTCTCCCCGGACAAATCTTTGTATTCGGCGGCTTCGCACTACGGGCTAATTCGCTTGTCCATGTGGAGCAGATCGAGAGCTACGCCCCTGGCCATTAGGTCAGATTCGTAAACTTGAACTACACTGCCGACATCTGCGGAGACTTGATCTTCGACGGATTCGAGCCCGTGTCAGGTACGCCCCATAGTCACGACGAGCATGACGTAACTCTGACGTCGGACAGTGTTCGGGAGATCGCATATGCAACTACTCCGGCCGTCAATCCAGAGCAAATCGCGCCATCCAAGAGCGGAGGGATAGACCCCGCCATGGAGGCCGCACTCTCAGTGGCGATAGAGCCGGATACTGACTTCACCCCTTACGAGAGCCGTGTCGCCGAACCATTGGATTCGTCTCCGGCCATGGACTCCGAGCCGCCTACATCCGCGCCCATCAAATCCGACTGGGCGCCGATCATGGAGCTCACCTCCGCGGATATCTTTCAGCACTCACCTTTCGGCGATGTGCTAAATTCATTAAGGTCTCTCTCCTTGTCAGGAGAACCTTGGCCGAACTATGTCCAGCTAGAATGGGATGCGGACGACGAAGAAATTCGCTGCCCACCCACCACCCACTTAGTAGCCACTGTCGACGATTTAACCGACATGCTCGACTTCGACTCCGAAGACATCGACGGTATGGACGACGATGCAGGAGACGAACAGGAACCACCACCCACAGGGCGCTGGACTGCCACCTCATCATATGATATATACATGGTGGACACCTGAAAGTGCAACTATCCCTGGGTGGTTTTAGTAATTCCTAACAACATATAGCTAATTGAGCTAACATTATTCCAAGATTAATATTTCAGGAAAAGCTCAATGAATGGCATGGCATGGATGAGGAAAGTGGATCCCTCAAAATTCTAAGGACAAAAAGTTTGGCTCAAGCTTGAAGCTCAAGACTCTACATTTTATATTTTAGTGATCCAAGATCACATTGAGTCTATAGGAAAAGCCAATACTATCAAGGAGGGATGAGGTGTTGCTTAATGGCTTGCTTGCTCAAAGTGCTTAGTGATATGCTCCAAAACCCTCAAGTACCTTCCCACATCCACATATGACCTAAACCAAAAGTCAAACTCGGCCCCACCGATTCTTTCTATCCGGCACCACCGAGCTTCAAATGCCATAGCCACTACCACAAACCCTAGGCAAATCGGTCTAACCGATAGGGATCTCGGTCTCACCGAGATGGGATTGTAATCTCTCTGTTTCCCTTCGTAATGTTTCGGTCTTACCGAGATGAGCGATCGGTCACACCGAGATTGCAATGTAAACTCTCTGTTTCCCTTTTGTAACATTTCAGTCTCACCGAGATGAGCAAATCGGTCCCACCGAGTTTACCTGACCAACTCTCTGGTTAGCTTATTACCAAAATCGGTCCCACCGAGTTTGTGTAATCGGTCACACCGAGATTACGTTATGCCCTAACCCTAACCATATCGGTCCTACCGAGTTGCATCTCAGTCCCACCGAAGATCCTAACGGTCACTAGGTTTGCTCAATCGGTCCGACCGAGTTTAACCATTCGGTCCGACCGAGTTTGGAAAATTGTGTGTAATGGTTAGATTTTGTGTGGAGGCTATATATACCCCTCCACCCACTCTTCATTCGTGGAGAGAGCCATCAGAACATACCTACACTTCCAATACACATTTTCTGAGAGAGAACCACCTACACTTGTGTTGAGGTCAAGATATTCCATTCCAACCATATGAATCTTGATCTCTAGCCTTCCCCAAGTTGCTTTCCACTCAAATCTTCTTTCCACGAAATCCAAATCCTGTGAGAGAGAGTTGAGTGTTGGGGAGACTATCATTTGAAGCACAAGAGCAAGGAGTTCATCATCAACACACCATTTGTTACTTCTTGGAGAGTGGTGTCTCCTAGATTGGCTAGGTGTCACTTGGGAGCCTCCGACAAGATTGTGGAGTTGAACCAAGGAGTTTGTAAGGGCAAGGAGATCGCCTACTTCATGAAGATCTACCGCTAGTGAGGCAAGTCCTTCGTGGGCGACGGCCGTGATGGAATAGACAAGGTTGCTTCTTCGTGGACCCTTCGTGGGTGGAGCCCTCCGCGGACTCGCGCAACCGTTACCCTCCATGGGTTGAAGTCTCCATCAACGTGGATGTACAATAGCACCACCTATCGGAACCACGACAAAAGCATCCGTGTCTCCAATTGCATTTGAATCCTCCAAACCCTTCCATTTACATTCTTGCAAGTTGCATGCTTTACTTTCCGCTGCTCATATACTCTTTTGCATGCTTCCTTGAATTGTGTAGAGATTGCTTGACTTGTGCTGAGATAGCTAAAATCTGCCAAGAACTAAAATTGGGAAAAGGCTAGATTTTATTTGGTCAAGTAGTCTAATCACCCCCCCCTCTAGAGATACTTTCGATCCTACAAGTGGTATCAGAGCTTTGGTCTCCATTTGCTTTGATTTCCATAGCTTTTGGCGGTCATAGCCTTGGTTTCACAACCTAGGAGAGTATGGCGTCTAGCGAGGGAAATTATCACCGTAGAGGTCCTTACTTTGATGGCACTAATTTTGCTAGTTGGAAGCATAAGATGAAAATGCATATTCTTGGACATAACCCTGCCGTTTTGGCTATTGTGTGTATTGGCTTGCAAGGTGAATTCTTTGATGGGAAAGAACCGAACCATGAAGCCACCGGGGAAGAGTTGCAAATGCTGCAATACAATGCTCAACCTTCTGATATCCTCTTCAACGTATTGTGCCCCGAAGAATTCAACAAAATCAGCCGTCTTGAGAATGCAAAGGAAATTTGGGATACTTTGATTGATATGCACGAAGGTACCGACTCCGTCAAGGAATCCAAATTGGATGTGCTTCAAAGTCAACTTGACAAGTTCAAAATGAAGGATGGTGAAGGTGTCGCTGAAATGTACTCTAGGCTTTCTCTTATCACAAATGAGATTGCCGGATTAGGGAGTGAAGAGATGACCGATAGATTCATCATCAAGAAGATCCTAAGAGCCTTGGATGGAAAATATGATACCGTGTGCACATTGATCCAAATGATGCCCAATTACAAAGATCTCAAGCCAACAGTAGTCATCGGAAGAATTGTTGCTCATGAGATGTCACTCAAGGATAAAGAGGAACTTCACAACAAATCAAGTGGTGCTTACAAAGCCTCATGTGAAGCCCCCACATCATCGAGTGAGAAACAAACCTTCAATAAAGAATTGAACTTAATGGTGAAGAACTTCAACAAGTTCTACAAGAGTAGAAGCAAAGAGAGAAGCTCCAAGTCAAGGTCCTACAATGACAAAAGATCTTCTAGTCGAGAGCGAAACTGCTACAATTGTGGAAGGCCCGAACACTATTCCAATGAGTGTACAGCCCCCTACAAGAGAAGAGAAGATTCTCCCAAGAGAAGAAGTAGAAGAGAAGAATCACCATCTAGAGAAAGAAGGAGTAGAGATGATCGTTATGAACGAAGACCCTCACGGAGAAGCAAGGATTCGGAAAGAAAGGACAAGTCATCAAGGAGCTACACAAAACGAAGACATCAAGCTCATGTTGGTGAATGGGTATCCGGCTCCGACTCCGACAACCACTCCGAGAGAAGCTATCACTCCGACTCTGAATATACTCAAGATGAAGGTGTTGCCGGTCTAGCACTTGTGACAACCAACTCCTATGACATATTTGACTCACCAAATGAAGGAGTTGGAACATGATTCATGGCTAAAGGCCCAAAGGTATCACACCCCGAGTATGTTGATTTCAATAGTGATGAAGATGACTTGTTAGGTGATGATGATTTACTTGTTGAAAACTCTAGTGATGAATACTATGATGAAACGTCAATTAATCATGCTAATCAAGATAAAACGAATGAGAACGATAAGGAGAAGATTGAGTCTCTAACTAAAGAACTAAACACTCTTAAGTTAGCTCATGAAAGTATCTTAGCAGATCATCGAGAACTTTTAAGGGCTCATGAGAAATTACGCTTTGAAAAGCTCAACCTTGAGCAAGAGCAATAGTTCTTAAAAGCAACCAATGATGATCTTCGCAAGAAAAGTTCTTCTTACATTGCCAAGCGTTTACTCTTATCCACTTACATGCCTCAAGTCAAGTCTAGTAACAAGAACAAGAAAGATTCTTCCTCTAGTAGTAAAAATAATCATGCTAAATCCAATATTGTTGCTTCTAGTAGTTCTCTTGATTCCACTAATGATTCTCTTAGCCAAGTTACACTTGAGCAAGAAAATAGCTTATTGAAGGGAATTATAGAGAAAGGTGTTTACAAGAGCCTTGCCGTAAGTAAGCAATTCGAGGAAATTGTACGCAAGCAAGGAAGGCACTGGAAGAATCAAGGTGTTGGTTTTGAACGAAAGTTCAATGCCAATGGAGTTGAGTGGGAAGAAGATAAATACCCCAAGACAAAGTTTGTTCCTCAACAAGAGAAGTATGATCCTACTTCTTTCAAAGGGACACAAGCTCAAGATGATCTTCCACCACAAGACCACAAGCAAAAAGGCAAGGACAAGCTTCAAGAGGAAATTGATGCATTTGAAGAAGCTCCTAAGGCCTTGGTCAAGTGGATTCCCAAGACTACTTCAAGTTCCACTTCATCAAGTACAACTACAACACCGCGGATTCCCATCAAGATGGTGTGGATCCCGAACAAGAACTAGAGAGTTCTTGAGGGTGACTCCGCCAACATACTTCACTCTTATCATCTTGGCAAGAACAAGTGCAATCAACTTCCACATCTTGCACTAGTTCAAGGAGTCACAAACCCTCTTGTTGGTAAGACAAGGGACAAGGTAACCTAAAAGCTTTCATAGACATCATCTTGTGTGTGCATCACTCTATGTCTATGGATATCCTTGTTTGTTCCTTGTGGGACTAACCCGTGTAGGTATTGAAAGTGCAACTCACTCCAATGGATAGCTCCAAATGATCTACATCAACATTGAGCATCCACATCTTCAACATCTACATGAAGTCATCATCGACAAAACCCAAGGTTAGTTCATCCCTCTTAGGGGGGATCTCACATCAAGGGGGGGCTTTACTCTAAGAATTGAGCTAAAGCAACTCTAATGGTGTGAGCACAACAATGCTTTATGTAAAAGTGGTAACCCCACTTGTGCTTAAACGATGAGTATGACCTATGATCAAATGTTCTCATTTGACTCCTAAGTCAATATACTCATATATAGATGACCTAGTCATCGCAAATTGTTAGATAGATGCTAGAATTGGTTGTGCATGCTTTGCCACATATTTCAATTGCCATTTTATTGTGTGAGCATGTTTATTGCATATTTCACTCATTCGAGGACATCCACTTGTTGTTTTGATTGATTGTTTTTCTTTTCTTTTGCCAAGTGGATGGACAAGAATGCCTAAGAACCCTCTCTAGCTATCTATGTTTTTCTCGTCTCAAACTCTATTCATGCTACATCACAAAATTTGATCAAGTCAGATTTGAACCACTCTGTGTGAGGAGCACTCGGAGTCCCCGATTCGTCATAGACTTAAACTTCCAAAACTTCTTTGTGCGTTTCGGTCTGACCGATTCATCCATTTCGATCATACCGAGATCACTAAGTCGATCTAGGTTTTCAATCTCGGTGCAACCGATTTGAACCTTTCGGTCACACCGAGTTTCAGTAATTGCTTGCAGTTATGAATCTCGGTGCCACTGAGTTGTTCCACTCAGTCACACTGACAGGGTCGGGCTATATATACTCACAGGCAAAATTTTGGAAATTTCTCCGAAACCCCTTCGCCCGCGCATAGCTCGCTCTGCCTCCAGGGTCTCCGGATCGTCTTCCTCATCGCCAGCCGCCTCCTGTCGCTGGTCTCTGCCGCCGTCAACGGAATTCTTCCCCGCCATTGCCGCCGTAGCGAGTTCATCGCCGAACTCAGGTATGGACTCGATCACAGTGCTACCCCCATCCGATTCCTAGCACATTGTGTTCATTATGATTCTTACCACGATTGAAACGCTTCTATCCAGTCAAAACACTCCGTAGATTAGAGTTGAATTGAAAATTTAGGGTTAGGTTTCCGCCGAAACCATCTCGGACCATCCGAGTTGTGGAACTCGGTACCACAGATTTGGCTCAGGCCATTGCACATGTAATTTTCGGTCTGACCAAGAATTGCAAATCGGTGTGACCGAGTTTAGGACTTTGTGAAACCCTAGCAGTCTCGGTGCCACCAAACCGTGACTCGGTCTGACCGAGTTCACTAGTTTAGGTTCCAACAGCTGCTTCGGTATCACTGAGTTTACAAATTGGTTGATCCGAAATGCTTTCTATGGAAAACTAAAACTAAGTTTTTGACTCATTCTTTTGCAAAAACCTTTGCATTTTGTGATGCTCATCCACTCTATCTCATCTATATCTATTCACAGGTTCTGCTGTCAGTGTTTGCAATATGTCTGATCAGAGTGACAGCCAGAACAGGTCAGAGGAGCAGGTTCACCTGAGTGAGGGCACTAGTCCCTCTAGCAGTTCAGATGATGGTAGCAGGAGCACTCCCAGCAACTTGCCCAAAGCTGCCACCAGAACAAGGAAGAAGAAAACTTCAGAGTCTGAGGATGAAGACTATGTGGCAGTTGAGGATGAGGCCACTTCCAAGAAGAAAGTGGTTAAGAAGGAATATAGCACTGCTGCCACGGTTGGAAAAAGCGGTAGGCGTAAGCGAGGCGGTTGGCCTTCACCTAGTGCCTAGGCAGTGCCTAAGCGCCCTAGGTGTGGCCTAGGCGGTAATATAATTTTTAGTCGTGGTGTCTTTGTGATTATGATATGGGTGTTGATATTAGTTTAGGGCATATAAATAAGTTAATTACCATCTATTGCCATTGGAATATAACCCGTTTGGCATATTAGTGTGGTTTGTGGCATGATTTCTTACTTGGGTAGATAATTCCTTGCTTGTGCTGTCTAGACCTCCATTTATCCCCTAGGCGAGGCGTTTGACCACTGCCTAGCGCCTAGGCGTGCCTAAGCGCCTCCTAGGCACTGCCTTTTCCAACAGAGACTGCTGCTGCCACCAAGCCAGGCATGAAGCAAAAGGTTCCTGCAAAGAGAATTCCAATGTCTAAGGCCAGAGCATCTACTCAAGTCCCTTTGGGATCTGAACCCAAAGAGGCTGCTCCAGAAGGGAAGAAGAGGAAGGAGAGGATCAAAAAGACCACTGCTAGAGTGCTTGGGAGATCCTCAATCATGAGAGATTCTGAAGAGGAAGAGGAAGAAGAGGTTGCTGCACCAGCACCCAAGGCACAGAAGCTGATGGGTGATGCTATAAAGTTAGGGGCTGCTTCATCAAAGCCCAAAGAAGCACCCAAAGCAGCCTCCAAGCCCAAGAGTGCACCTAAGAGGAATACCAGGAGTATACCAGCTGCTGAGAAGAACAAGGCCCCAGTGCCTGAAGTTGCTGCTGCTGATGAAGATGATGAAGGACAAGTCCTGAGGAAGCTCAAACCCAAGATTCCAGACCACAATGATGCTCATCTTGTGGCTGAGAACATGAAGATAAGGAGAGACTCAGGACTGAGGAAATGGAGAGAGACAGACCCATATGCTACAAGAAGAAGAACTATTGTTGATTACAGGTTCCACACAAAGGAACAGCAAGATTTCTATGAGACAGTGCTGCTGGACAAGAAGCCTATAGTGTGTGAAATGAGGTGGGTCGACTGGAAGTATATCAAGGAAAATGAGGAACACTATCCTGGTGTGTTTGACAGCTTCAGTGCTTGTGGAGTTGCAGACTTTATTGGGCAGAAGCTCACAAGTGGAATGAGGAGCTCATAATGCAATTCTACTCCACAACACACTTCTATCCAGATGGCAGGATAGTATGGATGTCTGAAGGTACAAGGTACCACTCAACTATTGAGGAATGGGCAGATCTCATCAATGCTCCTAAGGAAGAAGAAGATGGCTTGGATGTCTATGCCAAGAAGAAGATGGATCACAACTCTATGGCAAACATGTACAAGGAGATTCCTGAAGATGAACTTGAGACTCACCAGTTTGGGTCAGTAAAACACTTGTTGTCAGGGCTGCCTACAATCAATTGGATTCTTAGGCACACTCTCTTGCCCAAGCCTGTTGATCACAGAATGATCAGAGGCCATGCAATTAACTTGCTACATATATTTGATGTGCCACGGAAGTTCAAGGTCATGAGCCTTATAGTTGAGACTATCAAGAGGACTGCAGCAGACCAGAAAAGAAGTTATGGATATGCCCCACAAATCCAGGAGTTGATAAACTCAAAGATGGGCACAGGCACATACCTGTTGGATAAGGAACACTTGCCTATCTACACAAACTTCGAGGACAATCAAGTTGTGATGAATGAGAATGAACCATCATCAGTACAAGCTCAAGAGAAGAAGGAGAAAGCAAAGAAAGAGAAGGTTGCCAAGATGCCAACTCAAGAGGAGGCATCTGAGTACTTTTTGAAAAGCAAGCAGGAACAGCTTGGTTATTTGATAGCATCAACTCTGAGGATTGAGAAGGGGTTGGCCACCCTGACTCAAAACTAGGAGAGCTTGGAAAGAATCATGGAGCAAAAATTCTATGATTTAGATGTCAAAGTAACTGAGATTCAGTCAGTTGTGGAGTAGCTACAAGATGATATGCAGGAGAAGAAGGGCAGAACAACCACTGATGCATTGGCCAGAGTGCCTCGAGCTCAGAGATCAACTGTAGTGCTAGTAACAGACACCAGCTCCACTTCATCTGCACCAGCTACAGCTTCAGCGCCACCAGCTCTAGCACCTACCCCAGCAGCTCCATCTACTTCGACTGAAGCCTTCATTCTTGGAGTTCTCCGGACACCATCACCTGAAGACCAAGCCTGAGAGACGTTTTAGTGCTATGCATTTTCTATGAACTTTTTGGTAACTTGTTGCCAAAGGGGCGGAAATGTATAGATCATAGGCTTCGAGAGAGAGAGTTTGCTTTTGTTCTCTCTTGTCTTCTTGGTTCAACTTTGTTTGTCTTTTGATTGCTTGAGATACTATGCTATTATCTGTGAGACATTGATGATCATGTGGTTGATCATAAGCTACACTTATGCTTGTTAGATGATATTATCTTACTTATCCTTATATGATCATTCACTTTGCTTGGTGATGAGTGCATGTATTTAATTCTTATCATTTTGAGCGCTCCACCAAGATGTATGTGACATGGAAGAGTAACCCATGATCCTAACTCATTGTGCATTTGCAGTCCAAAGCAAATCTTAAGATATGCACAAATTTAGGGGGAGCTCTTGCTTTTCACATACCTCTCAAAGCGACAATATCTTTCACTCTTATTATCATTTGTCAAAGCTTTGATCTATATGTTGTCATCAATTACCAAAAAGGGGGAGTGTCACACCCTAGTTAGTTCAAGCATTAGAGTGTGCATCATGTTTAAACTTCTTTTAAATTTGAAATGCGGAAGGCATAAACCCCCAACCCCCCTCGAAACAACTAGGGTTTACTAAAAATATTTTCAATGAACCTGAAATGCCCTTCTAAAAAGTCCACCCTCTTTGTCTTAGGTTAGAACCTCTCGCAAAATTGGTGCACAATTTTCTAGGTCAACAGAAGGTCATTGAATTAAATCATAAGTATTTGAATTTGGGCATTTAAATGCTATAAAATAATCTAAGTGCTCAAATAATTCTGGAAGTAAATGTTTCCTGTTGGAAATAATCTAAACAGAGGCCACATTTATTTTCAGGATTTTTGGAAATGTTTTAGTATTTTATTTAAGGCTAAACAGTTGCAGTTAAATAGAAAACAGAAACAAAAATCAAAAAAAGAGAGAGAAGAAAGCCCACCTGGGCCTTACCTGTTCTGGCCCAGCCACCTGGCTTGGCCCAGCCTGCTGGCGCTGCCAGTCGTCGTCCTCCTCGCGCCAGAAGGACGCGGAGCGCGTGGCCGGCGCCCGCGGCCACACGCCGGCCACCTCCTGCTTCCGCCGACGCCCGGGAGACGCCCTGAAGTGCCACGCGACCCCCACGTCTCCCTCTCGCACACGATCACTCTCCCCCTCGTCTCCCTCTCTCTCTCCCACGACGGCCGAGCGCGTACCTCGCCGCCGATCGCCGTAGTTGCCACCACAGACACCCCCTCGCCCCTCCGACGAGCCCATTAGCTCCGCCTCGACTCCCTCGTCCTCCCCACCAAGCCACGCATTGCCGGAGGCCTTGCATCGCCGCCTTCGCCCTCGTCTTCAACCTCGGGCACCCGAGCTATCTCCGGTCGAATTCGCCGCCGCCAGGACCTCCCCGAGCCCGCTGACCCCCCTCTCCGATTCCGCTGTGAGCCCCTCTTCTTTTCCCCCTAGTTCCCGTGCTCGATTACGCCTCGTAGCCACCGTTCCCTCCGAGCTCGAGCGCTCCTCGCTGCCGGCCATGTCGCTGTCGTGGCTACGGCCGTGTAAGCATGCGTCCGAGTGCCTCACCGTGCTCAGTGCAGCACCAGGAACCTGTAGCCACCCCCAGTTCTCCCTTCCGTGCACCGTAGCGTCGATTCCGACCTCACCCGAACTCCGGCCGCCGCCACGAGCTCGATTCCAGCGAGCTCGCTCCACCCCATCTCCTCCCACTTGCCCCACTAGATGCGCACGAGCCCCAGCTATGCGTAGCACGTCTCCGCCGTCGATTTGGTCACCGGAGGACCAAATCCGAAGCCCTCCGCCGTCTCGGGCCTCGCCGGTGTCGAGCCGCCGGCGAGTTGACCCAGTTTGACCCCTGGGTGGGCCTAGGAAGACCCCCCCTGAGTCTATGACAGGTGGGGCCGGTCGGCTAACTAAATTAGGATTAGTCTTAATTAATTTTAATTAAATCAGTCACTGACATGTGGGCCCAGGCCCCACTGACAACTAATTAGTGTTAATCTAACTTTGCTAATTAGCTGAGAGGCTGACAGAAGGGGCCCACCAGTCAGGTTTGACCTGGGATGGCGCCTTTGACCTGCTGACGTCACCCTCATGCAATGCTGACGCAGTAATTGATTTTCTGGATTTATTCTTATTCAGGAAATTCCAGAAAATAGTTCAAACTTCAAAAATTCATAGAAATTCAACCGTAGCTCCAAATGAAATAAATTATATATGAAAAATTATCAGAAAAATTCAATCTATCCATCTGTAATGGTTTCATGCATGACAAAACAAGTTTACCTTGCTGTTTAGGCAGAATAAGGAAATGCACTATAGATGCCATGTTTAATGAGCTAATATTTGAATCTTTGATTCAAATGAGTTCATTCCTTTCTGTTATAACTTGCATTAGGCCAAGACACATTCATATTGCCATGTCATAGCATGCATCACATTGTTGCATATCGTCATGTGTTGATTGTGTTCCGATGTGTTCTTCGTCGTAGGTTCTGCCTCCGAGGATATTCACGAGTATCCAACTGAAGGGCAGTATCCCACTACCACTCCATCGGGCAAGCAACCATTGATCATTCCGATACAAACCCATGTTCTCGCTTCTGCTCTTGTTTACTGCATTAAGACAACGCGATTCAAACTGCTGTGTGCTATAGTAGTTGAACCCTTATCCTCTGCATGACCTGTCATTGCCACAGTAACTAGATGAAACCCACTAGCATGTGTAGGAGTTGATTGAGCCATGTATGTGATTCTTACCTTGCTATGCCTGCTATGCTTAGAGTTGTGTCAGGTCTGGTTCATCTGGGAGATGGGCTAGAGTGAAATGCTTATGCCGGTAATGTGAGTGATGCGTTGAACATGTTTTGGTAAAGGTATCGATGAGAGGCCATGTAGGAGTACATGGTGGGTTGTTTCATTGAGGCCGTCCCTAAGAACTGAGATCTGTATACGTGATTTAAGATTCAGCTACTACCACACATTGGGCCCTGAAATATGACCCCGCTCGACTTACTGGCCCCTCTCGCCTCTGTCCAGGAGTTGCAACTAGTTTCTGGTGTTTGTAGGACATGTGTTGGCGGCCGTGCGTAGCGCGACCCTAGGGGTGGGCTATGTTGCGGTAGATACACCGTGGCACGGTGTACCGAGTCACCCGTTTGGTGTCGCGGGAACCCTGTTCACATCGTTTGGGGCCGTTGAGGACACCCCGGCCGGATTTCCTTGCGGATGGAACCTGAATAGGCGATAAACCTGGACTAGAGACTTGTGAGGTTAGTCAGGTCGTGGTCTACACCCATGTAAGTTTTTGCTTGAAGTCTGCCGAGCACATGTCGTGTGCAGACGCTAATTGGTGGAAACATGTGTGACGAAGTACACCCCTGCAAGGTATAAAACTATTCGAATAGCCGCGTCCGCGGTAAAGGACTACTTGGTTGCATATACAGTTCATAGACAAGTTAATGGATACTACTAAAAGACTCAAGATAAGCGTGAGTACCGAGGATGGCCCTCTCGTAGGATGACGAGGGAGGATCCTCGGTGGAGTATTGTGTTGGTGAGTAGTGGACTCGTGTGCGAAAACTATTTTACTAGTGAAGTTCCGTAGGATAGCTTAGCCAAGAGTCAAAGCTGGCCTGCTGCATTAACCCCACCACCCTTTTGAGAATAAACATGTATAGTAGGTTCTGATGTAAGACTTGCTGAGTACCTTTGTACTCATGTTTGTTTATTTATTGTTTTCAGACGACAACACCGCCCACCCCGATGGGTTCTATGTAGACCTTGACATCGACGAGTGACTAGCCACCCAGGTGGTGACCCTGGCCATGGAGGGCCTATGTGGATAGACAGGCTTCGAGAAGCCTTCTTTCTTTTTAGCGTCTGTACTCGGACTAGTTGCTTCCGCACGCACTTGTATGTTTGTATGACTTGAGTGTCGGGTCATGTGACCCCTGTCTGTATGAACATGTTATGTATGGCTCTCTGGAGCCTTTAAATAAAGTACTTGAGTTGTAGAGTTTTGTTGTGATGCCATGTTGTATGTACTCATATCGGGCATATTGTGTGTATGATTGAAATGCTTGGTATGAGTGGGATCCGACAATCTAGTTGTTTATCCTTGGCAGCCTTTCATATGGGGAAATGTAGTCTAGTGCTCCTCGAGCCATAGTAGTCTGCTACAGCCCGGTTCACCGGAGTCCTGCTAGCCCAGCACTACTGTTCAGGACACTTGACTGGCCGGCATGTGTTTCACTTCGTCCCTATGTCTGTCCCTTCGGGGAAATGTCACATGGTGACTTCCGGAGTCCTGCCTAGCCTGCTACAGCCCGAGGTTCCCCGGAGTCCTGTTAGCCCAGTGCTACAGCCCGGAATCACTCGTTGATGACCAACATGTTTGATGTGATTCATGTATGCCTGTCTCCATAGGTCTGTGCCGCTTTGGGTTCATGACTAGCCATGTCGGCCCGGGTTCTCTGTCATATGGATGCTAGCGACACTATCATATACGTGAGCCAAAAGGCGCAAACGGTCCCGGGCCATGGTAAGGCGACACCCGTGGGATACCGTGCGTGAGGCCGCAAAGTGATATGAGGTGTTACCGGCTAGATCGATGTGACTTGGAATCAGGGTCCTGACAAGGAGATTGAAAGTGCAACTATCCCTGGGTGGTTTTGGTAATTCCTGACAACATATAGCTCATTGAGATAACATTATTCCAAGATTAATATTTCAGGAAAAGCTCAATGAATGGCATGGCATGGATGAGGAAAGTGGATCCCTCAAAATTCTAAGGACAAAAAGTTTGGCTCAAGCTTGAAGATCAAGACTCTACATTTTATATTTTAGTGATCCAAGATCACATTGAGTCTATAGGAAAAGCCAATACTATCAAGGAGGGATGAGGTGTTGCTTAATGGCTTGCTTGCCCAAAGTGCTTAGTGATATGCTCCAAAACCCTCAACTACCTTCCCACATCCACATATGACCTAAACCAAAAGTCAAACTCGGCCCCACCGATTCTTTCTATCCGGCACCACCGAGTTTCAAATGTCATAGCCACTACCACAAACCCTAGGCAAATCGGTCTCACCGATAGGGATCTCGGTCTCACCGAGATGGGATTGTAATCTCTCTGTTTCCCTTCGTAATGTTTCGGTCTTACCGAGATCAGCGATCGGTCCCACCGAGATTGCAATGTAAACTCTCTCTTTCCCTTTTGTAACATTTCGGTCTCACCGAGATGAGCGAATCGGTCCCACCGAGTTTACCTGACCAACTCTCTGGTTAGCTTATTACCAAAATCGGTCCCACCGAGTTTGTGTAATCGGTCACACCGAGATTACATTATGCCCTAACCCTAACCATATCGGTCCTACCGAGTTGCATCTCAGTCCCACCGAAAATCCTAACGATCACTAGGTTTGCTCAATCGGTCCGGCCGAGTTTAACCATTCGGTCCCACCGAGTTTGGCAAATTGTGTGTAACGGTTAGATTTTGTGTGGAGGCTATATATACCCCTCCACCCACTCTTCATTCGTGGAGAGAGCCATCAGAACATACCTACACTTCCAATACACACTTTCTGAGAGAGAACCACCTACACTTGTGTTGAGGTCAAGATATTCCATTCCAACCATATGAATCTTGATATCTAGACTTCCTCAAGTTGCTTTCCACTCAAATCTTCTTTCCACCAAATCCAAATCCTGTGAGAGAGAGTTGAGTGTTGGGGAGACTATCATTTGAAGCACAAGAGCAAGGAGTTCATCATCAACACACCATTTATTACTTCTTGGAGAGTGGTATCTCCTAGATTGGCTAGGTGTCACTTGGGAGCCTCCGGCAAGATTGTGGAGTTGAACCAAGGAGTTTGTAAGGGCAAGGAGATCGCCTACTTCGTGAAGATCTATCGCTAGTGAGGCAAGTCCTTCGTGGGCGACGGCCGTGATGGAATAGACAAGGTTGCTTCTTCGTGGACCCTTCGTGGGTGGAGCCCTCCGTGGACTCGCGCAACCGTTACCCTCCGTGGGTTGAAGTCTCCATCAACGTTGATGTACGATAGCACCACCTATCGGAACCACGACAAAAACATCCGTGTCTCCAATTGCGTTTGAATCCTACAAACCCTTCCCTTTACATTCTTGCAAGTTGCATGCTTTACTTTCCGCTGCTCATATACTCTTTTGCATGCTTGCTTGAATTGTGTAGAGATTGCTTGACTTGTGCTAAGATAGCTAAAATCTGCCAAGAACTAAAATTGGGAAAAGGCTAGATTTTATTTGGTCAAGTAGTCTAATCACCCCCCCCTCTAGACATACTTTCGATCCTACAACACCCCCAAAGAAGGCAATGCCGATGAGATAGCGGAAGATAACCCCTCCAAGAAGCAACCCAAGCGCCGACGTCAGCGCTGCCGCTCTAAGTCCCGCCACAGCAAAAGTAGTGATACCAACACAGGAGATAATAACACTCCAGATAGTGCCGAAGACAACCACAATCCCCTCCAGCATGATGTAGACCGGGAAGATGAACAAGCTAGACCTCCAGAGCAGACGACAGATGGAGAACCAGAAGAGGACAATTACATGCCCCTCTCTGAGGACAAGGTGAGCCTCGGCGGCGAAGAATTTATCGTGCCTGAGGATCCTGTCGAGCAGGAGCACTTCAAGCACCGGCTTATGGCCACAACAAATAGCCTAAAGAAAAGGCAACAACAGCTTCAAGCTGATCAAGACTTGCTAGCAGACAGATGGACCAAAGTCCTTGTGGCCGAGGAACACGAACTCGAGCGCCCCTCCAAGAGTTACCCAAAACGCAGGTTGCTACCTCACCTAGAGGAGGAAGCATTGAAACCTCCATCACCAGTGTATGATGCGGCTGACCGGCCACCGCGTGGCCGAGCCAGAGAGGCGTTTCAGCCTAAAGTTCAGCCTGCACCCCGCCGTGACTCAATCAAAAATACCAAGGCCCGGGGCAACACACGGGACCTGCGAGACGTATTGGACAGCAGGGCAAAACTTGCAAGGTCAATATACGGGTCACGGGCATGCGCGCCAACACGGGACGATGATCGTCGCACCGGATACACCAAAGGTAAATCCGGTCGGGCCGAATACAGCAGACAAGACTCATATGAACTGCGTCGTGATATAGCCTGGCATAGAGGCGCCGCACACCCCCCTATGCTTCACTGATGAAGTTATGGATCACGAATTCCTGAAGGGTTTTAAACTGTAAATATCGAATAGTATGATGGTACAACAGATCCCGCTGTATGGATTGAGGATTTCCTACTTCACATCCACATGGCTCGCGATGACGATCTACATGCCATCAAGTACCTCCCACTCAAACTCAAAGGACCAGCTCAGCATTGGCTGAATAGCTTGCCAGCAGACTCCGTCGGCAGTTGGGAGGATTTGGAAGATGCATTCCTTGACAACTTCCAGGGCACTTATGTGCGACCACCGGATGCTAATGACTTGAGCCATATAACTCAGCAGCCAGGGGAATTGGCCAGGCAATTCTGGACACGGTTCCTGACCAAGAAAAACCAAAATGTCGACCGTCCGGATGCAGAGGCCCTAGCGGCATGCAAGCATAACATCCGCGACGAGTGGCTTGCCCGCCACCTCGGCCAGGAGAAGCTGAAGTCTATGGCAGCCCTCACGACACTTATGACCCGCTTTTGCGTGGGCGAGGATAGCTGGCTGGCTCGCAGCAACAACACATCAAGGAATCCGGGCTCTTTGGATACCAAAGGTGCCAACGGCAGACCACGTAGTAACAGACCAAAGCGCCGCAACAACGGCGATAACAACGATGATACGGCAGTCAATGCCGGATTTAGAGGCTCTAGATCCGGTCAGCGGAGAAAGACATTTAAAGGAAGTACTCCGGCTCCATCCAGTTTGGATCGCATACTGGATCGCTCGTGTCAAATCCACGGCACCCCCAACAAGCCAGCCAATCACACCAACAGAGAATGCTGGGTGTTCAAGCAGGCCGGCAAGTTAAATGCCGAAAACAAGGACAAGGGGCTGCATAGTGATGACGAGGAGGAGCCCCGGCCGCCGAACACAGGAGGACAGAATGGGTTCCCCCCACAAGTGAAGATGGTGAATATGATATACGCAACCCACATTCTCAAGAGGGAGCGGAAGCATGCACTAAGGGACGTCTATGCGATGGAGCCCGTCGCCCCAAAGTTCAACCCATGGTCTGCTTGTACGATCACCTTTGATCGCAAGGACCACCCCACTAGTATTTGTCATGGCGGATCCGCCACACTAGTCCTAGACCCCATCATCGACGGATTTCACCTCACTCGAGTTCTTATGGATGGCGGCAGCAGCCTGAACCTGCTCTATCAGGATACAGTGCGAAAAATGGGTATCGATCCCTCGAGGATCAAACCCACCAAAACCACCTTTAAGGGCGTCATCCCAGGTGTAGAGGCCCATTGCACGGGCTCAATCACACTGGAAGTGGTCTTCGGATCACCGGATAACTTCCGAAGCGAGGAGTTAATCTTCGATATCATCCTGTTTCGCAGTGGCTATCACGCACTGCTCGGATGAACAGCATTTGCAATTTAATGCAGTACCGCATTACGCATACCTCAAGCTCAAGATGCCAGGACCTAGGGGGTCATAACAGTAAATGGAAACACAGAACGCTCGCTCTGCACGGAAGAGCACACTGCGGCCCTCGCAGCAGAAGCACAAAGCAGCCTTTTAAGGCAAACCACTAATTCGGTGTTACAGCCCCCGGACACCTTCAAGCGAGTCCGGAATAAACTGCAACAGGATCGCCTGGCACGTTCAGAGCTCGCCTAGCAATTCGGCCCCATCCCAGTCCCAGTCAAGCGACGAAATCCATGCCGCGCGTACATAATTACGCATAGAAAATACCATGGACATAGGTAGGGGCATGATCAGGGCACGTCCCGCAATGCGGCTTAACCGCCCTCGGGGCTGTATACCTTTATCATTTATTTTCTCTTTCAGGGCCTAACTCTCTGGAAGCCCTTTCCCGCAGTACGATTGCCGGACACATTACGGGAAGGAACAACCAAGGCGGCAAGAAGCTAAGATGTACACGGGAACCCCAGGTGGCCTCTCATAATAATTGATATACCCGCTTTCTACTATCCATACGCAGCTTTCCCTTGGATAGGACATTTCAAATAGTCCTACTTTCTTCTTATTGCACTACTTGTACCAGTACGCTTCGACGTGTTATTTAATTAATAATGCATAGCATTAGTCTATTATTGCATTATTTATCCCTTTTTTCTTATATGTCCATTTACAACAATCCGCACCCGTACATTCGGGTACGGTCAGTACGCCAGGGGCATTCGTTTACCCCATAATACGGCGCGAGAAGTCCGAACACTTTCGACAGTGCAGCACCCCGAACTTATAGCACTATATGCATCAGCTCCGAATCATGTCTTGGGTCAATAGTTGGGTTTGCCCGGCTCCCATGCTTTGGTACCTTACGTTCCGCTATATCGGCTAAGGTAGCGGTGGGAGAACTACTGCGATTGTGTCCCGGTTCTTCCAGACGAGCACCTCAGTAGAGAAAGCCAAAAACTGACTGTCATGATAAGGCAAGAGACTGGTCGCTGTTCGAGAGGTCTCAAGTCCTTAAAGACTTTTTCCGCTTCGGGCGAGGAGTCGGCCTTGTCCGGCTTAGGCGTGTATAGCGCCCCAAATTCGTACTTCCGAATACTAGGGGCTTCGCCAAAATTTAAAATTGTAGACTTCTATGGCTAAGTGAGAGTGATAAAGCCTTATAGTCCGATTGCCTGGTTCGTTGCGCTGAACACCTCCCTTGAAGGACCTAAAATTGGGGTAAAGAGTGCTCAGGTTTATCCCGAACACCCCAGTACTTGTTACACGGGGGCAGAAGCCGACGACTGGGCAACTCTTAGATTTTATAAACGGCCGCACAGAAGGTAATATTTTAAATTAAAAAAGCGTTGCATAGCGCAGATGAACTTGTTTCACATTACAAGATCACATGAACATGTTCATTCAAAAATTACATCATTGGTGCATTCATCCGCCACAAGGCGGGAACCCTTCAGGACACTCTCATAATACATCTCGGAGCAGCGATGCTCCTTGCCCTCCGGTGGCCCCTCCTTCACCAGCTTCACAGCGTACAGCTTCGCCCACTGCACCTTCGCCCGGGCAAAAGCCCTGCACACACCCTCGATGCAGACGGACCGCTTTATGACTTCAAGCCGTGGGCAGGCATCCAGAAGCCGCCTCACCAGACCGAAGTAGCTGCCGGACAGGGGCTCGTCGGGCCACATCCGGACTATAAGGCCCCTCATGGCCTGTTTGGCTGCCTTGTGAAGCTCGACCAGTTGCTTCAGCTGGTCGCTCAAGGGCATTGAGTGTTCGGTCCCAGTATACTGAGACCAGAACAACTTCTCCATCGAGATACCCTCCTCAGCTCGGTAAAACTCTGCGGCATCCAATACACTGCGGGGAAGATCTGCGAACGCTCCTGGAGAGCTCCGAACTCAGGTCAGAAAAAGGAAATTTTCCTTCACATGCTTGCTTTGCATAATGAATGCCTTACCCGCTGCTATCTTCTTCACCGCATCAATCTCCTGGAGGGCCTTGTGGGCTTCAGCCTTGGCGATCCAGGCGCTTTCAAGCGCCTGCGCAAGCTCGGACTCTCGCATCTTAGATTCAAGCTCCAAGGACTCGTGTTTTTTGGCGAGAGCCTCGAGCTCTTGCTGTACCTCGCCCACTCGGGCTTCTTGCTTCTCCCGCTTGATGTGCTCCTTGGCCGCTTTGTCTTCGGCCTCGGACAGCGCCTTATTTAGGGTCGCCACTTCGGTCGTGGCCCCTGGCAAATTCATGATGATCCTATTATTTTACAACCGAACTCCTTTTCAAAGCGTAGACAAGGTATTGCTTACCTTTTCTCTCCTCGAGCTGCCTCTTGGTAAGGCCGAGCTTGTTCTCGGACCTCTCCAGGTCCTGCTTTAGTGTAGAGACCTCCGTAGTACGTGCGGCAGCGGCCAGCAGTGAAGCCTGCACATACACATAGACATATTCTGATCAGACTCCTAAGTCATCATTTGATCCTCTATTCGGCCTTTCTTCTCGAACGCCGAACAGAGAATCAGAGGCTACTATGTAGGCGGTAATATTTTCTTATATTTTGATTTCTTACCTCAAAGCCTGTTAGGAGGCTGGCGCAAGCTTCGGTCAATCTGTTTTTGGCGGACTGAACTTTCTCGATCACCGCACTCATGATAGTGCGGTGCTCTTCGTCGATGGAAGCGCTGCGAAGCGCTTCCAGCAAGTTGTCCGGGGCCTCTGGATGGACAGAGGACACTGGCACGGGCGGCTGGCCCCCTTAATGGGGGATCGCCTGTCGGAGTACGGAACCATCGAACGTTCCGGCGTAGTGTTCGGCTGGGGGCCGAACTCGAAGCTTGGGGGAGTTTTGCTCCCTTCGTACCCAGGGTCTGGGAGGTCGCCTCGAGGCGCACCCAGGACCACCTCCCCTCGGCTCGGTGCCTTTCGAGACAACACCTCGATGTTGTCCGTAGGGCTAGGGGTGGAGGCGGTCAGAAGAGAACCACTATTCATATCCGACGAGTCCAATGAACCGCTTGACGAGGATACGTCGAGATGAGCTCGAGACGGACTGCATAATCATGTTCAGCATGAGGAGAAGTAGTGCAATAAAACATACCATGAATTACCATGGTGTCCGGATACTTACGACTTCGCCAGGGGCTTGACCCTGGGTAGCCACTCGTCGCCGCTGTAGGCGGCCGTCGAGGAACAGTCCGGAGGGACGGTCCTTCCCTTCTTGGACCCTTCGGCCTCCCCGGTTGGGTCGGCCTTCCTTTTCTTGTCTCCCCGGCTGGGGGGAGAGAACTTTCCTCCTCCTCCTCGTTTTCGTGGGAGGAGTGCGCGTCGGAGTCATCGGATGTTCAGTCCGATACAACCTTGCGCCGGAGACCCTTTCGGGTCCCCGCGGCCTTCTTCTTGGTCTTCTTCACCGGCACCTCGTAAGGTGCCGGAGCCAGCATCTCCGTTAGGAGAGCATCTGTGGAATCTTCAAGCAAGGGGGCTGGGTAATTGAGCTACTCCGCTGTCTTTATCCAGTCCTGTTAATGGCATGGGAGCTTAGATCCCGCACATCATTTAACTGGGGCAAATAAATACCCTGTGAGATACAAAAACTTACCGGATTGGCATGGCGCTTTGCGCTGAGTCCGCGGTCCTCGGTGAGGGAAGGAGGTACCTCGGCGCCCTTGAACAGCACCCTCCAGACGTCCTTATGTGTCGTGTCGTAGAGCTCTCACGGCGTCTGGTGCTGGGCCGGGTCGAACTCTCACAAATTGAATGCCCGTCATTGACACAGGAGAATCCGGCGGAAGAGCATGACCTGGACCACATTGACAAGCTTGATTTTCTTGCTCATCATATTCCTGATGCAGGTCTGGAGTCCGGTCAGCTCTACCGAAGAACCCAGGACAGGCCCTTCTCTTTCCAGGAAGTGAGCCATATGGGGATTCCAGATCAAAATTTGGGGGCCGCCACCCAGTTGGTGTCGCGCGGCTTGGTGATCTAGAACCACCCCGATTGCCACCCCTTTATGGTCTCCACATAGGAGCCTTCGAGCCAGGTGACGTTAGGCATTTTGCCAACCATGGCGCCTCCGCACTCTTCTTGCTGGCCGACCACCACCTTCGGTTTAACATTGAAGGTCTTCAGCCACAGGCCGAAGTGGGGCCTGATGCGGAGGAAGGCCTCGCACACGACGATAAACGCCGAGATGTTGAGGATGAAATTAGGGGCCAGATCATGAAAATCCAGCCCGTAGTAGAACATGAGCCCGTAGTAGAACATGAGCCCACGGACAAACGGGTGGAGGGGAAATCCCAGTCCGCAGACAAAGTGGGTAAGAAAAACTACCCTCTCGTGGGGTTCGGGCGTAGGGATGAGCTGCCCTGCATCTGGCAGCTGGTGCGCGATATCCGCGGCCAGATATCCGGCTTCCCGTACCTTTGTGAGCTTCTCTTCTGAGGGAGTCCTAGATTAGGGGATGTCCGGATAGCCGGACTCTCAGACTATGAAGATACAAGATTGAAGACTTCGTCTTGTGTCTGGATGGGACTTTCCTTGGCGTGGAAGGCAAGCTTGGCAATACGGATATGTAGATCTCCTCCCATTGTAACCAACTCTGTGTAACCCTAGCCCTCCCCGGTGTCTATATAAACCGGAGGGTTTTAGTCCATAGGACGAAGAACAATCATACCATAGGCTTGTTGGAAATATGCCCTAGAGGCAATAATAAACGGATTATTATTATATTTCCTTTTTCATGATAATTGTCTTTTATTCATGCTATAATTGTGTTATCCGGAAATCGTAATACATGTGTGAATACATAGACACCAACATGTCCCTAGTAAGCCTCTAGTTGACTAGCTCGTTGATCAACAGATAGTCATGGTTTCCTGACTATGGACATTGGATGTCATTGATAACGAGATCACATCATTAGGAGAATGATGTGATGGACAAGACCCAATCCTAAACATAGCACAAGATCGTATAGTTCGTTTGCTAGAGTTTTTCCAATTTCAAGTATCTTTTCCTTAGACCATGAGATCGTGTAACTCCCGGATACCGTAGGAGTGCTTTGGGTGTACCAAACGTCACAACGTAACTGGGTGACTATAAAGGTATACTACGGGTATCTCCGAAAGTGTATGTTGGGTTGACATGGATCAAGACTGGGATTTGTCACTCCGTATGACGGAGAGGTATCTCTGGGCCCACTCGGTAATGCATCATCATAATGAGCTCAAAGTGACCAAGTGTCTGGTCACCGGATCATGCATTACGGTACGAGTAAAGTGACTTGCCGGTAACGAGATTGAACGAGGTATTGGGATACCGACGATCGAATCTCGGGCAAGTAACGTACCGATTGACAAAGGGAATTGTATACGGGGTTGCTTGAATCCTCGACATCGTGGTTCATCCGATGAGATCATCGAGGAGCATGTGGGAGCCAACATGGGTTTCTAGATCCCGCTGTTGGTTATTGACCGGAGAGCCATCTCGGTCATGTCTACATGTCTCTCGAACCCGTAGGGTCTACACACTTAAGGTTCGGTGACGCTAGGGTTGTAGAGATATGAATATGCAGTAACCTGAAAGTTGTTCGGAGTCCCGGATGAGATCCCGGATGTCACGAGGAGTTCCAGAATGGTCCGGAGGTGAAGAATTATATATAGGAAGTGCAGTTTCGGCCATCGGGAGAGTTTTGGGGGTCACCGGTATTGTACCGGGACCACCGGATGGGTCCCGGGGGTCCACCGGGTGGGACCACCCATCCCGGAGGGCCCCATGGGCTGAAGTGGGGAGGGGAACCAGCCCATAGTGGGCTGGTGCACCCCCCTTGGCCCACCCCTGCGCCAAGGGTTGGAAACCCTAGGGTGGGGGGGCGCCCCACTTGCCTTGGGGGCCACTCCACCCTTGGCCGCCCCCCCCCCTAGGAGATCCCATCTCCTAGGGCCGGCGCCCCCCCTTGGGGAGCCTATATAAAGGGGGGAGGGAGGGGCAGCCGCACCCTTGACTCTTGGCGCCTCACTCTCCCCTGCTACACCTCTCTCTCTCGCAGAAGAACGGCGAAGCCCTGCTGCGGTGACTGCTGCATCCACCACCACGCCGTCGTGTTGCTGGATCTTCATCAACCTCTCCTCCCCCCCTTGCTGGATCAAGAAGGAGGAGACGTCACGCTGACCGTACGTGTGTTGAACACGGAGGTGCCGTCCGTTCGGCGCTAGGATCTCCGGTGATTTGGAGCACGTCGAGTACGACTTCCTCATCCCCGTTCTTCGAACGCTTCCGCGCGTGATGTACAAAGGTATGTAGATGCAATCCGATCACTTGTTGCTAGATGAACTCATAGATGGATCTTGGTGAAACCGTAGGAAATTTTTTTGTTTTCTGCAACGTTCCCCGACAGTGGCATTATGAGCTAGGTCTATGCGTAGTTCTCTTTGCACGAGTAGAACACAATTTGTTGTGGGCATAGATGTTGTCAACTTTCTTGCCTCTACTAGTCTTATTTTGCTTCAGTAGTATTATGGAATGAAGCGGCCCGGACCAACCTTACACGTACGCTTACGTGAGACCGGTTCCACCGACTGACATGCACTAGTTGCATAAGGTGGCTGGCGGGTGTCTGTCTCTCCCACTTTAGTTGGAGCGGATTCGATGAAAACGGTCCTTATGAAGGGTAAATAGAAGTTGACAAATCACGTTGTGGCTTTCACGTAGGTAAGAAAACGTTCTTGCTAGAACCCTATTGCAGCCACGTAAAACTTGCAACAACAATTAGAGGACGTCTAACTTGTTTTTGCAGCAAGTGTTTTGTGATGTGATATGGCCAAAGTTGTGATGAATGATGAATGATATATATGTGATGTATGAGATGTTCATGCTATTGTAATAGGAATCACGACTTGCATGTCGATGAGTATGACAACCGGCAGGAGCCATAGGAGATGTCTTTATTTTTTGTATGACCTGCGTGTCATTGAGAAACGCCATGTAAATTACTTTACTTTATTGCTAAATGTGTTAGCCATAGTAGTAGAAGTAATAGTTGGCGAGCAACTTCATGGAGACACGATGATGGAGATCATGGTGTCATGCCGGTGACAAGATGATCATGGAGCCCCAAGATGGAGATCAAAGGAGCTATGTGATATTGGCCATATCATGTCACTATTATTATTTGATTGCATGTGATGTTTATCATGTTTTTGCATCTTGTTTACTTAGAACGACGGTAGTAAATAAGATGATCCCTCATAATAATTTCAAGAAAGTGTTCCCCCTAACTGTGCGCCGTTGCGACAGTTCGTTGTTTCGAAGCACCACGTGATGATCGGGTGTGATATATTCCAACGTTCAGATACAACGGGTGAAGACAAATTTACACATGCAAACACTTAGGTTGACTTGACGAGCCTAGCATGTACAGACATGGCCTCGGAACACAGAAGACTGAAAGGTCGAGCATGAGTCGTATAGAAGATACGATCAACATGAAGATGTTCACCGATGTTGACTAGTCCGTCTCACGTGATGATCGGACACAGCCTAGTTAAATCGGATCATGTTATACTTAGATGACTGGAGGGATGTCTATCTGAGTGGGAGTTCATTAAATAGATGAACTTAATTATTATGAACTTAGTCTAAAATATTTACAATATGTCTTGTAGATCAAATGGCCAACGTTGTCCTCAACTTCAATGCGTTCCTAGAGAAAACCAAGCTGAAAGACGATGGCAGCAATTATACGGACTGGGTCCGGAACCTGAGGATCATCCTCATAGCTGCAAAGAAAGATTATGTCCTAGAAGCACCGCTAGGTGACGCACCTGTTCTCCCTGCGGAACAAGACGTTATGAACGCTTGGCAGACACGTGCTGATGATTACTCCCTCGTTCAGTGCGGCATGCTTTACAGCTTAGAACCGGGGCTCCAAAAGCGTTTTGAGAGACATGGAGCATATGAGATGTTCGAAGAGCTGAAAATGGTTTTTCAAGCTCATGCCCGGGTCGAGAGATATGAAGTCTCCGACAAGTTCTTCAGCTGTAAGATGGAGGAAAATAGTTCTGTCAGTGAGCACAAACTCACTATGTCAGGGTTACATAACCGCTTCACTCAGCTGGGAGTTAATCTCCCGGATGACGCGGTCATTGACAGAATCCTTCAGTCGCTTCCACCGAGCTACAAGAGCTTTGTGATGAACTTCAATATGCAGGGGATGGAAAAGACCATTCCTGAAGTATTTGCAATGCCGAAATCAGCAGAGGTAGAAGTCAAAAAGGAACATCAAGTGTTGATGGTGAATAAAACCACTAAGTTCAAGAAAGGCAAGGGTAAGAAGAACTTCAAGAAGGACGGCAAGGGAGTTGCCGCACCCGACAAGCAAGCTGCCGGGAAGAAGCCAAAGAATGGACTCAAGCCCGAGACTGGGTGCTTTTATTGCAAGGAAAGTGGTCACTGGAAGCGGAACTGCCCCAAATACTTAGCGGACAAGAAGGCCGGCAAAACGAAAGGTATATGTGATATACATGTAATTGATGTGTACCTTACCAGTACTCGTAGTAGCTCCTGGTATTTGATACCGGTGCAGTTGCTCACATTTGTAACTCAAAGCAGGAGCTGCGGAATAAGCGGAGACTGGCGAAGGACGAGGTGACGATGCGCGTCGGGAATGGTTCCAATGTCGATGTGATCGCCGTCGGCACGCTACCTCTACATTTACCTACGGGATTAGTTTTGAACCTCAATAATTGTTATTTAGTGCCAAGTTTGAGCATGAACATTGTATCAGGATCTTGTTTAATACGAGATGGCTACTCATTTAAATCTGAGAATAATGGTTGTTCTATTTATATGAGAGATATGTTTTATGGTCATGCTCCGATGGTGAATGGTTTATTCTTAATGAATCTCGAGCGTAATGCTACACATATTCATAGTGTGAGTACCAAAAGATGTAAGGTTGACAATGATAGTCCCACATACTTGTGGCACTGCCGCCTTGGTCACATAGGTGTCAAACGCATCAAGAAGCTCCATGCAGATGGACTTTTAGAGTCTCTTGATTACGAATCATTTGACACGTGCGAACCATGCCTCATGGTTAAAATGACCAAGACTCCGTTCTCAAGAACAATGGAGCGAGCAACCAACTTATTGGAAATCATACATACTGATGTGTGCGGTCCAATGAGTGTTGAGGCTCGCGGTGGTTATCGTTATGTTCTCACCCTCACTGATGACTTGAGTAGATATGGGTATGTCTACTTAATGAAACACAAGTCTGAGACCTTTGAAAGGTTCAAGGAATTTCAGAGTGAGGTTGAGAATCAACATGACAGGAAAATCAAGTTCTTGCGATCAGATCGTGGAGGAGAATACTTGAGTCATGAATTTGGCACACACTTAAGAAAAAGTGGAATAGTTTCACAACTCACGCCGCCTGGAACACCTCAGCATAATGGTGTGTCCGAACGTCGTAATCGCACTCTATTAGATATGGTGCGATCTATGATGTCTCTTACTGATTTACCATTATCATTTTGGGGCTATGCTTTAGAGACTGCCGCATTCACTTTAAATAGGGCTCCGTCGAAATCCGTTGAGACGACACCGTATGAATTATGGTTTGGGAAGAAACCTAAGCTGTCATTTCTAAAAGTTTGGGGATGCGATGCTTATGTCAAGAAACTTCAACCTGAAAAGCTCGAACCCAAGTCGGAAAAATGCGTCTTCATAGGATACCCTAAAGAAACTATTGGGTATACCTTCTACCTCAGATCCGAAGGCAAGATCTTTGTTGCCAAGAATGGATCCTTTCTAGAGAAAGAGTTTCTCTCGAAAGAAGTAAGTGAGAGGAAAGTAGAACTTGATGAAGTATTACCTCTTGAACCGGAAAGTGGTGCAACTCAAGAAAATGTTCCTGAGGTGCCTGCACCGACTAGAGAGGAAGTTAATGATGATGATCATGAAACTTCAGATCAAGTTGCTACTGAACTTCGTAGGTCCACAAGGACACGTTCCGTACCAGAGTGGTATGGCAACCCTGTCTTGGAAATCATGTTGTTAGACAAAGGTGAACCTTCGAACTATGAAGAAGCGATGGTGGGCCCAGATTCCAACAAATGGCTTGAAGCCATGCAATCCGAGATAGGATCCATGTATGAAAACAAAGTATGGACTTTGACAAGCTTGCCCGATGATCGGCGAGCGATAGAAAACAAATGGATCTTTAAGAAGAAGACGGACGCGGATGGTAATGTTACCATCTATAAAGCTCGACTTGTCGCTAAGGGTTATCAGCAAGTTCAAGGGGTTGACTACGATGAGACTTTCTCTCCCGTAGCGAAGCTGAAGTCCGTCCGAATCATGTTAGCAATTGCCGCATTCTATGATTATGAGATATGGCAAATGGACGTCAAAACGGCATTCCTTAATGGTTTCCTTAAGGAAGAATTGTATATGATGCAGCCGGAAGGTTTTGTCGATCCTAAGAATGCTGACAAGGTGTGCAAGCTCCAACGCTCGATTTATGGGCTGGTGCAAGCATCTTGGAGTTGGAACATTCGCTTTGATGAGATGATCAAAGCGTTTGGGTTTATGCAGACTTATGGAGAAGCCTGCATTTACAAGAAAGTGAGTGGGAGCTCTGTACCATTTCTCATATTATATGTAGATGACATACTTTTGATGGGAAATGATATAGAGCTTTTGGACAGCATTAAGGCCTACTTGAATAAGATTTTTTCAATGAAGGATCTTGGAGAAGCTGCATATATATTAGGCATCAAGATCTATAGAAATAGATCAAGACACCTCATCGGTCTTTCACAAAGCACATACCTTGATAAGATATTGAAGAAGTTCAATATGGATCAGTCTAAGAAGGGGTTCTTGCCTATGTTGCAAGGTGTGAAATTGAGCTCAGCTCAATGTCCGACCACGGCAGAAGATATAGAAGAGATGAGTGTCATCCCCTATGCCTCAGCCATAGGTTCTATTATGTATGCCATGCTGTGTACCAGACCTGATGTAAACCTTGCCGTAAGTTTGGTAGGTAGGTACCAAAGTAATCCCGGCAAGGAACACTGGACAGCGGTCAAGAATATCCTGAAGTACCTGAAAAGGACTAAGGAAATGTTTCTAGTTTATTTAGGTGATGAAGAGCTCGTCGTAAAGGGTTACGTCGACGCTAGCTTCGACACAGATCTGGATGACTCTAAGTCACAAACCGGATATGTGTATATTTTGAATGGTGGGGCAGTAAGCTGGTGCAGTTGCAAGCAGAGCATCATGGCAGGATGTACATGTGAAGCGGAGTACATGGCAGCCTCGGAGGCAGCGCATGAAGCAATTTGGGTGAAGGAGTTCATCACTGACCTAGGAGTCATACCCAATGCGTCGGGGCCGATCAAACTCTTCTGTGACAACACTGGAGCTATTGCACTTGCCAAGGAGCCCAGGTTTCACAAGAAGACTAGGCACATCAAGCGTCGCTTCAACTCCATTCGTGAAAATGTTCAAGATGGAGACATAGATATTTGTAAAGTACATACGGACCTGAATGTAGCAGATCCGTTGACTAAACCTCTCCCTAGAGCAAAACATGATCAACACCAGAATTCCATGGGTGTTCGATTCATCACAATGTAACTAGATTATTGACTCTAGTGCAAGTGGGAGACTATTGGAAATATGCCCTAGAGGCAATAATAAAAGGATTATTATTATATTTCCTTGTTCATGATAATTGTCTTTTATTCATGCTATAATTGTGTTATCCGGAAATCGTAATACATGTGTGAATACATAGACACCAACATGTCCCTAGTAAGCCTCTAGTTGACTAGCTCGTTGATCAACAGATAGTCATGGTTTCCTGACTATGGACATTGGATGTCATTGATAACGAGATCACATCATTAGGAGAATGATGTGATGGACAAGACCCAATCCTAAACATAGCACAAGATCGTTTAGTTCGTTTGCTAGAGTTTTTCCAATTTCAAGTATCTTTTCCTTAGACCATGAGATCGTGTAACTCCCGGATACCGTAGGAGTGCTTTGGGTGTACCAAACGTCACAACGTAACTGGGTGACTATAAAGGTATACTACGGGTATCTCCGAAAGTGTCCGTTGGGTTGACACGGATCAAGACTGGGATTTGTCACTCCGTATGACGGAGAGGTATCTCTAGGCCCACTCGGTAATGCATCATCATAATGAGCTCAAAGTGACCAAGTGTCTGGTCACGGGATCATGCATTACGGTACAAGTAAAGTGACTTGCCGGTAATGAGATTGAACGAGGTATTGGGATACCGACGGTCGAATCTCGGGCAAGTAACGTACCGATTGACAAAGGGAATTGTATACGGGGTTGCTTGAATCCTCGACATCGTGGTTCATCCGATGAGATCATCAAGGAGCATGTGGGAGCAAACATGGGTATCCAGATCCCGCTGTTGGTTATTGACCGGAGAGCCATCTCGGTCATGTCTACATGTCTCCCGAACCCGTAGGGTCTACACACTTAAGGTTTGGTGACGCTAGGGTTGTAGAGATATGAATATGCAGTAACCCGAAAGTTGTTCGGAGTCCCGGATGAGATCCCGGACGTCACGAGGAGTTCCGGAATGGTCCGAAGGTGAAGAATTATATATAGGAAGTGTACTTTCGGCCATCGGGAGAGTTTCGGGGGTCACCGGTATTGTACCGGGACCACCGGATGGGTCCCGGGGGTCCACCGGGTGGGACCACCCATCCCGGAGGGCCCCATGAGCTGAAGTGGGGAGGGGAACCAGCCCATAGTGGGCTGATGCTCCCCCCTTGGCCCACCCCTGCGCCTAGGGTTGGAAACCCTAGGGTGGGGGCGCCCCACTTGCCTTGGGGAACACTCCACCCTTGGCCGCCGCCCCCCCTAGGAGATCCCATCTCCTAGGGCTGGAGCCCCCCCTTGGGGAGCCTATATAAAGGGGGGAGGGAGGGGCAGCCGCACTCTTGACTCTTGGTGCCTCCCTCTCCCCTGCTACACATCTCCCTCTCATAGAAGAACGGCGAAGCCCTGCTGCGGTGACTGCTGCATCCACCACCACGCCGTCGTGCTGCTGGATCTTCATCAACCTCTCCTCCCCCCTTGCTGGATCGAGAAGGAGGAGACGTCACGCTAACCGTACGTGTGTTGAACACGGAGGTGTCGTCCGTTCGGTGCTAGGATCTCCGGTGATTTGGATCACGTCGAGTACGACTTCCTCATCCCCGTTCTTTGAACGCTTCCGCGCGTGATCTACAAAGGTATGTAGATGCAATCCGAACACTCGTTGCTAGATGAACTCATAGATGGATCTTGGTGAAACCGTAGGAATTTTTTTTTGCTTTCTGCAACGTTCCCCAACAAGGCTAGCTTCTAGGATTTAGCCTCTTTGATCTCGTGGTAGATGTACTCTTGTACTACCCATATCATCAATATTAATCTAGCAGGAGTAGGGTTTTACCTCCATCGAGAGGGCCCGAACCTGGGTAAAAACATTGTGTCCCTTGTCTCCTGTTACCATCCGCCTAGACGCACAGTTCGGGACCCCCTACCCGAGATCCGCCGGTTTTGACACCGACATTGGTGCTTTCATTGAGAGTTCCTCTGTGTCGTCACCTTTAGGCCCGATGGATCCTCCGATCATTAACGACGATGCGGTCCAGGGTGAGACCTTTCTCCCCGGACAGATCTTCGTGTTTGGCGGCTTTGCACTGCGGGTTAATTCGCTTGGCCATTTGGAGCAGATTGAAAGCTACGCCCCTGGCCATCAGGTCAGATTTGGAAGTTTGAACTACACGGCTGACATTCGCGGAGACTTGATCTTCGACGGATTCGAGCCACAGCCGGGCGCGCCGCACTGTCACGATGGGTATGACCTAGCTCTGTCGCCGAACAGTACCCTAGAGGCCGCGCCCGCATCAGCTCCGACCCTTAGCTTGGAGCCAACTGCGCTGATCGAGGACGGGTGGCTAGACACCGCCTCGAGGGATGCAGTCTCAACGGCGATTGAGCCGAACACCAGCCTCATCCTCTACGAAGCTCGTGACTCCAAGGTGCCGGACTCTTTTCCAGACTCCGAACCTTCCGCGCCCCTGCCAATCGAATCCGATTGGGCGCCGATCATGGAATTCGCCACCGCGAATATCTTTCAGCACTCGCCCTTCGGCGACATTCTGAATTCACTAAGGTCTCTCTCTTTGTCAGGAGAGCCCTGGCCGGACTATGGCCAACAAGATTGGGATGCAGACGACGAAGAAATTCGACGCCCACCCACCACCCACTTCATAGCCACTTTCGATGATTTAACCGACATGCTCGACTTCGACTCCGAAGACATCGATGGTATGGACGATGATGTAGGAGACGAACATGGACCAGCGCCTATAGGGCATTGGAAAGCCACCTCGTCATATGACATATATATGGTTGATACATCCAAAGAAGGCAATGGCGACGGAACAATGGGGGGTGACCCCTCCAAGAAGCAACCCAAGCGCCGGCGTCAGCGGCGCCGCTCTAAGTCCCGCCAAAGAAAAAACGGTGATGCTGACACGGGAGATAATAACACCCCGAACAGTGACGAAGACAATTCCCTCCAGCAAGATTCAGTGCAGGAGGATGGAGAAGCCAGCCCCCCTAAGAGAGCGGCAGTCAGAGAAGAAGAGGATGATAATTACATGCCTCCCTCCGAAGACGAGGCAAGCCTCGGCGACGACGAATTTGTCGTGCCTGAGGATCCCGTCGAACAAGAGCACTTTAAGCGCAGGCTTATGCCCACGGCGAGTAGCCTTAAGAAAAAACAGCAACAGCTTAGAGCTGATCAAGACTTGCTAGCCGACAGATGGACGGAAGTCCTTGCGGCCGAGGAATACGAACTCGAACGCCCCTCCAAGAGCTACCCAAAGCGTAGGTTGCTACCCCGTTTAGAGGAGGAAGCACTTAAGCCTACATCACCAGTGCATGATGCGGCTGATCGACCACCTCACGGCCGCGACAGAGAGTCCTCCCGGCCCTCCACTCAAGCTGCACCCCGGCGTCGCTCAAAAAATACCAAGGCACGGGGAAATGCGCTAGACCTGGGAGATATGTTGGAAGACAGGGCAAGGCAAACAAGATCGATCTACGGATCGCGCGGGCGCCCCACGACACGAGACGATAACCATCACGCGGATACAGTAAATCCGGTCGGGCCGAACATAGCAGACAAAGCTCATTTGAGCTACGTCGTGATATAGCGCAGTACAGAGGCGCCGCACACCCACTATGCTTCACAGATGAAGTAATGGATCATCAAATCCCAGAGGGTTTCAAACCCGTAAACATTGAATCATACGATGGCACAACAGATCCTGCGGTATGGACCGAGGACTATCTCCTTCATATCCACATGGCCCGTGGCGATGATCTACACGCCATCAAATACCTCCCACTCAAGCTTAAAGGACCAGCTCGGCATTGGCTTAACAGCCTACCAGCAGAATCAATTGGTTCTTGGGAGGACCTGGAAGCCGCATTCCTCGACAATTTCTAGGGCACTTATGTGCGACCACCAGACGCCGACGACCTAAGCCACATAATTCAGCAGCCAGAAGAATCTGCCAGACAATTCTGGACACGGTTCCTAACCAAGAAAAATCAAGTCGTCGACTGTCCGGACGCAGAGGCCCTAGCAGCCTTCAAGCATAACATCCATGACGAGTGGCTTGCCCGGCACCTTGGACAGGAAAAGCTGAAATCTATGGCAGCCCTCACGACACTCATGACCCGCTTTTGCGCGGGAGAAGACAGCTGGCTAGCTCGTAGCAATAACATGACCAAGAGCCCTGGTAATTTGGATACCAAGGATAGCAATGGCAGGTCGCGTCGCAACAAGCACAAGCACCGCATTAACAGCGACAACGCTAAAGATACGGCAGTTAATGCCGGATTCAGAGGCTCTAAGCCCGGTCAGTGGAAAAAGCCATTTAAGAGGAACACTCCGGGCCCATCCAGTTTGGACCGTATACTCAATCGCTCGTGCCAGATACATGGCACCCCCGAAAAACTAGCCAATCACACCAACAGGGATTGTTGGGCGTTCAAGCAGGCCGGCAAGTTAAATGCCGAAAACAGAGACAAGGGGCTGCACAGCGACGAGGACGAAGATCCCCGGCCACGGAACAATAGTGGACAGAAGGGCTTCCCCCCACAAGTGCGGACGGTGAACATGATATACGCAACCCACATCCCCAAAAGGGAGCGGAAGCGTGCACTCAGGGACGTATACACGTTGGAGCCAGTCGCCCCAAAGTTCAACCCATGGTCCTCCTGCCCGATCACTTTTGATCGGAGGGACCACCCCACTAGCATCTGCCATGGTGGATTCGCCGCATTGGTTCTAGACCCAATCATTAACGGATTTCACCTCACTAGAGTCATTATGGACGGCGGCAGCAGCCTGAACCTGCTTTATCAGGATATAGTGCGGAAAATGGGCATAGATCCCTCAAGGATTAAACCCACAAAAACAACCTTTAAAGGCGTCATACCAGGTGTAGAGGCCAACTGTACAGGCTCAGTTACACTTGAAGTGGTCTTCGGATCCCTAGATAATTTCCGAAGCGAGGAATTAATCTTCGACATAGTCCCGTTTCGCAGTGGCTATCGCGCACTACTCGGACGAACCGCATTTGCAAAGTTCAATGCAGTGCCGCACTACGCATATCTCAAGCTCAAGATGCCAGGCCCTCGAGGAGTCATTACGGTCAATGGAAACATTGAACGCTCTCTCCGAATGGAGGAGCACACGGCGGCGCTCGCAGCGGAAGTACAAAGCAGCCTCTCAAGGCAATTCTCCAGTCTGGCTATTAAACGTCTGGACACCGTCAAGCGCGCCCGGAGTAACCTACAACAAGACCACCTAGCACGTTTCGAGCAAGCATAGCAATACGGCCCCAACCCCAGTCCTTGCGAAACTGCGAAATCAGTACTACGCGTACATAACTACGCTCTGAAAATACCATGGGCACAGGGGGAGGGGCACGACCACGGCACCCCCAAAAATGCGGCTCAACCGCACTAGGGGCTCCCGATTTTGTCATTATTTCCTACTTTCAGGACTCCACTCTTCGGAAGGCCTGTCCGCCAGTACAACCGCCGAACACACGATGCAACAACCAAGGAAGCAGAAAGCTACGTCGAATTCCCAGGTGGTCTCTATAACGAGCAAAATACCTGTCTTACATACCGTCTCGCAACTCGCCCCTGGAGGGGGACATGTCAAATAGTCCCATCTCTTGCTTATAGCACTATTTGTATTGTTCTGCTTTCACAGCAGCCTTTTAAAATAAACAATGCTTAGCTTCAGCTTATTACTGCATTCTCTATTCATTTCTTTTTCAATACATATGTTCAGTTATGACATTTAGCACCCGTACACTTTGGTACGGTCCATACACCAGGGGCTCAAGCACCTAATAATACAGCGTGAGAAGTCCGAACACTCCCACAAAGTGCGGCCCTCCGAACTTATAGCATTATATGCATCAGCTCCGAATCATGTCTTTGGTCAATAGTTGGGTTTGCCCAGCTCCCATGTTCTGGTACCTTACGTTCCGCTATATCGGCTAAGGTGGTGCTAGGAGAACTACTGCGATTGTGCCCCGGTTGAACTGGGCTAAGCACCTCAGTAGAGAAAGCTAAAACTGACTGTCATGATAGGGCAAGAGTTGGTCGATGTTCGGGAGGTTTCGAGTCCCTGAAGACTTATGCCGCTTAGAGTGAGGAGTCGGCTTTGTCCGGCCTAGGCGTGTATAGCGCCCCGAACTCGGTCTTCCGAACACTAGGGGCTTCGCCGAAATTTAAAATTATTGAATTCTCTGGCTAAGTGAGAGTGATAACGAATTATAGTCTGATTGCCTTGTTCGTTGTGCTGAGCACCTCCCTCGAAGGACCCAAGAATGGGAAAAAGAGTTCTCATGTTTATCCCAAACACCCCAGCACTCGTGGCATGGGGGCAGAAGCCGACGACTCGCCATCTCTCAGACTCGATAAACGGCCGCATAGAAGGTAATATTTTAAATTAAAACAAGCGTTGCATAGCGCATATGAACAAGTTTTCAGCGCATAGGATAAAACGAACAAGTTCACTCAAATATTACATCTTTGGAGCATTCGTCTGCCACAAGGCGGGCGCCCTTCAGGACGCCCTCATAATACATCTCGGGGTGGCGATGCTCCTTGCCCTGCAGTGGCCCGTCCTTCACAAGCTTCTCCGCATCCATCTTGCCCTAGTGCACTTTAGCACGGGCAAGCGCCCTACGGGCACCTTCGATGCAGAAGGAGCGCTTGACGACTTCAAGCCACGGACAGGCATCCACCAGCCGCCTCACCAGCCCGAAGTAGCTCCCAGGCAGGGCCTCTCCAGGCCACAGCCGAACTATAAGGCCCTTCATGGCCTGTTCGGCCACCTTATGGAGCTCGACCAGTTACTTCAGCTGGTCACTCAAGGGCACCGAGTGTCCGGCCTCAGCATACTGAGACCAGAACACCTTCTCCATCGAGCTGCCCTCCTCGGCCCGGTAGAAGGCGGCGGCATCTGACATGCTACGGGGCAAATCTACGAATGCTCCTGGAGAGCTCCGGATTCGGGTAAGTAACAAGTAATTCACTTTCACGTGCTTGCTTTGCATAAAGAATGCCTTACTCGCCGCTATCTTCTTCATCGCCTCAACTCCCTGGAGGGCTTTCTGGGCTTCGGCCTTGGCAGACTTGGCGCTTTCAAGGGCCGCCGCGAGCTCGGACTCTCGCGTCTTTGAGTCAAACTCCAAACTCATGTTTTTTCATGAGAGCATGGAGCTCTTGCTGCACCTTGCCAACCCGCGCCTCATGTTTCTCCCGCTCGGTGCGCTCCGTGGCCACCTTCTTTTCGGCCTTGGAAAGCGCTTGCTTAAGGGTCGCCACCTCAGTCGTGGCCCCTAGGACACCAATAGCGATCCTGTCATTTTTTGCAACTGCATCTTTTTAAATATACTCCACAAGGTATTACTTACCTTCTTTTTCCTCAAGCTCCTTTTTAGCAAGGCCGAGCTCCTGCTTGGACCGCTCGATGCTCTGCTTCAGCGCATCCACCTCAACAGTCAGTGTGGTAGAGGCCAGCAGCGAAGCCTGCATACGCATATTGACTTAATTATGTTAGACTCCTGCGAATGTTGTTAGATCCTCTATTCGGCTTTTCTTTCCGAATGCCAAATAGAGCATCAGGGGCTACTGTCTATGCGGTAATATTTTCACATATTTTTCACATACCTCAAAGCCTGTTAGCAGGCTGGCACAAGCTTCAGTCAGCCCGCTTTTGGTGGACTGAACCTTCTGGATCACCGCACTCATAATAGTGCGGTGCTCCTCGTCGATGGAGGCGCCGTTAAGCACCTCCAGCAAATTATCCGGTGCCTCCAGTTGGACGGAGGTCACCGGCGTCGTAGGCTTGCCCTTCTTACTAGGGGCCGCCTGCCGGACTCTGGAACCATTGAAGGTTCCGGCGCAGTGTCCGGCCCAGGGCCGGACTTGGAGCCCTTGGGGGTTCTTTCCCCTTTGCTCCTGGAGCCGGGATGTTGCCTTGCGGCGCCTCCAGGACCACCTCCTCCTGGCTTGGAACCTTTTGGGACAACACCTCGGTGTCGTCTGTAGGGCGGGGGGAGGTAGTGGTCGAAAGTGAAAAACTATTCACATCCGACGAATCCAGGGAGCCGCTCGACGACACGTCGAGCCGGGCTTTGGGCGGACTGCATAATTATATTCGGCGTCAGGAGAAGCCGTGCCATAAAGGAACGCCATGAGTCACTCAGGTATCTGAATACTTACGATTTTGCCAGGGGTTTGGCCCTGAGCGGCCACTCCTCTTCACCGTCGTCAGCGTTGGTGGAGTAGTCCATAGGGAGGGTCCTCCCTTTCTTGGACCCTCCGGCCTCCCCAGTTGGGGTAGCCTTCCTTTTCTTTTCTCCCCCTGCTGGGGAAGAAACCTCTCTTTCCTCCTCCTCGTCTTCGTGGGAGGAGTGCGCCTCGGAGTCATCGGACGATGAGTCCGACTCCACCGGGCGCCGAGAACTCTTCCGGGTTCCCTTGGCCTTCTTCTTGGCCTTCTTCTCCGGCACCACGTAAGGTGCCGGAACCAGCAGCTTCGCCAAGAGGGCGTCCGCTGGGTCTTCGGGCAAAGGAGCCGGACAGTTGATCTGTTCGGCCGTCCTCTGCCAGTCCTGTCAAAGGCATAGGGGCTTAGATCCCGCATAGAGTCAAACTATGAAAGAAAAATATCCTGTAAGAGGTAAAAACAGCTTACCACGTTGGCTTGACGCTGCGCGCTGAATCCGCGATCCTCGGTAGCGGATGCGGGAGCCTCGACGCCCTTGAATAGCACCTTCCAGGCATCTTCGTACATTGTGTCGAAGAGCCTGCTCAGCGTTCGGTGTTGGGCCGGGTTGAACTCCCACAAGCTGAAATCCCGTTGTTGGCACGGGAGGATCCGGCGGATGAGCATGACCTGGAGTACATTAACAAGTTTGAGCTTCTTGCTCACCAGGTTTTGGACGCATGTTTGGAGTCCGGTCAGCTCTCCTTTTTTACCCCACGGTAGGTCCTTCTCTTTCCAGGAGGTGAGCCGCATAGGGATTCCGGATCGGAACTCAGGGGTTGCGACCCATTCAGGGTCACGCGGCTCGGTGATGTAGAACCACCCCGATTGCCACCCCTTTGTGGTCTCCATGAAGGAGCCCTCGAGCCATAGGACGTTGGGCATCTTGCCCACCATGGCGCCTCCGCACTTCGCCTGGCGGCCACCAACTACCTTCGGCTTGACATTGAAGGTCTTCAGCCATAGGCCGAAGTGGGGCTGGATGCAGAGGAAGGCCTCGCACACGATGATGAACGCCAAGATGTTGAGGATGAAGGTCGGGGCCAGATCGTGGAAGTCCAGGCCGTAGTAGAACATGATTCCCCGGACAAATGGGTGGAGAGGGAAGCCTAGTCCGTGGAGGAAATGGGTGAGGAACACCACCCTCTCATGGGGCCTGGGGGGATGAGCTGCCCCTCGCCTGGGAGCCGGTGCGCGATGTCGTCAGACAAGTACCCGGCTTTCCTCAGCTTCTTGATGTGTCCCTCCGTAACGGAGGAGACCATACACTTGCCTCCCGCTCCGGACATGGCTGGAGAAGGTTGAGGTGGGGAATGCGGACTTGGGCGCTGGAGCTTGAGTGCGCGAAAATGGGTGAGCAAAGGAGGAAGAAGGTGTGGATGGAAAGGCGGATCCTTATCCCCTTATATGGGCGGACGAAACTATGCGTCCCCACCAGCCTGGTAAAACTCGCTTATCTCCCAAGCGACATAATAAATGGCGCGGTTGGGTTACCCACGCTCGTATTGATGAGAATCCCGGGATAAGGGGACACAATCTCTGCTTCGACAAGACGTGCCAAGGAAACCGCCTCGCAAAACGCGCTAAGGTGGGACAGTAAAAACGGTTCAAATAAAGGCTTGGCTGTGGCGTGATGACATGCTACGAAATACGTCAGCAGATTAGATTTGTGTAAATATTATTCTCTCTACGACAGTATGTGGAACTTATTTTGCAGAGCCGGACACAATCCTTGTGTTCAAAATCTTCTATGAAGTATTCGGAGGAGGAACCCGCCTTGCAATGCCAAAGACAATCTGCGTGCCGGACTCATCGTCATTGAAGCCTGGTTCGGGGGCTACTGAGGGAGTCCTAGATTAGGGGGTGTCCGGATAGCCGGACTATAACCTTTGGCCGGACTCTCGGACTATGAAGATACAAGATTGAAGACTTCGTCCCGTGTCCGGATGGGACTTTCCTTGGCGTGGAAGGCAAGCTTGGCAATACGGATATGTAGATCTCCTCCCATTGTAACTGACTCTGTGTAACCCTAGCCCTCTCTGGTGTCTATATAAACCGAAGGGTTTTAGTCCATAGGACGAAGAACAATCATACCATAGGCTAGCTTCTAGGGTTTAGCCTCTTTGATCTCATGGTAGATCTACTCTTGTACTACCCATATCATCAATATTAATAAAGCAGGAGTAGGGTTTTACCTCCATCGAGAGGGCCCGAACCTGGGTAAAAACATTGTGTCCCTTGTCTCCTGTTACTATCCGCCTAGACGCACAGTTTGGGACCCCCTACCCGAGATCCGCCGGTTTTGACACCGACATCTTCCGTGACGGAGGAGACCATCCACTTGCCTCCCGCTCCGGACATGCTTGGAGTGGTTTGCGAAGAAAGAAGCGAACTTGGGCACTGAAGCTCGAGTGTGCGAGAATGGGTAAGCAAGGAGGAAGAAGGCATGGGTAAAAAAGGGTGAATCCTTGTCCCTTTATAGGGGCGGAAGAGGCCATGCGCCTCCCCACTTGCCTGGTAAAATTGCTTATTCCCCAAACGTCGTAATTGATGGCACGGTTGGGTTCCCCACGTCCGTATTGATGAGAATCCCGTAATAAGGGGGACACGATCTCTGCTTTGACAAGACGTGTCAAGAAACCCGCCTCGCGATATGTGCGGTGTTGATTGAGGAAAACGGTTCGAATAATGACCGGGCCATGACGTGATGTCGTGCTATCAAAACGTGTCAGCAGATTAGATTTGTGGAAATATTATTCTCTCTACGATGGTGTGTGGAACTTGTTTTGCAGAGCCGGACACTATCCTTGGGTTCAAAATCTTCTATGGAGTATTCGGAGGAGGAACCTGCCTTGCAATGCCGAAGACAAATCTGCGCGTCGGACTCATCGTCATTGAAGCCTGGTTTAGGGGCTACTGAGGGAGTCCTGGATTAGGGGGTCTCCGGACAGCCGGACTATATCCTTCGGCCATACTGTTGGACTATGAAGATACAAGATTGAAGACTTCGTCCCGTGTCCGGATGGGACTCTCCTTGGCATGGAAGGCAAGCTAGGCAATACGGATATGTAGATCTCCTCCCTTGTAACCGACTCTGTGTAACCCTAGCCCCCTCCAGTGTCTGTATAAACCGGAGGGTTTAGTCCGTAGGACAACGTACAATCATACCATAGGCTACCTTCTAGGGTTTAGCCTCTATGATCTCGTGGTAGATCAACTCTTGTAACACTCATATCATCAAGAACAATCAAGCAGGACGTAGGGTATTACCTCCATCAAGAGGGCCCGAACCTGGGTAAACATCGTGTCCCCTGCCTCCTGTTACCATCCGCCTTAGACGCATAGTTCGGGACCCCCTACCCGAGATCCGCCGGTTTTGACACCGACAGGTAGCATTATAAGATGATCTCTCACTAAATTTCAAGGTAAAAGTGTTCTCCCTGAGTATGCACCATTGCCAAAGTTCGTCGTGCCGAGACACCACGTGATGATCGGGTGTGATAAGCTCAACGTTCATCTACAATGGGTGTAAGACAGTTTTGCACACGCAGAATACTCGGGTTAAACTTGGCGAGCCTAGCATATGCAGATATGGCCTCGGAACACTGAGACTGAAAGGTCGAGCATGAATCATATAGTAGATATGATCAACATAGTGATGTTCACCATTGAAAACTACTCCATTTCACGTGATGATCGGTCATGGTTTAGTTGATTTGGATCACGTGTTCACTTAGATGATTAGAGGGATGTATGTCTAAGTGGGAGTTCTTAAGTAATATGATTAATTGAACTTTAATTTATCATGAACTTAGTCCTGATAGTATTTGCATATCTATGTTGTAGATCAATAGCTTGCAATGTAGCTCCCCATTTATTTTTGATATGTTCCTAGAGAAAATAAAGTTGAAAGATGTTAGTAGCAATGATGCGGATTGGATCCGTGATCTAAGGATTATCCTCATTGTTGTACAGAAGAATTATGTCCTTGATGCACCGCTAGGTGACAGACCTATTGCAGGAGCAGATGCACACGTTATGCACGTTTGACAAAGCTCGGTATGATGACTACTTAATAGTTTAGTGCACCATGCTTTACGGCTTAGAACCGGGACTTCAAAAACGTTTTGAACGCCACGGAACATATAAGATGTTCTAAGAGTTGAAATTGGTATTTCATACTCATGCCCGTGTCAAGAGGTATGAGACCTCTGACAGTACTTTGCCTACAAGATGGAGGAGAATAGCTCAGCTAGTGAGCATGTGCTCAGAATGTCTGTGTACTACAATCACTTGAATCAAGTGGGAGTTAATCTTCCAGATAAGATAGTGATTGACAGAGTTCTCTAGTCACTATCACCAAGTTACTAGAACTTCGTGATGAACTATAATATGCAAGGGATGACAGAAACGATTCCCAAGCTCTTCGTGATGCTGAAATTGACGAAGGTAAAAATCAAGAAAAACATCAACTGTTGATGGTTGACAAGACCACTAGTTTCATGAAAAGGGCAAAGGGAAGAAAGGGGAGCTTCAAGAAAAACAGCAAGCAAGTTGCTGCTCAAGTGAAGAAGCCCAAGTCTAGACCTAAACCTGAGACTAAGTGCTTCTACTGCAAAGGGACTGGTCACTGGAAGCAGAACTACCCCTAGATACTTGGCGGATAAGAAGGATGGCAAAATGAACAAAGGTATATTTGATATACATGTTATTGATGTGTACTTTACTAGTGTTTGTAGCAACCCCTCGGTATTTGATACTAGTTCAGTTGCTAAGAGTAGTAACTTGAAACGAGAGTTGCAGAATGAACAGAGACTAGTTAAAGGGTGAAGTGACGATGTGTGTTGGAAGTGGTTCCAAGAATGATATGATCATCATCGCACACTCCCTATACTTTTGGGATTAGTGTTAAACCTAAATAAATGTTATTTGGTGTTTGCGTTGAGCATGAATATGATTTGATCATGTTTATTACAATACTATTATTCATTTAAGTTAGATAATAACTGTTGTTCTGTTTACATGAATTAAACCTTCTATGGTTATACACCTAATGAAGTTGGTTTGTTAGATCTCGATCGTAGTGATACACATATTCATAATATTGAAGCCAAAAGATGCAAAGTTAATAATGATAGTGCAACTTATTTGTGGCACTGTCCTTTGAGTCATATTGGTGTAAAGCGCATGAAGAAACTCCATGTTGACGGGCTTTTGGAATCACTTGATTATGAATCAGTTGATGCTTGCGAACTATGCCTCATGGGGAAGATGACTAAGACTCCGTTCTCCGGAACAATGGAGCGAGCAACAAACTTGTTGGAAATAATACATACTGATGTATGCAGTCCAATGAGTGTTGAGGCTCGCGGCGGGTATCATTATTTTCTGACCTTCACAAATGATTTGAGTAGATATGGGTATATCTACTTGATGAAACATAAGTCTGAAACATTTGAAAAGTTCAAAGAGTTTCAGAGTGAAGTGGAAAATCATCGTGACAAGAAAAAAAAGTTTCTACGATATAATCGCGGAGACGAATATTTGAGTTACGAGTTTGGTCTTCAATTAAAACAATGTGGAATAGTTTCACAAATTTGTGCCACCTGGAACACCACAGCATAATGGTGTGTCTGAACATCATAACCGTACTTTATTGGATATAGTGCAATCTATGATGTCTCTTACCGATTTACCACTATCGTTTTGGGATTATGCATTAGAGACAGCTGCATTCACGTTAAATAGGGCACCATCTAAATCCATTGAGACGACACAATATGAACTGTGGCTTGGTAAGAAACCAAAGTTGTCATTTCTTAAAGTTTGGGGTTGTGATGCTTATGTGAAAAAGTTTCATGCTAATAAGCTCAAACCCAAATCGAAGAAATGTGTCTTCATAGGATACCCAAAGGAGACAGTTGGGTACACCTTCTATCACAGATCCGAAGGCAAGACATTCGTTGCTAAGAATGGATCCTTTCTAGAGAAGGAGTTTCTCTCGAAAGAAGTGAGTGGGAGGAAAGTAGAACTTGATGAGGTAACTGTACCTGCTCCCTTATTGGAGAGTAGTTCATCACAGAAACCGGTTCCCGTGACACCTACACCAATTAGTGAGGAAGCTAATGATGATTATCATGAAACTTCAGATCAAGTTACTACCGAACCTTGTAGGTCAACCAGAGTGAGATCCACACCAGAATGGTACGGTAATCCTATTCTGGATGTCATGTTACTTGACCATGACGAACCTATGAACTATGAGGAAGCGATGATGAGCCCAGATTCCGTGAAATGGTTTGAGGCCATGAAATATGAGATGGGATCCATGTATGAGAACAAAGTATGGACTTTGATTAACTTGCCTAATGATCGGTGAGTCATTAAGAATAAATGGATCTTCAAGAGGAAGACGGACGCTAATAGTAGTGTTACTATCTACAAAGCTCGAATTGTCGCAAAATGTTTTCGACAAGTTCAAGGTGTTGACTACGATGAGATTTTCTCACTCGTATCAATGCTTAAAAGTATGTCCGAATCATGTTAGCAGTTGCCGCATTTTATGAAATCTGGCAAATGGATGTCAAAATTGTATTCCTTCATGGATTTCTTAAAGAAGAGTTGTATATGATGCAACCAGAAGGTTTTGTCGATCCTAAAAGGTGTTAACAAAGTGAGCAAGCTCCAATGATCTATCTATGGACTGGTGCAAGGCATCTCGGAGTTGGAATATATGCTTTGATAAAGTGATCAAAGCATATGGTTTTATACAAACTTGTGGTGAAGCCTGTGTTTACAAGAAAGTGAGTGGGAGCACTACAACATTTCTGATAAGTATATGTGAATGACATATTGTTGATCGGAAATAATGTAGAATTTTCTGGAAAGCATAAAGGAGTGTTTGAAAAGAGTTTTTCAAAGAAAGACCTCGATGAAGCTGCTTACACATTGAGCATCAAGATCTATAGAGATAGATCAAGACACTTGATATGTTTTTTCAATGAGTACATACCTTGAAAAGATTTTGAAGTAGTTCAAAATGGAACAGTCAAAGAAGGAGTTCTTGTCTGTGTTGCAAGGTGTGAAGTTGAGTAAAGACTCAAAACCCGACCACAGCAGAAAATAGAAAGATAATGAAAAGTCATTCCCTATGCCTTAGTCATAGGTTCTATAAAGTATGCTATGCTGTTTACCAGTCCTATTGTATACCTTAGCATGATTCTGGCAAGGGAGTACAATAGTGATCTAGGAGTAGATCACTGGACAGCGGTCAAAATTATCCTTAGAGGACTAAGGAAATATTTCTTAGTTATGGAGGTGATAAAATAGTTCGTCGTAAAGAGTTACGTCGATGAAAGCTTTTTACATCGATTTAGATGACTCTAAGTCTCAATCTGGATACATATTGAAAGTGGGAGCAATTAGTAAGAGTAGCTCCGTGTAGAGCATTGTAGACATAGAAATTTGCAAAATACATACGGATCTGAATGTTGCAGACCCATAGACTGAACTTCTCTCACAAGAAAAACATGATCTCTCTTTGGGTGTTAATCACATAGCGATGTGAACTAGATTATTGACTCTAGTAAACCATTTGGGTATTAGTCACATGGAGATGTGAACTAATCACATAAAGATGTGAACTAGATTATTGACTCTAGTGTAAGTGGGAGACTGAAGGAAATATGCCCTAGAGGCAATAATAAAGTTATTATTTATTTCCTTATATCATGATAAATGTTTATTATTCATGCTAGAATTGTATTAACCGGAAACATGATACATGTGTGAATTCATAGACAAACAGAGTGTCACTAGTATGCCTCTACTTGACTAGCTCGTTGATCAAAGATGGTTATGTTTCCTAGCCATAGACATCAGTTGTCATTTGATTAACGGGATCACATCATTAGGAGAATGATGTGATTGACTTGACCCATTCCGTTAGATTAGCACTTGATCGTTTAGTATGTTGCTATTGCTTTCTTCATGACTTATACATGTTCCTATGACTATGAGATTATGCAACTCCCGTTCACTGGAGGAACACTTTGTGTGCTACCAAACGTCACAACGTAACTGGGTGATTATAAAGGTGCTCTACAGGTGTCTTCGAAGGTACTTGTTGAGTTGGCGTATTTCGAGATTAGGATTGTCACTCCGATTGTCGGAGAGGTATCTCTGGGCCCACTCGGTAATGCACATCACTATAAGCCTTGCAAGCATTGTAACTAATGAGTTAGTTGCAGGATGATGTATTATAGAACAAGTAAAGATACTTGCCGGTAACGAGATTGAACTAGGTATTGAGATACCGACGATCGAATCTCGGGCAAGTAACATACCGATGACAAAGGGAACAACGTATGTTGTTATGCGGTTTGACCGATAAAGATCTTTGCAGAATATGTGGGAGCCAATATGAGCATCCAGGTTCCGCTATTGTTTATTGACCGAAGACGTGTCTTGGTCATGTCTACATAGTTCTCGAACCCGTAGGGTCCGCACGCTTAAAGTTCGGTGACGATCGGTATTATGAGTTTTTGTGGTTTGATGTAAAGAAGGTAGTTCAGAGTCCCGGATATGATCACGGACATGACAAGGAGTCTCGAAATGGTCGAGACGTAAAGATCGATATATTGGACGACTATGTTCGGACACCGAAAAGGTTCCGAAAGGTTTCGGACATATATCGGAGTACCGGGGGGTTACCGGAACCCTCCCGGGGGCTTAATGGGTCTACATGGGCCTTAGTGGAAATAGAGGGCAGAAAGGGGAGTGTGGGGCGCCCCCCCCCCCCAAGGCCCAAACCGAATTGGTTTAGGGCAAAGGGGGTCGGCCCCCTCTTTCCTTCTCCTCCTCTCCCTTTCCTTTCCCCTCTCCTACTCCTACTAGGAAAAGGAGGAGTCCTACTCCTAGTGGGAGTAGGACTCCCCCTCTTGGCGCGCCTCTCCCCGGCCGGCCGCCTCCTCCCCTTGCTCCTTTATACACGGGGGCAGGGGACACCCCATAGACACAACAACTGATCATTGATCTCTTAGCCGTGTGCGGCGCCCCCCTCCACCATAATCCACCTAGGTCATATCGTAGCGGTGCTTAGGCGAAGCCCTGCGTCGGTAGCATCATCATCACTGTCACCACGCTATCATGCTGACGAAACCCTCCTATGAAGCTTTGCTGGACCGGAGCTCGCGGGACGTCATCGAGTTGAACGTGTGCAGAACTCGGAGGTGCCATGCGTTCGGTACTTGGATCGGTCGGATCGTGAAGACGTACGACTACATCAACCGCGTTGTGCTAACGCTTCCGCATTCGGTCTATGAGGGTACATAAACACACTCTCCCCTCTCGTTGCTATGCATCACCATGATCCTGTGTGTGCATAGGATTTTTTTTTTTGAAATTACTACGTTCCCCAACAACATCGGCCTTTGGGAAATATGAAACATGCCACAATCAACATGATAGCCTGATGCTTGTTGTGCCAACTCATTTGCTCTCCAATTGTCATGTTTAGATATATGAGCAATGTTAAAATAATCCAAAGTAGAAATTATATCTAGACACTTATCAAGATAAACATGAAGCGATTCGCAAAAGATTGCAAGACTTTGGATATTTATTGCACTACTGATACGTCTCCAATGTATCTATAATTTTTGATTATTCCATACTATTATATTATCTGTTTTGGATGTTTAATGGGATTATTTATACACTTCTATATTATTTTTGGGACTAACCTACTAACCCAAGGCCCAGTGCAAATTGCTGTTTTTTTGTCTATTTCAGTGTTTCGCAGAAAAGGAATATCAAACGGAATCCAAACGGAATGAAACCTTCGGGAGAGTTATTTTTGGAACAAACGTGATCCAGGGGACTTGGAGTAGACTTCAAGAAAGAAACGAGGTGGCCACGAGGCAGGGAGGCGTGCCTGCCCCCTAGGCCCTCCCCCAACCTCGTGGGCCCCTCGCAGCTCCACCGACCTACTTCTTCCTCCTATATATATCCATATACCCCGAAAACATCCAGGAGCACCACAAAACCCTATTTCCACCGCCGCAACCTTCTATACCCAAGAGATCCCATCTTGGGGCCTTTTCCGGAGCTCCGCCGGAGGGGGAATCAATCACAAAGGGCTTCTACATCAACACCATAGCCTCTCCGATGACATGTGAGTAGTTTACCACAGACCTTTGGGTCCATAGTTATTAGCTAGATGGCTTCTTCTCTCTCTTTGGATCTCAATACAATGTTCTCCTCGATCTTCTTGGAGATCTATTTGATGTAACTCTTTTTGTGGTGTGTTTGTCGAGATCCGATGAATTGTGGGTTTATGATCAAGTTTATCTATGAACAATATTTGATTCTTCTCTGAAATCTTTTATGTATGATTGGTTATCTTTGCAAGTCTCTTCGAATTATCAGTTTGGTTTGGCCTACTAGATTGATCTTTCTTGCACACAATTATACGGATGAGAGACATAGCTCCCGCCCGGCTAAGCGACCCACGACGTACGTTTGGGCCTATGGTCGACCTAGGCCCTCCGCAAATGCTATGCGCGTTATGGTCATTGAAAGGCCTCCTGTCGTGGTGTTTGAAGGCTTAACCTTCATTTATCCCGAAATGATGGAGGCTTCTATTCCGGAGTCAAAAATCGCGAGCGATTATCTCCAGATGATCAACACTCTCCATGATTATGACTTCGCGGGGGATGAGATCAAGGCTAGAACTTAGACTTAGAAGGTACTCCTTCGTTTTGCCATGAGAAAAGAAACTCAAATAAAGAGGCTCGTAGATGCTGAATTCTAGCGCCAAATAGCGTTCAATCGGTACAAAGGGCACAGGGAGGGGATCCTCAGGACATCGACATGGGACGGCCCAAGTAGGCCGATTTTCTTTCGCTACCGACGCTACCTCTGGTTTTCTTATGGACGAACGTAGGTACTCCCTCGGTATAAAAATATATGACATTTGTGTAGGCTAGCCTAAAAACATCTTATATTTTGATACAGATGTGGTAATTCTGCGGGACGACCGTAGCTAGTTGTTTTCATTGTTTTTCTCATTTTGTTCGGGTTTTTTGCTTTTCCAGTTTTTTAATCATTTTAAATCTCAAGGTTTTTTTAACTTGTGAACTTTATTAAAATTTCTGAACCATTTAATTTTCTGAACAATATTCAAATTCGTGATCTTTTACACATGAACATTATTTAAATTCATGAGCTTTTTTTCCATTCATGTATGTTTTTCAAATCCACAAACTTTTTCAAATCCGTGGTGTTTTTCTTTAAATCCTAAGTTCTTACAAATCCGGTTCACCAAATCCACAAACTTAGGATCCTAAGTTCTTACAAATCCTAAGTTCTTATAGACCCATCGTCGGTTCTGTACAGGAGGCGTTGTTGGCGGCGCGGATCTAGTTCGGGCGAAACCCTGGCCGGCCATGACCGGCCGCGCCGACGGCGATGCCTGAGGGCGTCGTTCCCCTCCTTGGAGGCGTCGGTATGTACTGGTCTCCTCACTTCACTTTCCCCTAGGTCTCTCGGGCAAAAGCCCTAACTTTGTTGGGTGGCGGCGGCGCTCACGGCGCCGTTCCCTTCTTGGAGGCGCCACTTTGGGAACCTTGGGGTTGGGTGGCACTTGTGGGTGGTGGGCGACGGCGGTGGTACAGCCCTATCCTAGCATGGATTTACGTCTGTTGCTTGGAGATGGACTCGCATAGGTGGAGGTCGTTGTCTGGTGTCGTGGTGGCGTCAATGGCGGAGGACCTGCTGCTACCTCTTGAGCACTGCGTTGTTTTCCCTTGAAGAGGAAAGGGTGATGCAGCAAAATAGCGTAAGTATTTCCCTCAGTTTTTTAGAACCAAGGTATCAATCCAGTAGGAGGCTACGCCCGAGTCCCTCGCACCTACACAAAACAAATAAATCCTCGCAACCAACGCGATAAGGGGTTGTCAATCCCTACCCAGTCACTTACGAGAGTGAGATCTGATATATATATGATAAGATAATATTTTTGGTATTTTTATGATAAAGATGCAAAGTAAAATAAAAGGCAATGAAAATAACTAAGTGTTGGAAGATTAATATGATGAACATAGACCCGGGGGCCATAGGTTTCACTAGTGGCTTCTCTCAAGAGTATAAGTGTTTTACGGTGGATGAACAAATTACTGTTGAGCAATTGACAGAATTGAGCATAGTTATGAGAATATCTAGGTATGATCATGTATATAGGCATTACGTCCGAGACAAGTAGACCGACTCCTGCCTGCATCTACTACTATTACTCCACACATCGACGGCTATCCAGCATGCATCTAGAGTATTAAGTTCATAAGAACAAAGTAACGCCTTAAGCAAGATGACATGATGTAGAGGGATTAATTCATGCAATATGATAAAAAAATCATCTTGTTATCCTTGATGGCAACAATACAATACGTGCCTTGATGCCCCTACTGCCATTGGGAAAGGACACTGCAAGATTGAACCCAAAACTAAGCACTTCCCCCATTGCAAGAAAAACCAATCTAGTAGGCCAAACCAAACTGATAATTCGAAGAGACTTGAAAAGATAACCAATCATACATAAAAGAATTCAGAAAAGATTCAAATATTGTTCATAGATAAACTTGATCATAAACCCACAATTCATCGATCTCAACAAACACGCCGCAAAAGAAGATTACATCGAATAGATCTGCACAAGAGAGGGGGAGAACATTGTATTGAGATCCAAAAAGAGAGAAGAAGCCATCTAGCTAATAACTATGGACCCGAAGGTCTGAGGTAAACTACTCACATTTCATCGGAGAGGCTATGGTGTTGATGTAGAAGCCCTCCGTGATCGATGCCCCCTCAGGCGGAGCTCCGGAACAGGCCTCAAGATGGGATCTCGTGGATACAGAAAGTTACGGCGGTGGAATTAGGGTTTTGGCTCCGTATCTGATCGTTTGGGGGTACGTAGGTATATATAGGAGGAAGGAGTACGTCGTTGGAGCAACAGGGGGGCCACGAGGGTGGAGGGCGCGCCTGGGGGGTTGGCGCGCCCCCCTACCTTGTGGCTTCCCTGTTGGTTGCCTGACGTAGGGTCCAAGTCTCCTGAATCTTGTTCGTTCCAAAAATCACGTTCCCAAAGGTTTCATTCCGTTTGGACTCCGTTTGATATTTCTTTTCTTCGAAACCCTAAAATAGGCAAAAACAACAATTCTGGGCTGGGCCTCCGGTTAGTAGGTTAGTCCCAAAAATAATATAAAAGTGAATAATAAAGCCCAATAATATCCAAAACAGAAGATAATATAGCATGGAGCAATCAAAAATTATAGATACGTTGGAGACGTATCAAGCATCCCCAAACTTAATTCCTGCTCGTCCTCGAGTAGGTAAATGATAAAAACAAATTTTTTGATGTGGAATTCTACTAGGCATAATTTCAATGTAATTCTTCTTAATTGTGACATGAATATTCAGATCCAAAAGATTCAAGACAAAAGTTTAATATTGACATAAAAAATAATAATACTTCAAGCATACTAACTAAGCAATTATGTCTTCTCAAAATAACATGGCCAAAGAAAGTTATCCCTACAAAATCATATAGTCTGTCTATGCTCTATCTTCACCACACAAAGTATTTAAATCATGCACAACCCCGATGACAAGCCAAGCAATTGTTTCATACTTTTGACATTCTCAAACTTTTTTAATCTTCACGCAATACATGAGCGTGAGCCATGGACATAGCACTATATGTGGAATAGAATGATGGTTGTGGAGAAGACAAAAAGGAAGAAGATAGTCTCACATCAACTAGGCGTATCAAACGGGCTATGGAGATGCCCATCAATAGATATCAATGTGAGTGAGTAGGGATTGCTATGCAACGGATGCACTAGAGCTATAAGTATATGAAAGCTCAACAAAAGAAACTAAGTGAGTGTGCATCCAACTTGCTTTCTCACGAAGACCTAGGGCATTTTGAGGAAGGCCATTATTGGAATATGCAAGCCAAGTTCTATAATGAAAAAATTCCCACTAGTATATGAAAGTGATATCATAGGAGACTCTCTATCATGAAATCATGGTGCTACTTTGAAGCACAAGCGTGGTAAAAGGATAGTAGCATTGTCCCTTCTCTCTTCTTCTCTCATTTTTTTATTTTTTTATTTTTTTTATTTGGGCCTTTTATGACCTCTTTTTTTTCCTTTTTTTTATTTTTCATCCGGAGTCTCATCCCGACTTGTGGGGGAATCATAGTCTTCATCATCCTTTCCTCACTTGAGACAATGCTCTAATAATGATGATCATCACACTTTTATTTACTTACAACTCAACAATTACAACTCAATACTTAGATCAAAATATGACTCTATGTGAATGCCTCCGGTGGTGTATCGGGATATGCAATGAATCAAGAGTGACATGTATGAAAGAATTATGAACAGTGGCTTTGCCACAAATACAATGTCAACTACATGATCATGCAAAGCAATATGACAATGATAGAGCGTGTCATAGTAAACGGAACGGTGGAAAGTTGCATGGCAATATATCTCGGAATGGCTATGGAAATGCCATGATAGGTAGGTATGGTGGCTATTTTGAGGAAGGTATATGGTGGGTGTATGATACCGGCGAAAAGTGCGGTATTAGAGAGGCTAGCAATGGTGGAAGGAAGAAAAGTGTGTATAATCCATGGACTCAACATTAGTCATAAAGAACTCATATACTTATTGCAAAAATTTACAAGTTATCAAAGCAAAGTATTACCCACAAGCTCCTAGGGGGATAGATTGGTAGGAAAAGACCATCACTCGTCCCCGACCGCCACTCATAAGGAAGACAATCAATAAATAAATTATGCTCCGACTTCATCACATAACGGTTCACCATACGTGCATTCTACAAGAATCACAAACTTTAACACTAGTATCTCTCAAATTCACAACTACTCAACTAGCATGACTCTAATATCACCATCTTTATATCTCAAAAACAATCATCAAGCATCAAACTTTTCTTAGTATTCAACACACTCATAAGAAAGTTTTTACTAACCTTGAATACCTAGCATATTAGGATTATTTAAGCAAATTACCATGCTATTTAAGACTCTCAAAAATAATCTAAGTGAAGCATGAGAGATCAATAGTTTCTATAAAACAAATCCACCATCGTGCTCTAAAAGATATAAGTGAAGTACTAGAGCAAAACTATATAACTCAAAAGATATAAGTGAAGCACATAGAGTATTCTAATAATTTCCGAATCATGTGTGTCTCTCTCAAAAGGTGTGTACAGAAAAGATTATTGTGGTAAACTAAAAGGCAAAGACTCAAATCATACAAGACGCTCCAAGCAAAACACATCATGTGGTAAATAAAAATATAGCTCCAAGTAAAGTTACCAATAGAAGTAGACGAAAGAGGGGATGTCTTCCGGGGCATCCCCAAGCTTTCGCTTTTAGGTGTCCTTAGATTATCTTGGGGGTTCCATGGGAATCCCCAAGCTTAGGCTCTTGCCACTCCTTGTTCCATAATCCATCAAATCTTTACCCAAAACTTGAAAACTTCACAACACAAAACTTAAAGTAGAAAATCTCGTGAGCTCCGTTAGCGAAAGAAAACAAAACACCACTTCAAGGTACTGTAATGAACTCATTATTTATTTATATTGGTGTTAAACCTACTGTATTCCAACTTCTATATGGTTTATAAACTATTTTACTAGCCATATATTCATCAAAATAAGCAAACAACACACGAAAAACAGAATCTGTGAAAAACAGAACAGTCTGTAGTAATCTGTAGCTAACGCAAAATCTGGAACCCCAAAAATTCTAAAATAAATTTCTGGACGTGAGGAATTTATCTATTAATCATCTTCAAAAATAATTAACTAAATGGCACTTTCCAAATAAAAATGGCAGCAGTTCTTGTGCGCGATAAAGTTTCCGTTTTTTACAGCAAGATTAACAAGACTTTCCTCAAGTCTTCCAAACAATTCTACTTGGCACAAACACTAATTAAACACAAAAACACAACCAAAACATAGGCTAGATAAATTATTTATTACTAAACATGAGCAAAAAGGAAGGAATAAAAATAAAATTGGGTTGCCTCCCAACAAGCGCTATCGTTTAACGCCCCTAGCTAGGCATAAAAAGCAAGGATAGATCTAGGTATTGCCATCTTTGGTAGGCAATCCATAAGTGGCTCTCATAATAGATTCATAAGGTAATTTAATTTTATTTCTAGGGAAGTGTTCCATGCCTTTCCTTAATGGAAATTGGAATCTAATATTTACTTCCTTCATACCAATAATTGCACCAATCGTTCTAAGGAAAGGTCTACCAAGAATAATAGGACATGAAGGATTGCAATCTATATCAAGAACGATAAAATCTACAGGCACATAGTTCCTATTTGCAATAATAAGAACATCATTAATTATTCCCATAGGTTTCTTAATAGTGGAACCCGCAAGGTGCGAGTTTAAAGAGCAATCATCAAAATCACGGAAACCTAACAAATCACACAAAGTCTTTGGAATCATGGAAACACTAGCACCCAAATCACACAAAGCATAGCATTCATGATCTTTAATTTTAATTTTAATAGTAGGTTCCCACTCATCATAAAGTTTTCTAGGGATAGAAACTTCCAACTCAAGTTTTTCTTCATAAGATTGCATCAAAGCATCAACGATATGTTTAGTGAAAGCTTTATTTTGACTATAAGCATGAGGAGAATTTAGCACGGATTGCAACAAGGAAATACAATCTATCAAAGAGAAATTATCATAATTAAATTCCTTGAAATCCAAAATAGTGGGTTCATTACTATTTAAAGTTTTGACTTCTTCAATCCCACTTTTAACAATTTTAGCATCAAGATCTAAAGACTCCGAATTTTTGGAACGCCTTCTAGGTAAAGGTGGATCATATTCAGTACCATCATTATCAAGATTCATATTGCAAAACAAAGATTTAATAGGGGACACATCAATAACTTTTAGATCTTCATCTTTATTATCATGGAAACTAGAAGAACACGCTTTTATCAAGCAATCTTTCTTAGCACGCATCCTAGCGGTTCTTTCCTTGCACTCATCAATGGAAATTATCATGGCTTTGAGAGACTCATTGATATCATGCTTAAGTGGAATAGATCTAAGTTTCAAAGAATCAACATCAAGAGAAATTATATCAACGTTCCTAGCCAACTCATCAATCTTAAGCAATTTTTCATCAATCAAAGCATTGAAATTCTTTTGCAAAGTAATAAATTCTTTAATATTAGATTCAAAATCAGAGGGCATCTTATTATAATTTCCATAAGAATTGTTGTAGGAATTACCATAATTATTAGAGGAATTGCCAGGATAAGGCCTAGGATTAAAGTTTCCTCTATATGCGTTGTTACCAAAATTGTTCCTACCAACAAAATTCACATACATAGATTCATTATTATTCTCAATCAAAGTAGACAAAGGCATATCATTGGGATTAGAAGAAACACTTTTATTAGCAAATAATTTCATAAGTTCATCCATCTTTCCACTCAACACATTAATTTCTTCTATCGCATGCACTTTCTTATTAGTAGATCTTTCAGTGTGCCATTGAGAATAATTAACCATAATATTATCTAGGAGTTTAGTAGCTTCTCCTAAAGTGATTTCCATAAAAGTGCCTCCCGCGGCCGAATCTAAAAGATTTCTAGAAGCAAAATTCAATCCGGCATAAAAAAATTGTATAATCATCCACAAATTCAAACATTGCGTAGGGCAATTACGTATCATTAGTTTCATCCTCTCCCAAGCTTGTGCAACATGTTCATGATCAAGTTGCTTAAAATTCATAATATCGTTTCTAAGAGAGATGATCTTAGCGGGAGGAAAATACTTAGAGATAAAAGCATCTTTGCACTTATTCCAAGAATCAATACTATTTTTAGGCAAAGACGAAAACCAAGCTTTAGCACGATCTCTAACAAAAAAAAGAATCAATTTAACAATATCATTGTCCACATCTTTCTTCTTTTGCATATCACACAAATCAACGAAGCTATTTAGATGGGTAGAGGCATCTTCACTAGGAAGGCCAGAAAACGGATCTTTCATGACAAGATTCAGCAAGGCAGCATTAATTTCACAAGATTCAGCATCGGTAAGAGGAGCAATCGGAGTGCTAATAAAATCATTGTTGTTGGTATTGGTAAAGTCACACAATTTAGTGTTATCTTAAGCCATCGTGACAAGCAAGCTATCCAACACACACGCAAACGAGGAACGGGGAAAAAGGCAAATAGAGAAAGAGAGGGAGGATAGAGAGAGAGAGAGGGCGAATAAAACGACAAGGGTGAAGTGGGGGAGAGGAAAATGAGAGGCAAATGGCAAATAATGTAATGCGGGAGATAAGGGTTTGTGATGGGTACTTGGTATGTTGACTTTTGCATAGACCTCCCCGGCAACGGCGTCAGAAATCCTTCTTGCTACCTCTTAAGCACTGCATTGGTTTTCCCTTGAAGAGGAAAGGGTGATGCAGCAAAGTAGCGTAAATATTTCCCTCAGTTTTTGAGAACCAAGGTATCAATCCAGTAGGAGGCTACGCGCGAGTCCCTCGCACCTACACAAAACAAATAAATCCTCGCAACCAACACGATAAGGGGTTGTCAATCCCTACACGGTCACTTACGAGAGTGAGATCTGATAGATATGATAAGATAATATTTTTGGTATTTTTATGATAAAGATGCAAAGTAAAATAAAAGTTAATGAAAATAACTAAGTGTTGGAAGATTAATATGATGAAGATAGACCCGGGGGCCATAGGTTTCACTAGTGGCTTCTCTCAAGAGCATAAGTGTTTTACGGTGGGTGAACAAATTACTGTTGAGCAATTGACAGAATTGAGCATAGTTATGAGAATATCTAGGTATGATCATGTATATAGGCATCACGTCCGAGACAAGTAGGCCGACTCCTGCCTACATCTACTACTATTACTCCACACATCGACCGCTATCCAGCATGCATCTAGAGTATTAAGTTCATAAGAACAGAGTAACGCCTTAAGCAAGATGACATGATGTAGAGAGATAAATTCATGCAATATGATAAAAACCCCATCTTGTTATCCTCGATGGCAACAATACAATACGTGCCTTGCTGCCCCTACTGTCACTGGGAAAGGACACCGCAAGATTGAACCCAAAGTTAAGCACTTTAACCATTGCAAGAAAGATCAATCTAGTAGGCCAAACCAAACTGATAATTCGAAGAGACTTGCAAAGATAACCAATCATACATAAAAGAATTCAGAAAAGATTCAAATATTGTTCATAAATAAACTTGATCATAAACCCACAATTCATCGATCTCAACAAACACACCGCAAAAGAAGATTACATCGAATAGATCTCCACAAGAGAGGGGGAGAACATTGTATTGAGATCCAAAAAGAGAGAAGAAGCCATCTAGCTAATAACTATGGACCCGAAGGTCAGAGGTAAACTACTCACACTTCATCGGAGAGGCTATGGTGTTGATGTAGAAGACCTCCATGATCGATGCCCCCTCCGGCGGAGCTTCGGAACAGGCCCCAAGATGGGATCTCGTGGATACAGAAAGTTACGGCGGTGGAATTAGGGTTTTGGCTCCGTATCTGATCGTTTGGGGGTACGTAGGTATATATAGGAGGAAGGAGTGCGTCGGTGGAGCAACAGGAGGCCATGAGGGTGGAGGGCGCGCCTGGGGGGGTAGGCGCGCCCCCTACCTTGTGGCTTCCCTGTTGGTTGCTTGACGTAGGGTCCAAGTCTCCTGGATCTTGTTCGTTCCAAAAATCACGTTCCCGAAGGTTTCATTCCGTTTGGACTCCGTTTGATATTCCTTTTCTTCGAAACCCTAAAATAGGCAAAAATAGCAATTCTGGGCTGGGCCTCCGGTTGGTACATTAGTCCCAAAAATAATATAAAAGTGAATAATAAAGCCCAATAATGTCCAAAACAAAAGATAATATAGCATGGAGCAATCGAAAATTATAGATACGTTGGAGACGTATCACCTGCCAAGGCTCGCATAGGTGAAGGTCGTCATTTGGCATTGTGGTGGTGTCAATGGCGGAGGACCTACCAAGGTTGTCACCTCAATCTGCTTTGAAGATGGACCAATGGAAGATGGCGGCGACGACACATGTGAGTGCGCCGGACCAGTTTGAGCCCCGGACCCAGCAGATGGCTCGGACGGGGCCTCCGACTTTAGATGTTAGGCTTAGGTGAGAGGTCTGGATATGTGGCCCAACTTACACCCCTTCATTATTTAGATAGGAGTAGCGGCAGATCTTGCCAAGATGGCGGATTCAAGCATTTTGTTGTTCTACTTTGTAAGGTCCTCGAGAATAATCAATAAAATGGCCGCATGCATCTCCTAGATGCACAGGCCGGGGTCATCCTCCTTTTCTAAAAAAATGGATGAAGTTTTTGAATCTGTGAACTTTTTTTTTCAAATCTGTGATCCTTTTTGCAAATTCATGAACTATTTCAAATATGTGAATTTGTTTTCTAATCCATGAGCATATTTAAAATCTAGGAACATATTTTAAAAGTTGTTAACATTTTTTCTATTCGTGAACATTTTATAAAATTCTAACCGAACCCTATAAATTTGACTCCTCAAACGCCATCTCAAACCTTAACTCCTTAAATTTGAGTAGTTCAAAAAACGCAATCCTAACCAAAAACCATCAAGCTTAACTACTCAAACGTAGTAGACCCCACATGGAAGCCTCTCTCCCTCTTCTTCTTACTTCTTCCTTCTTTCTTGTTTCTTTCATGCAGCCAACGACTCAACACTAGATGATTTTCACGAGCTAACCTATACTCTTTTTTTGCGAATAAGTAACGGTGCACAACGAAAGGATACAACGAAAGGCTCACGGTGCGCAACATAAGCGTGCGACAAAGTATTTGAAATTCCACTTCCACAAGCCATGGCTTGGGTGCTTCTTCGTCCAAAGTGGTTTCCCCGCTTATCCTTCTCCTATGGTGTAATGGCATGGTCTAGAACAAAAGGATTCATCGAAATCGGCGATGGTGGTCACTTTTCATGTATGCTTTCTTCTTGTACATTGAACTTTTCCTCTATGTAGATGTTCCTCTCCGTGTGTTGCAGCTTTACACATGTCACCATCAGGCTAGGTACGACAAGGGGGAGCACCGTCGTGGCCAAAGAAAATGAAAAATATGAAAAAATAAAGAAAAAAGGATAGCCGGAATTTAGCGGCCAAAGGTCGATGGGGCTGCGGCGTGCGGGGTGATTGCGGCGGGGTGATGCCGGAGTGGAGGCGGCTGAGCAACATATATTTGAGGAGTTGGTTTTGACTGCTCAAATTTATGAGAGAAGCACTTCTCCCTAAATATGTGAATAGTTGGGCTTAACTTCTCAAAAGAGAATCTCTCAAGGAGTTAAGCCGTTTTGAGGGTTGAACTATAAATGCTCTAAGATAGCCCATTGGAGATGGCCTAAATAGCCAATGAACCAAAAGCGACAAATTTGACAATTTTAACCTGTGGATGAAATCATTTCACAAAATGAACTGCTTCTAAAAAAAATCATTCAGCTGACCTTTTTGAGTGGCGCCCGACACAAAGGCGTCACACTATATTGTGCAACACCTGACTGACAGGCGCTACACGCCTGTAAGGACATATTTATCCCTAAGTGTTTTGGTGATTGATGACAACGCATTTGCGGAATAATCGTGTCCCATGAGTATTCCAGACACTTCTTTGCTAGGCACAAGACGATTGGGTGCCCCTCGAAGACTGACGAAGACGACATCTTTTCTACGTTTCTTTTTGGTGGATTCGAGTCGTAGGAAAGCCGTACTATTAAGAGGGGGTCCGCGTTGGAAAGGTTTGGGTGGAATCATCACGTACACGTCTCCTTCTTATCCCCTCCTTCTTCCTTGGAGCTTCCTCCGTTTTCTTGCCTCCCTTGTCTGGCTGCCATTGTTGGTTGTGGTAGTACTGCTCCCAGGTCAACGGTAGTACCGTGGGCATTCGCGGTAGTACTGCGCGGTAGCGCGGTAGTACCGCAGGTGCCCACGGTAGTACCGCGTTCACCGAGCGGTTGTACCGTGCTATGCAGTCAGGCAGTAGTACCGCCCCTTAGCAGTACTACTGTGTTGGGTTTTTGCTACTTCCGCTTCTTTGCGGAAGTAGGCACGGAAGTTTCCCTTCTCCCCTGGCTGGGATTTTTGCCTCGCGGTAGTACCGCATGGGGGGGGGTAGTACCGTGCGTGCGGAAGTACCGCCCCCAGCTCCTGTGCGTCTGTTTATGGTTCTGTGCTGGGGTTGCGGCAGTACCGTGGGTCGGTACGGTAGTACCGCACAGCCGTGCGGTAGTACCGCTTGGTTGCAAGCAGTAGTACCGCGCGTCCTTGCGGTAGTACCGCTGGCCAGGCACGGTAGTACCGCTGGCCGCGGGCTGGTTGGTGGGTAACGGTTGGATCTTTTCCACACACTATATAAGGGGTCCCCTTCTTCCCCGTTGACTCACCTCTTCCACCACTAAGCTCCATTATTGCTCCAAGCTCCATTTTTCGCCCGATCTCACTCCCTAGCCAACCAAACTTGTTGATTTGCTCGAGAGTGGTTGAGAAGGCCCCAATCTACACTTCCACCAAGAGATATTTGATTCCCCCACTAATCCCTTGCGGATCTTGTTACTCTTGGGTGTTTGAGCATCCTAGACAGTTGAGGTCACCGCGAAGCCATAGTCCATTGTGGTGACGCTTTGTGGTGTCGTTGGGAGCCTCCAATTGAGTTGTGGAGATTGCCCCAACCTCGTTTGTAAAGGTTCGGTCCCCGCCTCCAAGGGCACCAATAGTGGAATCACGGCATCTTGCATTGTGTGTGGGCGTGAGGAGATTACGGTGGCCCTAGTGGCTTCTTGGGGAGCATTGTGCCTCCACACCGCTCCAATGGAGACGTACTTCCTCTCAAAGGGAAGGAACTTCGGCAACACATCCTCGTCTCCACCGTCTCCACTCTTGGTTATCTCGTGCCTTTACTTGTGGAAGCTTATTTGTTTCATATATCTTGCTTGCTTGTGTTCCTATCTGTGTTGCATCATATAGGTTGCTCACCTAGTTGCATATCTAGACAACCTACTTTGATGCAAAGTTTAAATTGCTAAAGAAAAGCTAAAAATTGTTAGTTGCCTATTCACCCCGCCCCCCTCTAGTCAACCATATCGATCCTTTCAATTGGTATCAGAGCCTCGTCTCTTTATTAAGGACTTTACTGTCCAAAGAGTATGGTTGATACCGTAGACGGTATGGAGGAACACTCCGGTGTGAATCCGATCTCGTCTATGGGCGATGGGGGAACCTCGGTCTCTCGTGAGGAGTTCATTGTGGCCTTGGAGACATTGAAAACCTCCATGACGACCGAAGTTGAAAGCATGTTTACTAAATTTCTTGAGGGGCTTAAACTATCCACCGCACCGTTGAAAGTGGGTGACCCCGCCAACAAGGTGACGGATGCTATCCCCGACAAGGGGGAAGCTAGTAGTGAAAAGGCTCCTTCTTCTAGTGGTAAGAATGGCACCGGCATCTTTGCCCATGTGGAACCACCACTTGTTTATGGTGGACCGGTTCCTTCCACTCATTTGAATCATGCCGGTCCGTCCCCTAAGATTGTGAAAAATGAGGACTTTGATTCTTGAGTTTACCGCTTTAAACGTCATTTAAATCATGTGAACACTAACCTTTGGAGAATCATTGAAGAAGGTTTTTATCCGCATGATCCAAGCAACTTCACTCCTCGAGAAGCCACGGATAATCAATTCAATGAGAATGCTCTCTTCATCATTCAAGATGCAATTCCACCCGAAGACCTACCTCATCTTCGTCCCTTCGCCTTGGCCAAAGATGCATGGCATTGTGTTGTCTCTCTCTACCGGGGAAGCGCAAGCATTCAATGCTCCAATTATGAAGTGGTACAGGATGAGGCCGATGAGTTTGCAATGAAAGAATATGAAGAACCTCGTGAGCTTTATCGGAGAGTAACCAAACTCGCGGTCTCACTATGAGATCATGGGAGCAAGGACACGGATGACAATTGTATCAAGCACAAATTCCTCAAGGCAATGATGCCCTATCACAAGGCCATGTCCTCCGTCATTCGTCAAAGACCGGACTTCCACACTTTGACCTCAAGCGAAGTGTTGGATGAGTTTGTGGCCATGAACATTTTGGACAAGACCGCTGACAATGCGATGCTCCGTTCTCAACAGGCAAAGAAGCCTAACCTTGCATTGAAGGCCAAGCTCACTATGGAAGAAGAAGAAGAGGAAGAAGAGGAGAGCAACCCCGAAGATACGAAGTATGCATATCATGAACACATGGCACTTGCTTCAAGGCAATTTTGGAGCAAGAAAAACTCGAGGCCAAACTTTAGCAAAAGCAAATCGAGTGGCACAAGGGGCAAGCAACATGTAAGGACTTGCTACAATTGCGGCAACGTGAGTCATTTCGTTGCGGAATGCCCGTATGAGAAGAGGGAAGACAATGGTGGCAAGCTCATCTGAAAGGACAAGGCCAAGTCGTTCCCCAACAAGAACAACTTCACCAAGAAGACTCCTCCCAAGGCTTTGGTTGTGCAAGAAGAGTACAATGAGGATGATGACGATGATGAAGATGGTGAGTCGGTTTCCATGGCCTCCGTTGCCATTGCAACAACGTCACGGGTGTCTCTCTTCGACTCACCCAACGAGAGCATCACCGCCAAGTGCCTCATGGCTAAAGCCACCAACAAGGTAACCTCCAACATCAAAACTACCATCATTAATCATCCTTCCCCGATGGATAGCATTAATTAACTTGAGGGAGCTAATGTGGAGGCTAACGAGTTTGAGGCCTTTATGGGCAAACTCAAGGGAAAATCCAAGAAGCACTTTGTTGCTCTCTTGGAACAACTTGGTGAAGCCAATGACATGATCGAGGCTCACGAAGACACCATCTCTAAGATGGAAGGGCATAGTCGTGACTATGCCGATGAAATTTCGGATCTTTCCAATGCTCTTGAGGAAGAGCACGGTCTTCGTTTGGCTCTTGAGGAGTCACACAACGTTGATCATGCTAAGTTAAAGAAAGATTATGATCATGTCCTCATTGTTTCTCGTGTGCTAAATTCCGAGAAGGCCAAACTCGGGGTTGATCTTGCTAGACTCAAAGAGGAGTTTGATATACTTGACAAGGCCCACAAGTCCTTGAAGGGTATTCACGCTAGTCTCAAGGAGTCTCATGATCAACTCCAAGTGAAGCTAACTAAGGAGAAAGTAACTTTTCCTCATATGGTTCTAATTGATAATGCAAATGCTACTAACCCGTGTTGTGAGCATATACATCTTGTTGAGGAAAATGCTAAGTTGAAGGAGCAACTTGAGAGAGGTCTTGCGACTTGCATACAAGGCAAGAAGAACCTCAACGATCTCTTGATCAACCAAAAGGGAGGTGTGGCCAAGGAAGGGGTTGGGTACGTGCCCGACTCCAAGAACAAGAAGAAGAATGACAAGACCAAACGACCTCCTCCCCTCATGCAAACCTTTGTGAGGGAGGGAGAGAGTGCCCCCGAGGAGAAGAAGAAGAACAATGTCAAGAAGGGCAATGTCACCCCTCTCAACAAAGCCGGCGATTTTAACCCTTCTTATGTGTTATGTCATGCTAGTGATGGGCATGTTTATGCTAAATTTGTTGGTTATCTTCATGAATACATTGAATGGTCTATTTGGGTTCCAAAAACCCTTGTTACTAACATCAAAGGACCCATTACAAAATGGGTACCTAAAACCAAGCATTGATCTCTTGTAGGTGTTTGCTTCCGGTGGGGGATCATGGTTGCTCGATAGCAGAGCTACAAATCATATGACCGGAAGCAAGGACTTGGTGGTGGACGTGCACAACGTTCCATCTATGCCCACCAATGTCGAGTGGGGTGACGCCTCATCTTCTAAGGTATTGGGACTTGGCAAGGTGGTCATCTCTCATGATCTCACGATCGAGAAGGTCATGCTTGTTGAGTCCCTTTCATACAATTTACTTTCCGTTCGTCAACTTGCTATCATGGGCTTTGCCACTTTCTTTGATATCGATACCGTGGCCCTCTTGTGGAGCAAGACTCTTAAAGTAGCTTTTGTTGGGCATGTCGAGAACGGTCTCTATGTGATTAACTTTTCAGAGCGACCCACTAAGACTGCGACATGCCTAATGGCTAAAGCTGATGTGGGATGGCTTTGGCATCGCCGTTTAGCCCATGTCAATATGAGATCTTTGCAAAGTCTCCTCAAGGGGGACCATGTCCGTGGACTAACGAATGTTAGTTTTGCTAAAGATCGTGCTTGCAGTGCCTGTATCAAAGGAAAGCTACATGAGAAGGCTCACCCTCCCACGACTATCATTTATTCAAAGAGGCCTTTGGAGCTCCTTCACATGGATCTCTTTGGGCCTCCATCCTTCGATAGTCTTGGAGGTAGGAAGTATTGCTTGGTGATTGTGGATGACTACTCAAGGTACACGTGGGTGTATTTCTTTAAGAGGAAGAGCGAGACCCAACAAACCGTCATTGACTTTGCAAATGAAGCACAACGTCAACACAATGCAAAGATCTTGACAATAAGAAGTGACAACGGCACCGAGTTCAAGAACTACACCTTGGATGAGTTTCTTAGTGATGAGGGAATCAAGCATCAATATTCCGCACCCTACACTCCTCAACAAAACGGTGTTGCGGAGAGGAAGAACCGGACGTTGATGGATGCGACAAGGACCATGATGGCGGAGTTCAAGTCTCCGTACAACTTTTGGGCCGAAGCCATCAACACCGCGTGTCATGCATCCAATCGGCTCTACCTCCGCAAGGGCTTGAACAAGACTCCATATGAGATACTCACCGGTAACAAGCCCAACCTCAAGTACTTTCGGGTATTCGGGTGTAAGTGTTTCATTCTCAAGAAAGGTGTTCGGTTGTCTAAATTTGACGCTAGAGCTTATGAGGGCATATTTGTTGGCTATGCTACAAACTCTCATGCTTACCGTGTCCTCAATAAATTCACGGGACTTATTGAGGAGACGTGTAACGTGGAGTTTGATGAGAATAACGGCTCCCAAGTGGAGCAAAGTGGCACTTGTGATGTAGGTGATGAAATTCCTCCCCAAGCCATAAGAAGAATGGGTGTTGGCTTTATCCTACCCATTGAGGAACCCCTTGTGGCCGAAGGAGAAGGACAAAGCTCCACTCAAGTGGAGCCATAACCAACCCAAGGCCCACACGCTTCCGAAGAACAACATGAAGGCCCTCATCCTCAAGAACATGACCAAGGGCAAGATCACGCTCAAGACGGTGTTGACACATCAAGTGATGCCCAAGGTCAAGTTTTCTCATCCTCCGAGCAAGTTCAAGAACAAGAACAAGCCCAAGACGATGCTCAAGATGATCAAGTGACCACTCCTCGTCTCACCCCCGAGGAGGAATTAGAGCGTCGTGCTGCCAAGGTTGCTTCCAAGCTCTCCACCAAGGATCATCTCATGACGAATGTGCTTGGAAGCTTAAGAAAGGGGGTAAGCACTCGTAGACAATTAGCAAATTATTGTGAGCATCACACATTTGTCTCTTGTGTGGAACCCCACAAGGTCTATGAGGCGCTAGAAGATCCGGATTGGCTCAATGCCATGCATGAAGAACTCAACAACTTCGAGCGCAACAAAGTGTGGAGATTGGTGCCAAGACCGACCGGGAATCACAATGTCATAGGAACCAAGTGGATATTTAAGAACAAGCAAGATGCCCATGGGATCATCATTCGCAACAAGGCTCGTTTGGTAGCACAAGGCTACTCCCAAGTCGAGGGTATCGACTACGGTGAAACCTTTGCTCCCGTTGCTCGTCTTGAATCCATTCGCATGTTGATTGCATATGCTTCTCATCACAACTTTAAGTTACAACAAATGGATGTGAAGAGTGCTTTTCTTAATGGTCCTATTAATGAATTGGTTTACGTCAAGCAACCCCCCGGGTTCGAGGATCCCTACTTTCCCGATCATGTGTATCAACTCGATAAGGCACTCTATGGCCTTAAACAAGCCCCATGTGCGTGGTATGACCACCTTACCGAGTTGTTACAAGACCGTGGTTTTGAAGTTGGGCTAATCGACCCCACACTTTTTACTAATAAGGTCAAAGGGGAGTTGTTTGTGTGCCAATTATATGTTGATGATATTATCTTTGGTTCCCCTAACAAAGCTTTCAATGAGGAATTTGCCGCTCTCATGACCTCAAAGTTCGAGATGTCTTCCATGGGAGAGTTGAAGTTCTTTCTAGGGTTCGAAGTGAAGCAAAGAAGAGAAGGAACCTTCATCAATCAAGCCAAATATACTCAAGACATGCTCAAAAGATTCAAGCTAAGTGATGTCAAGCCGGCTTCCACTCCCATGCCTACCAAGTGCCAACTTGACATAGATCCCAATGGTAAAGCGGTGGATCAAAAGGTATATCGCTCCATGATAGGTTCATTGCTTTACCTTTGTGCATCTAGACCGGATATCATGTTGAGTGTGGGAATTTGTGCATGTTTTCAAGCCGCACCTAAGGAAAGTCACTATGTGGCGGTCAAACGAATCTTTTGATATTTGGCTCATACCCCAAACTTTGGCCTATGGTACCCAAAAGGAGCAAACTTCAAGCTTGTAGGGTATTCGGATTCCGATTGGGCGGGAGACAAAGTGGATAGGAAGTCCACTTTTGGAGGGTGCCAATTTCTTGGTTGCTCTTTGGTAAGTTGGTCCTCCAAAAAGCAAAGTTGTGTGTCTCTCTCGTCCACTGAAGCGGAGTATGTGGCGGCCGGTAGTTGTTGTGCACAACTCTTATGGATGAGGCAAACTCTAAAGGATTACGGTGTCATTTGTGACAAAGTGCCTCTTTGGTGTGACAATGAAAGTGCCATCAAGATCTCTCTCAACCCAGTGCAACACTTCAAGACGAAGCATATTGAGATTCGGTATCACTTCATCCGGGATCACATTAGGCGAGGAGAGATCGAGCTCAACTACGTCAACACTCATGATAACCTTGCAGATATCTTCACGAAGCCCTTGGATGAAGCAAGATTTCACGAGTTAAGGCATGAGCTAAATATCATCGATTCGAGCAATGTTGCTTGAACCCTTGCACACCTCACCATACTCAATGTGTTGTCCTATTTAGATGTAGGCATGGACATAGGGGGAGTGATGTTCTCTCAATGAACTCTCCCTCCCCCATTATGCATAAATCAATCAAGTCTTTCACATTAGCCATGTTTGATGGTACTTGTGCTTCAAAGACGAGTTTTGGTCATGGACCCAAGGATAATTCTTCGCGGTGCCATACCAATTGACTCAAACATAGTTGGCTACGGCCACCGCCCTCTCTTTTGGAGAGGTGGTGTCTCGTGGTTGGTTCGTTTGTCGTGTGCCTTTCTGGTTTTGTGTGGTGCGTGGTCTTGTGGTGTCGTGTTGGCTCAGAGTGTTTTGTGCAAAGATCAAGTTTTTCGTGTGCTCGAAACGTGCATCTTCTTGAGCTCACGGTACTACCGCATCTGGCCGCGGTACTACCGCTTTGGGAGGCACGGTACTACCGCGCCACAGCACGGTACTACCGCCCTGGTGCGATACTTCGGAAGTACCGCATCGGGCGGTACTACCGTGTCTGGGCACGGTACTACCGCGCCGTCGAGGGCGCGTGGGGGTTATGACTCGGGAAGGGGAGTTCCAACTCCCCATACCCATTCTTTTGTCTCTCTCTCCACGTCTCTCTCTCTCTCAAGAACGGCGCCGGAGGCCCTCGCCGGATCTCCGTCTCCGGCCACTCTCCTCGGATTCCGACCGGTGGGATCATTCCCCACCACTTCCTCTTGCCATGGACCAAGGTTTTCCCCAAATCCCTCTTTTTCTTGGCTATTCTCTTGCTTCTAGGTTTTTGGGGAGAAACTTGTCGTTCTTGAGATTTTAGGCCAAATCTGTGCAAGAGTAGGATGTAGGAGAGTCGTGATGCGTAGGAAACATACTTGATATGCTGTCTTGTGGTAGCTTTGTCCAACCGTAGTACCGCCGTGGTTTCGCGGGCTTTTTCAGATTTGAACCTGTTCAGATCTGACGCGGTGCGGTACTACCGTGCCTAATGTGCGGTACTACCGCTCTTGCGGTACTATCGCCCGTCAGGTGCGGTACTACCATACCGTGCGGTACTAACGCTCTACAGACGCGGTACTACCGCGCCAGCCGCGGCGCTAAGGTCGTACTACCGCTCCTACACCCGGTACTACCGTGATCTTGCACGGTACTACCGCGTCTAAGAGCCGTACTACTATCTTAGCTCCGCAGCACTTGGCAGTACTACCGTAGGGATCAAATCTCTCTCTAGGCATTTACCATGTGTGCTTTCTGCTTGTTTCACTTGCTTTGTTATGGTCTTTGCATTAATCTCTCTTGGCTGTTGTGGGTGTTTTTTTTGCGTTTTGTGTCTCAGGTGGTGGCTCTCGCCGTTCCAATCCCAGTCGTGACACTGGCTCCAAGCGTCTGCGCAACCCCTAAGATGAAGCCCTAGAGGGCTCCAATTCCCCCAAGCGCAATGTCAAGACCACTGCCAGCAAGCAAAAGGAACCTGCTAAGGGCATGGACGAGATTTCTGTCACTGAGTATGTCGAACGCCGGAGGGTCAATCCCTATGTGACTCCTCGGGCTGTGCTCAAAGGCACTGAGATGTTCTGGAACAAGCAACAGGTTCTCATCTATCTGGATGTAATCAAGAGCAAGCAGAATACATTCGTGGAGGTCAAGTGGATAGACATGCATCACATGCGGAAGGACAAGTTTCGTGACTATTTTGGAGAGGCTCTGGACTTGGTGGAGCAGTTTGCTATTGAGCCGGTGATCTCTTTTCACCATGACTATGACCCTGAGCTCATTTGTCAGTTCTTTGCCTCAGTGTACTTTCATCCCGGGGAGGAGCGGAGGATGACCTGGATGACCAATGGCCGTCAGCTGTCTGCTACATGGAAAGAGTTCATGGATCTGCTGCACATTCTTGATGACGGGCTTCACACCCCCGTTGGTGTTCGCCCCCATGCCAACTCTGAGTCTGCCAACAAGAACCTGCTTCAGCCCTTCCTTGTTGAGAAGGTACTCCCCAATGGCAAGTCATCTTGGGTGTTAAACTCCTTTCTGGATATCATGCATCGCATCTTCCGCAACACTCTGTTCCCACGCATTGGCGACAAGGACAAGGTACATGCATATCTAGTGGACATGTTGCTCTTGTGTGCAGAGGCACGTTCTTCTCAGACTCAGCCACTTGATGTCTCACACATCATGTGATGTGAGCTTCGGTTTGCGGTGTTCACTCGCAAGGTACCTATCTATGGACCTTACCTGTTTCTGCTGCTCTCCACCACTTGGGAGAAGATGTACCCGGATGATGAGTTCCTTGCTCCAGACTGGATTCGCCATGAGTCCATCAACCTCCGCGTCAAGCCCAACTGGGCCAACACCACTACCCGTGCTGAGGCCTCTTCTGCTAGGAGGGCTGCTGGTGAGGGGGAGGCTGCTGCTGCTGAGAATGTTGTTGAGGACCGTGCTGCTAGGTCCACCACTTCTTCCTCTGAGCCGTTATGGGCCAAGAAGCTAAAGGACAAGATGAAGACTCTCTTCTGCATGCAGGCGAAGGGACAGTACAGGGCTCACGTGGCAGACAAGGAGAGTCGCCGCCGTGACAAGAAGGTTATGAGGCTCTTTGGAGAGGATGTGTCTGGCGGGTCTGAGGACGTCATCACACCTGAGGCTGCCTGGATGTCAAAGCAGGGATACAAGTGGACCAGTTCAGAGGATGAGCTCGAGGAGACTATCCCCGCCGCTGAGTCTGCCGAGGAGCACGAGGAGCAGTGGGATGACTTCTCTGCCTGAGCCACCCCGTGTGTGTAGGTGTCCTCTCTGCCTTTTTGGCGTCTCGATGCCAGAGGGGGAGAGAGTGTAGGGATTTGCGTTGTGTCGTGCTTGTTGCGTTTATTTGCTTTGTCTTTTGGACCTCGTTTGTGCTTGGTTGCTCTTGTTTGGTTTGTGCTTTCAAGACCTTTCCTTCATATGGTGTAAGACATATGCACTTTATCTATCGTAGTTAACTTATATGTGTGCTATCTTGTCTAGTGATAGATATGCCTTGTCTCTATAATATAGGGGGAGCTCTGTTCCTAGTATTCATGTGCCATGCAGTCCATAGGACTCATCTAGGTGGCACACATCTAGGGGGAGCCCGTCTATATTATAGAGAGGAGGGGTTTGCATTTACTTAATAGTATTTTCTTTGTGCAAATCCCGTTTTGTCATCAATCCACCAAAAAGGGGGAGATTGTAAGGACATATTTATCCCTAAGTGTTTTGGTGATTGATGACAACGCATTTGCGGACTAATCGTGTGCCATGAGTATTCCAGACACTTCTTTGCTAGGCACAAGACGATTGGGTGCCCCTCGAAGACTGACGAAGACGGCGTCTTTTCTACGTTTCTTTTTGGTGGATTTGAGTCGTAGGAAAGCCGTACTATTAAGAGGGGGTCCGCGTTGGAAAGGTTTGGGTGGAATCATCACGTACATGTCTCCTTCTTATCCCCTCCTTCTTCCTTGAAGCTTCCTCCGTTTTCTTGCCTCCCTTGTCTGGCTGCCGTTGTTGGTTGCGGTAGTACTGCTCCCAGGTCAACGGTAGTACCGTGGGCATTCGCGGTAGTACCGCGCGGTAGCGCGGTAGTACCGCAGGTGCCCACGGTAGTACCGCATTCGCCGAGCGGTAGTACCGCACTATGCAGTCAGGCAGTAGTACCGCCCCTCGGCAGTACTACTGTGTCGGGTTTTTGCTACTTCCGCTTCTTTGCGGAAGTAGGCACGGAAGTTTCCCTTCTCCCCTGGTTGGGATTTTTGCCTCGCGGTAGTACCGCATGGGGGGGCGCGGTAGTACCGCGCGTGCGGAAGTACCGCCCCCAGCTCCTGTGCGTCTGTTTATCGGTTCTGTGCTGGGGTTGCGGCAGTATCGTGGGTCGGTACGGTAGTACCGCACAGCCGTGCGGTAGTACCGCTTGGTTGCAAGCAGTAGTACCGCGCGTCCTTGCGGTAGTACCGCTGGCCAGGCGCGGTAGTACCGCTGGCCGCGGGCTGGTTGGTGGGTAACGGTTGGATCTTTTCCACACACTATATAAGGGGTCCCCTTCTTCCCCGTTGACTCACCTCTTCCACCACTAAGCTCCATTATTGCTCCAAGCTCCATTTTTCGCCCGATCTCACTCCCTAGCCAACCAAACTTATTGATTTGCTCGGGAGTGGTTGAGAAGGCCCCGATCTACACTTCCACCAAGAGATATTTGATTCCCCCACTAATCCCTTGCGGATCTTGTTACTCTTGGGTGTTTGAGCATCCTAGACGGTTGAGGTCACCGCGAAGCCATAGTCCATTGTGGTGAAGCTTCGTGGTGTCGTTGGGAGCCTCCAATTGAGTTGTGGAGATTGCCCCAACCTCGTTTGTAAAGGTTCGGTCGCCTCCTCCAAGGGCACCAATAGTGGAATCACGGCATCTCGCATTGTGTGAGAGCGTGAGGAGATTACGGTGGCCCTAGTGGCTTCTTGGGAAGCATTGTGCCTCCACACCGCTCCAACGGAGACATACTTCCTCTCAAAGGGAAGGAACTTCGGCAACACATCCTCGTCTCCACCGTCTCCACTCTTGGTTATCTCGTGCCTTTACTTGTGGAAGCTTATTTGTTTCATATATCTTGCTTGCTTGTGTTCCTATCCGTGTTGCATCATATAGGTTGCTCACTTAGTTGCATATCTAGATAACCTACTTTGATGCAAAGTTTAAATTGCTAAAGAAAAGCTAAAAATTGTTAGTTGCCTATTCACCCCCCCCCCTCTAGTCAACCATATCGATCCTTTCAATGCCTGGCCAGCGTCCCACCCTGGACTGCCTAAAAATTACTAAATCAATGTGCAGAGCCTAGAAGCTAGGCGCTACATGTATAATGTGGCGCCTAGCTCTCAGGCGCTGCACACTGACTTAGTAATTTTCGGATCACACAGGTGCGACGCTGGCTAGGCGTGCAACGCCTGTCAGTCAGGCGCTACACAGTGTCATGTGGCGTCTTCGTATCGGGCGCCACTCAAAAAGGTCATTTGAGTGAATTTTTTTAAGGGCAGTTTATTTTGTGAAATGATTTCATTCACAGGTCAAAATTATCAAATTTGCCACAAAAGCAGGTGACACATTATAAGCAATCATACTTCCATTCTGACCAAATGCGCTATTTTATCACCCGATATTATATATCAACTGATGATCGATCCCATCCGAAGGAACAAGCTAATTAACTAAATGGTGAGTGAAAACAGATGACATTTATGAGCGATCACATGTCCCTCTCTGACCAAATCCTCTATTTTATCACTCTTATATTCGATTCGATGATCGATCACATCTGATGGAGCAAGTTAACTAGCTATAGTGTGTCAAAATAGATGACACTTAAATACCTAGTTAGCAATCACACGTTTTTACATTATTTTTACACACAAAATGCCTTGTAGAGCAACAACTTTTACACACACACACACACACACACACACACACACACACACACACACACACACACACACACACACAGAGAGAGAGATAAATTATCTGGGGTATATATATATACCAGCAACGATCTAGTTGGTGGTATTACAGTACGTACGTACGTACACAAACTCTAAATAACAGGCACCACAACTGTCCTTCATCCGAACACGTAGCTGTTCTCGAGAACTTTGAAAACAGTCGGCTCCTCCTCCATCACCTTCACCAGCTCCGGCGCTGCATGCACGTACACCACCCATTCCCCGTCGTCGCGCGCACTCGGCATCGGCATCACGTATGCCGCGCCGGCGGGCCACGGGAAGTGGTACGAAGCGAACGCCGGCAGGCCCGTCCCAAAGTTGATCTCCCGGACCGGAAAACCCATGCCCGACGACACGATGCACGCCGTCGCCTTGGTGCCGCCGGTGCCGCCCAGGTACGCCCTGGCCGCGGCCGGTTTGGGCCGCAGCGCCTCCACCCAGTCGATCAAGCCCCGGAAGTGCTCGTCCGTCGCGGCCTCACGCACCCACCGGTGCACGTCGTCCGCCACGTCGGCGAGCGCCATGCGACGACGAAGGTCGTCGATGCTGTTGACACCGTAAGTTATGGTCAGCACGTTACCGAAGTAGGCCTTCATGGCGCCGTCCGGTGACATGCGGGCGCGCCCGTCCACGACCATGCCCATGCAGCACAGACGCTGATGTGCTGAGCCCGACATAGAGCAGAGTTGCCACAGGTGAGCCGTGAATGCCTCAAGCTTCGTGCGTCCTGGCCCGGCCGTGACCTGCAGCGCCGCGACGTCGGCAGCGGCTATACGGTAGATGCGGTTGACAGCGGTGGCGGCAACGGTGGCCGGAGGGGGTGGCGACGCTGAGCTAAGAGGGGAGAAAAGGCGGTCGATCAGGGCGTTGGTGGCATACGTACGCGGCGATGGGTCGCGCGGGGACACTAGGGAGCGGCGGAAGGTCGGTGCCGGTGGTACGGAGCCACCACGGGACGTGGCCGCCCATGCGACGAGGAACATGTTGAAGGAGTAGGCGTCGCAGACCCGGTGGTCGAAAGTGCAGCCGACGACGGCGCCGCCGCACTTAAACTTTGTGACCTGCAGGTGCGTGCATATGTAGCACGCAACGGAATTAGTAAAAGTTATGGGGATATATAACGTGTCTAGATAACAAAAGACCGTAAAACGGCGGTAATGATCCATACGTTTAGCATTTTCGACAAAAGAACATCATATATATTATGGCTGGAAAAAGAATCTTTAGAGCATCTTATTATCTTGTCTATAATTTCTCATATGAGATCATCTTTTTTTTGGATTTATATTGGATTTTCATATGAGAGCATCTTATTATCTTGTCCATATACTAGTAGTGTACTCCTATAATACAGAAGGCTGCCACGGTGGTGCCTTGGGCCTAACGCGTGAATGACCTGCTCCACGTGGGGCTTATCTTCAGCTGTTTTTCACGTGGACCTGTGCATTACTTTTTTCTGGAGCTAATGATTCTACAATGATGATCATAGTACTACCTGAACAGATATGACGCCGGCCTTCTTGGAGGGAACAAGCTTGTCGACGCCCTCGTCCACAATGCCCAGCCGAAGCTCCCGCAGCTCGGTGTCGCCGGCGCTAGCCTCGGTGAAGTCGACGCCGCGGCAGTTGCACAGCAGCTCCGGCTCGCCGTCACCGTTGGCCACAACCTCTCCCGCGAGCGGGTAGTACGCCACCAGCACCTTGGCGAGCGCCTCCTTGAGGGCGGCCGCGGTGGGCGCCGGGTGGAGGTAGCAGAAGAAGACGCCGACGTCGATGGGCGGCAGGAGGAGGTCCAGGTTAGACAGCGGCAGACGGTGCTGCTGCAGCGGCAGCGCCGGCTCCACCGTCGTCGCAGACATGATGGTCACCTCGCCGCCGTGCGCTTCGGTGGTTTCCTTCACCATGGTGTGCGCCGTACGTGTGCGTTCGTGTTGTAGGTATCACGAGAGATGAGTGCATGTCTGAAGTCGAGACGAGATGTGGTGCTGCTATTTAAAGGGAAGGGGTTAGGTAAACTACGTCAGAGCACGTGTACTGCACGCGTAATGCGATGTTAATGAGTTAATCACCATTCATAGTTCCTGTTCGGGAAAATCAATCCTTTCTATGAGTTAACTACTCCATGTAATCTACACTGGCCTACCATTTTCAGCAATGTGAGTTTGGTGGCATTTGTCTGGTTTAGTGGTTCGGGTGGCGTTACCCTTTTGTTTTAGATGAGAAATGACTGCTTAAGTTCACTGTCTAGCTACTAAAAACTACCAAGATGAAGATAACATACTGATGAGCTTTTGTTTGCATATATAAAAGAAAGTAACACATATACTTGCTAAGATATTATTTCTTTGAGGATGGTTGGTTTGGGACATACGAGGATAATGTTAGTATATATTGGCCCATTGCTATAGGATTTCTTATCCTAGCTTATCTTTACGATACCCTAAAGCCGTGTACTCTATATGAACTGCCAGTGTGGCTCCACACAACACAATGATATGTGGAAACACTAGCTAGGGAGCATACATGTGGACAATGGTCTATTTTGATTTACGGTGTCTAAGAGCATCTCTAGCAGATCTCATAAAACCGGTTAACTTCTAGAAAAATTCGGTTTCAGGTTGAGGAGTTAAAACGGACCGAGCCGATCCATTATGCGCTTTAACTCCTCAAAAGATTTACTCCTCGCGTCAGCAGCCACTTATATGCACTCGATCGTAGCTCGTTCTCAAGATAATATTTTGCTTCCCCCATGCCCTTCACTCTGCCCAGCTCGGCTGCAGATCAGGAGTTGCAGCCGACATTTCTAAGCACGCAGCCGCCCCGAGCACACACCGATGAGCCCCGCCCTTCTGGCACCGCCGAAGAAGAAGTACCATGGCGTGCGGCAATGATCATGGGGGACGTGGGTTTCTGAGATAATAGATTCGGACAGGGGCCGTCGGTACTGGATCGGCTCCTTCCAGTCGGCAAAGTAGGCGGCGACCGGTGAGAGCCTACGACCTGCAGGCGGTCCTCCTCCACGGTAGCCGGGCGAAGATAAACTTCCCCCTCGGAGCAATAGTTCCATAGTTCGTCGCCATCGACCCCCGAGTAGTCTTCCGCCGCGATGTGCGGGAGAATCGAGAGGCCTTGGGGCGGATCGACGAGGCGTACATGGCCGAGCTCCCTCGGAATCATCCAGAGCTCGTCGTTGAGGAGCTTAGGGTCCTCGAGCTGTACAAGAAGGGTGCCGAGGAGGCCAGGCCGTCTAGTGGGAAGGTCACCGACCTTTGCTCCAGCGACTCCAGTTCCGGGTCCGGCGATGGCATGGATTGGGAGACGCTTGCGAAGGAATAAGACCATATTTTTTTAGTTTTTGTCTCACTCAAATGACTAGTTCAAATTTGTGTTATGCAATGTAGTTTAAATCAAATTTTGCTACCTATGTTTAAATTTGTGTGGAAAAAACTTTAGACAATTAAATTTAGGAGTTCGGTTAGGAACCACTTTTTTTTCTCCCGCAAAAAATGGAACCACTTTTTTTAACTCCTCAAATTTGAAGAGTTTAAGTTTGAGGAGGCATATTAAGGGGCTAAATTATAAAGTTTCCGCTATAGATGTTCTAAGATATCTGCCCTGGCACTGATGTGCTCTTCACACATCAAAGACACACGCCTGCACATGGGGTAAAAAAAAAACCGTGTCGATGTGGTATTTAACCTGTGTGTAGTTTTTCGAGATGGTCTTACACGCATGAGCGATTATTTGGTCAAACGACCAAGTATTTGCACCAAACTGACTTTGCTAACCAGTGATCACTACGTACGGGGACAATACCAAGAGAGGGAGTTGCTCTGGTGGATAAGAATATTCAGCGACGATGTCAAAGCCTAGTTTAGGAATCAAGCTACGCTACTTGAGGGATCCGGTCGAACACCGTTCGGGTGCCCCTGCGATTAGTTTAGTGTGCGTTTACCTTTTCAGCGAAAAGGTGAGAACGTAAAAAGTCAAATTAGTTCCCACGGGACATGATTGTTAATTGGTGTATGCAGGAAGGGAAGGCGGCGTGGTAAAAGCGACGGCGATTTTCAAGGTGATTCACGAAAGGGAGACGAGAGAGTGAGCAAAGCATGACAGAAACCAAAACGGTCGTGGTCTGCCGAAGAAACCCTAGATCCACTACGGTCCCAATGTACGGGCTGCTGCAGCCCACCGACGGTTTCTCCCTCGCCGATGTAAAGCTCGATCGGCAGGGTCCCTTGCCTAGGTTCTTTCCCTCTCGCAGCAACCGGGAGAGAGAGACCAGAGTCCCTCGGTCGATCGGGTGTTCTCCACTCGATGGGAGAAAGACTTGATCGAGCAGGTTAGTTGGCCTAGCACTATCTACAACACACCCGAAGTCCGTATCATGGCGCTGTTTACCACGCAGATCGGCCGCCTCCACTCCATCTCAGTTCGGGCCTTGGATGCGGATGGCCGAGCCGAAGCGGCCGGCCAACCACTCGATATCGGACACTTGATTCGCCACTTGTCACATTGGCAAGCAGCAAGACGTACGGGACGTAGCAATCGATCATGCACTCGGCAATGGCGACTCCGGCTTGTTGGTGCATACTATATTCCTTCTTGGCCGGCCATCATTGCTGTATACCACCTGAGTAACGCACAGCTCGTCTCGTCGGACGGAACAGAACACCGATCGACGACGTGTGGAACGTATCGTGCATTGACGGGAACTCGACGGGGCGGACCCTCAGAGAACTAAAGCGCTGCCTGCTTGTTTGCTACGTACTCCGTGCCTAGATTCTCAGATATGGCATAGTAAAATTCGCGCCTGCCTCGCGCGCGCGCATGCACAAAACAGAATGGTGATCGAGATCGATCGATTGATCGAGTTGGTGGCACAGCGAGCGAGAGCTAGGGTTTGCCTCTCCGGGCGTAGGAAACTGGGATCAAGTACGGGTGGTTCCGGAGACCCTTTTGCTTCACCTGGACACTAACAATTGGTAAGAAAAGAGATCTCCTCCACCCGCATGCATATGCATCAGCGTCATCCATCGACAGGGACAGGCAACTAGACCTTGAGTAGACAGCTCCCGTCTCCGTCTTCCCAGCTTCCATTCGCCCCAGCTAGCGAGACAAATCGATGGGATATATGTGCGCTCGATCGATCGGATCGTGGAGGCGCACACGCTCAACCGTTCCATTGACCGGAAGCACACACGGCGGCGTCAATGCAGTCATTACAGTTAGCATTGCTGATGAGCTTGTGACTGATTTGTGACCGATTTGACTGTGTCTGTCACCTCGTGGCCCTTTAGATGGACTGGGAAAGTTTTACCGGATCGTTGCCGTGTTTGAACCTTTCAAGACCTGCGATGTGATGTCGCGCGAATTACACTGTCCAGATAGATTGGGCTCCTGATTTGATTGCGAGGAAGACCTTATTTACTGCCTCTTGGTGCACTGTCTCTGTTTGGTGTGCATGCATTGACCCTGTGGCACCTCTTTCTTCAGAGTAGTAACATGTGAGATGTGACGCTAGCTTGGTCACTAGCTATGCTAACACAAATTAAGCGCACAGAGAAAAAAAAATTTCTCTTTAGTCCGCTCGTGGCAAACCATGTACAGAACCCAGCTACATAGCTCCCACAGCAACGTGACGGTACCTACTGGACATCCATCGAAATGTAGGAGTTCTGTCCCCGTCACTCTACTAGCTAGCGGAGTGGCTAGGCAGACATTCTACCTAGCGGTCATCGGGTACAACCTGAGTGGGGATCATCCACTACCATGTCAGGTCATGCACGCAAGGCTTGCGCAGCACATCGATCCGCGCTGCAAGACGCACACGCTGTTATTTAGGTGCACCAACACTACCCCATGCGCATCCAACGGCTTCAGCTAGCCAGGAAACAGCTGAATGCAACCGGGTTTCGTCATCAGCTGGCCAGGATGACAACATGTGCACGTATATATATACCCAATGCCTGCAATTTGCAGCGCACCCAAAATCTGTTTTTCCAGAGCTTTTGGTGAGACTTGAGAGAGTTTTCCCAACGACTTCATTAGGTGTCCCTCTACGTATAAGTCGAATGCTCTTACATTTATGTCGACCATGCTAGTTATCTGATTTAATCTTCATACCCCTACTTTAGTGTTACCACGCAATAACCATATACATCCGAGATAACCGGATGTTCAACAAGTTTTCCGAATTCAACAATACTAAATTAGAGCCGGCATACGTTGTACCACACATGTTGTCCTTGAGCTCCATCCAACAACGTGAATGGCCTGCCCTCGGGTATTCACGTATAGAGCAACATTAAATGAATGAACCAGCTTATAGAGCAACACGAAGCAAAACTTACGATCTCCATGGTTGGCGAGCCCGATGGCCACATTGTCTTCACTCATGCAACCGCACCGCAAAACTTCATAACGGAATTGCAGATAGCGTGCCATCAATGCAATATCAACTTCACATTGCGTTGCTGGATGACGTGCATGTCGTAGGATGCGGGGGTTTTTTTTTTGCGCATGAAACGAAGCATGCACGCGCTACCAAAAGATCGACTACCTTGAGTTTCTGCCTACAAAGTCCGCATATACGGCCAACTACGCGTCGCACAACAACTCATCCTCGATCACCAAGTACCCCGTCATCATGCTTTACTCTATAAAGTAATAAGAAGTTCAACAAAAAAAGCTCAATGACATTTGACCGAACACTTGTCGGGTGTACTTGGTTATGGAGGGTACCCGGGTGGATAGCGGAGGAGGGCAGGTGTGTTGGTGGGGGCTGCGGACGTCCTACGATGCAAGGTGGTGGCCGAAAAGGTACTTCAGCGGTGTCGAACAAGGAGGGAGCGGATGCAAAGCAAGGGGAAGAAGGGGCAAAGTGGAAGAAAAGTGGACCGATAGGGGGATTTGACTAGGTCTAGGGTGTGGGAGTCCTACGTGGTGGCAGTCTTGACTTCTGCAAAGCCCCCTGCTTCTTATTTGCGGAAAAATGGACATCTGGCCCATTTGCTTATCGATGGGTATCATATTGGATGACAAAATGAATCCGGACAGCTCAGTCCGGACAGATACAGACGGTTTAAGACTTAGAAGAGTATCTCTAGCAGACACCAGACACCATAAATTAATTCCCAAAAACCACTTGTTGGGAGCCTCTAAAAATATTTCGGGGGTGATAAAAAAAGATTTCGGGGAATGGGAGGCTCAGAGGCTGTCAACTAGCAGATCCTCTGAATAACTCCGGGGAATGGAATAGTTGCAACCGTTGCCATTTGTGGCCACAAGCGAGGCCAATTCCAAAGCGGCCCATCTAGAAGCCTAGTCCGTGATAAACCATCAGCGATACTGTCGTCGCCGGCCTGGCCAAATCCCTGCGCCTCTCACGCGCGTCGCCGCCGCCCGCCGCCATCGCCGCCAGTTCCCGTTCTACTTCATCCCCTGCCGTCTCCACACCGTCCGTGACCTCGGACATTGGTTCTTGTGGTACGAGCCTCTGGTCATCCATTGATTGTTTGATCCCAAATTAACCTTGCAAATTATGGTCTGACGATACTCACCATCTAGATCCTCCTGTCTGATCTCTAGTGTGGTTTATGTGATGGGTGGAGCAATCTCGCAGGTTATTGGCCAATGGTAGGCTGGCGGGCGGCGGGCGCTCGCGCCGTTCTTCGCCGACTCGGCGCGGCAGCCACGGAGAAGCAGGGTGGCCGTGCGTTGGCGGTCAGCTATAGCAGCAGCTGCCGCAGCAGTAGCGCGAGTGCTCCATTTGGATTGGGTGTGTGCCTGTTTGTCCATAGTCTCCATTTCGCTACTGTTGGCTGTATCTGTATGCCCGCGTATCATGATCTTAAATTCTGAATGCTCATCTGAAGTACAGACGAGCAGCCGTGTAATTGCTTGTGTTTTTTTTTTTGAATGGAGAATTAATATAACAACATAGTCTCAGTTATTATTTGCGCCTTATTTTAGTTAAATTCAGAACACACACACATGTGCCCGTGTGTCACTATGATCCTTGTATCTTTGGTTGTATCCATTTTTGACGAGCTCCGATTCAGTATGATACATTGTGCCGTACTAATATAGTCTTCGCTCCTCAGGAGAGTTCGTAACTTCCGTTTTTTTTCAGTAAGGAGCGCAGTGAGTGTGTTCAACTCTTGATGATGATGACTTTCTAATGGGTGTGATCGATAACCATGTAGGCCAGTGCGCAAGTTTGTTGAGAGCACACACTTCTACCTCCCGTGGAATTCCAACGAACTTCTATCAGCTGCTCCACAATGCTGTAATGACCTTTTCGTGCTATGTTTCAGTTTCTTATCCAACCATGTTTTTGCAATGCTACTGGTTCATTTTTTGATAATAACTAAGTGTGCGTTTGCAACTGACTGACATCGAGCGGGCTCTTAAAAGCAGTTTCATAAGTCAGTATGCTGAACATCATATTGACACCATTCTCATCACATTTATGCCTTCATGCATCATAGTGACATGCCTCTTTGTGTTTACATTGTCAATTGGTGTTTCATTGTAGGGAATATCGACCACTAGGAACCTTCTTGCTGCAGATAATTCTATGGTTCCCATTTCTTCTCCGTTGACAACTCCACTAGGGGATGCAGAAGAGACCAACAAAAAGGGTGCAGTAGTTAAGCGGCTGAAAGTCCAAGCTATCAAGAAGGATATCAAGCAGGTAAGCCGTAAGCAAGAGCTCAGTAGTAGTTGTATTTCTCCAAGGCTCCAGATATCCTAAAATGTTTGATCAAGGACATGTCTTCAGTTCTGTGACAGCCATTTATAGTATGCATTTTCCTGAAAACTTCCCTTCACTGTGTTGTTTTGTCAAAATGCATGTAGTTGGTGAAAGCGTTCACATGCTTGGTACGTCGCAAACAACAAATCAGTATGCAGAATGTCATGCATTCAGCTGCTTGAGGATCATCATCTGCAATTGTTACATTTGTGTTCCTGAGATTTGCAATGGTTACGTGTCAAACATACTGTTAGTGACAAGGAAAGTGGAAACCTTTCAATGTATACATGTCTGTTTTTAATTAAAACTAACTTGTTTCTTAACATCAATTTGAAAATGTGTTTGTAGCTACTCCCTCCGTCCGGAAATACTTGTCGTAGAAATTGATGCAAATTGATGTATCTAGAACTAAAATACATCTAGACACATCCATTTCCCGGACAAGTATTTCCGGACGGAGGGAGTATTATTCATTGGTTAGTTTATGTATTGGTTGAAAACCATTTGCTTATCTCACACCACTGAAGTAATGAGCGTGTAGAGAGATCAAGGCAGCCTAACAGACTTCCGGAACTGTTGTACTGCTAATAATCTTTTACTAGTACCATCATGAGATATTCAGTCTCTAATTAGTCTGAATCTTCCTGGCTGTTTTAGAGCCCCAAGAAGGTGAATCTGGTAGCCAAGCTGGTTCGAGGAATGCGTGTTGAAGATGCCCTTTTGCAGCTGCAAGTGACAGTTAAAAGGGCGGCAAAAACTCTGTACCAGGTTTGCTAATTCGGTCAATCTTACCTACTCAAGTACTCCCTCTGTTTCAAATTACTCGTCGTAGAAATGGATGTATCTACAACTAAAATACATCTAGATACATCCATTTCTGTGACGAGTAATTCGGAACAGAGGGAGTAACTCTGCAGCTTCCGGTGATAGGCCAAGAGTCTCTGTCTATATTTTACATGAGAACTTCTTCCTACCAATCTGTCTAGGTGATCCATTCCGCTCGTGCCAACGCAGCTCACAACCACGGATTTGGATTCTGATAAACTTATTGTGGGCAAGTTTGCAACCAAGCACACACATTTACACCTGAATTCTGCAATAAATTCAACCTCATAGCGTTCATCTCCCTTGTTCCTCAACATTGCAGAGGAGGCTTTTGTGGGGAAAGGACTTTACCTTAAGAGGTTGTCTTACCATGCCAAAGGGAGGTGCGGCGTCAGGGAGAGACCTAGGTGCAGACTGACGGTGGTGGTTAGAGAAGCAACGGCCGAGGAAGAAGCGAAGATCGCTAAACTGAGAGTTAGCAACTACAAAAAGCTAACCCGGAAGGAGAAGCAGCTCATGCCGCACCGGCTCATTGAGGTCAGTCCCAGGTGGGCTCGGAAAAGGAAGGAGGAGGAGGCAGACGCCACAGTGTAGGATGAGTTCCTGTTTGCGGGATCTGTCTTTCTTCACTGGCGTGCACCGCGAGAGTTTTGAAGAACAACCGAGGATATTTCATCTGTTGAGATTTAATTACTGAAGAACGACCGTGGCTCCCACGAGAAAGAATTCATGCTCTCATTTGTCTGACCAGTTTTTGTTCTTTGTCCTGTTTGTGTCGTCTGTATGAAATCTTTCAAGTCATTTAGCCCTGTGACCGTGTTGTGGCACCGCTGGCGAATTGTAGGTAACAATGAATAAATTTACGTCTGATGTGTTGTTCGTTTAATAGATGCCGACCATCTGCATTTTATCATCTTCGAAGTTGATACTACCTATCTTTTTACTTGTTTGATATTGGCACTTGCATGTGGTGATATTTACTGGTTTATTAGAGCAGACCAAACTGCAGCTTTCAGATTCTGATCAATTTGGTTCATTCATTTTCTCCAGACACAACAACACTGATAGTCTGATACATCCATCATGCACATACACATCACCCTTGACACACGCTGTTAGCCCCAGTTACATCTACAGAACGGCACATTACAAGTGATAGTACTATAGCCACGTACTGTGCTGTACATAATGACCAGCGGAACTCGCAAAGCAGGCATCTGGATCGCACACGGGGAAGACATCCATACCGCCGGCCGCCGGCGCATCCCGTCACCCGAATATGTCGCTGCTCACCGGGGCTCTGAACACCGTCGGCTCCTCCTCCATCACCTTCACCACCTCCGGCGCCGCGTGGACGTACACCACCCAGTCCCCGCCCCCGCGCGCGCTCGGCATCGGCATCACGTACCCGGCGCCGCCGGGCCACGGGAAGTGGTACGACGCGAACGCCGGACGGCCCCACCCGAAGTCCACCTCGCCGAACGGGAGCCTCAGTCCCGACGACACCACGCACGAGGCCGTCTCCCCCTCGCCGCCGTCGTCGTCGCCGCCGCCTATGTAAGCCCTCGCCACCGTGGGCTCGGGTCGCTGCGCCTCCACCCAGTCGACCAGCCCCTGGAAATGCTCGCCCGTCGCCGCCTCCGCCACCCATCGGTGCACGTCCTCCGCCACGTCCGCGAGCGCCATGTCGCGCAGGTCGGCGGCGCCGAACGCGCCGTAGGGGATGGTCAGCACGTTGCCGAAGTAGGGCCTCATGGCGCCGTCGGGGCACAAGCGGCCGCGCCCGTCGACAACGACGCCCATGCAGCACGAGTCCTGCCGCGGCGTCGCCGCCCTGGAGTAGAGCTGCCACAGGTGGGCCGTGAACGCCTCCAGCTTCGTGCGCCCGGGTCCCGCCGAGGCCTGCAGCGCGGCGACATCGGCGGCGGCCACGTGGTAGATGCGGTTGAAAGCTGTGGGTGGTGCCGCTGTGGCTGGCGGCGGTGGCACGAGGCTGACGGGGAGGAAGAGGCGGTCGGCGAGGGTGCCGGCGGTGCACGACGGAGGCGGGCTGCTCGGCGCGAGGAATGAACGGTTGAAGGACGGGGGCAGCGGGATGGACGTGCCCCGGGCCGCGGCGGCCCACGCGACGAGGAACATGTTGAAGGAGTAGGCGTCGCAGACACGGTGGTCGAACGTGCAGCCGACGACGGCGCCGCCGCACTTAAACTTGGTCACCTGCATGCATGAGTAGCGCCTTGTTGACTTGTTGTGAACTTTACAAAATTTCTACTATTAACTCTACTACTCTTAAATCTTAACCACTACCAATGCCTATGCCCATAACCACAATATTTTTGAGAATCACAAGGATTCGAGTAACAACTTAAGTTGGCTTGTTGGAAGCACATTTTTCGATTTGTCATAAAAAATTACATCTCTTATTACATATTTATTCGGAAATTCGGTAGTACTAGCAGTCAAAGCTGCATATTAACAAGCAGTAAATATAAGTAACTAATCAATTATGAAGGAAAATATGAATAGGTACCTAATTGAGCTGTACATTTTGTTCAAGTGTGTGTATGTTCATGTTAGTGTACGCTCGGATCTAACCATGACGCAAGACCACTAAAAATATGCAGTGTCACAGTGACAAGACAGAATTGTTTCAAAAAAAACAGTGACAAGACAGAAATTAATAATCGCTGTCATGCGGGTTTAGGTAGTAACACAAGATGCAGTTGGAGGTGGTGAGTTCGACAGGATGGAAGCAGTTGACCAGCACATGGATTTAATTGAACACTAAAGTACTCTGGGTAATAGCTCCACGTGGCGAGGTGATGCTGACGCCAGTACGTACGAACGCTAGACGTACGTACACCAACAAGGCAACAAACACGATGCATGAAGCATGTACGTATGGCAGTGATCCGAACCTGCACGCTCATGACCCCGGACTTCTTCTTGGGCACCAGCCCCTCGACGCTCTCGTCCGGCAGGCCGAGCCGCAGCTCCCGCAGCTCGACGCCGTCCGCGGCCGCCTCGGCGAAGTCGACGCCGCGGCCGCTGCACAGCAGCTCCGGCTCCCCCGCGGCGTTGGCCACGACCTCGCCGGCGAGCGGGTAGTACGCCACCAGCACCTTGGCCAGCGCCGCCTTCAGGGTCGGCGCGGGGTGGCTACCTGTACCAGCTGCGGCGTAGTCGTCGCCGGCGGCGTAGCAGAAGAAGACGCTGACGTCGATGGGGGGCAGGATGAGGTCGAGGTTGGAGAGCGGCAGGCGGTGCTCCTGCAGCGGCAGCGCCGGCACCACGGTGGACGTGAACGTCACGGCCACCTCGTCGCCGCCGTGGCATTTGGCGGTGGCCTCACTCTCATCGTAGTGCACCATGATGCGAGCGCGTACGTGGTTACTTGTGTGAGCTGCCGAGGAGGGAGCTGTGTGCTTCCTGTGTGTGATCGATGGGGTGAACCGGCGGGCGGTTATTTATAGGAGGCTAAGGTGCATAAAGAATTATGGAGTGCCAATTAAAGAGACGCTCCATTACTGCAGCTCCCTGCATGACACACATGTCAGACCTAATGTTTAGTTTAAGAAAAACCACGTCGTGTTCAACGGGAGAAATCAGACATTTTGAGCAAAATCGGCTCGTATTCTAACGAGAAATATATAATACGATTAGCAAAGTTGACCCTTATTTATTAGTGGGAATTTTTCTCACAATACAGTGCAGATACATTCATCGATGTGTTCCGGAACTGCTGCTTGAGATCTTGCTCAGGATATCTGGATCGGACAGAAGTTGGTTGTGCATGTCCATATCACCCTACGAGGTTCTGAGGGCGTGGCGCGAAGCTCTATTGGTTGATGACACCTTGGGACATGTCGGCTTCTCTATTTTCATGATGGAGACACCGATGGAAAAGGGCATGGTGGCCGAGATGAGAGGATCAGCTAGACGGACGGAGCCTTGGTGGCGATGGAGCCAGCCAGGTGTTAGATAAGTCTCAGGAGCACGAGTGATAAGTGGGGGCGGCAACACTGACGGATTTCATTTTTGATGGTACTCCTCGAGTGCCGAGTCGTGATTTTCAGGGTGAAAACCTAAGGTCTGATCTTCATTGGTTGTGTCTGATGATTTTCTTGCTAAAAGAATTGTTTTGAGAGCGCGGACTTTCTTCAGGGTGAAAACTTAAGATTTTGGATGTTCCCTTCTTGGAGACGTTGCTTTTGAAGACCTTTTATATTTTTGGGTGTTGTATTAGGTAGTAACATAGCGCATTTCATGAAATTTTTGCTTATGTGGCATATAGTTAATGAGGAGAGAGGTGTTCAGAGTAACATAATATGTTACTGTAACACAGCGCTTTTCGAGAAAGTATGAGTCTATAAGGTAATAAATAAAGTCATCTATGACACTACTATTATGTTACTTTGCACTATGAAGATAATAACTTAGACTAGTGTCATATACATGGCACTAGTATAAATTACTCCCCACTATGACCAGCCTCAAGCCTCAGTGAAGATGCAGGTGAGAGGGGACAGGGAAGGCCGGCGCCATTGCTGATCCCGTTGAGAAGGAGGAGGAGGGCGAATCGCTCTTCCGTTAATTTTGGGTTGGGTTGGAAGTTCTTTGTTTTTTCCCATCTACTCACTGGTTACATGCAAACAGATGATACTCATCACAGTATAAACAACAGCGCGGCCATTATAAACTTTGACCTCGCAGTCTAAGTATTGCAGTACACATGTTCCTGTTCATTACTTTGAGCGTTTTTCCTCTGACTTCATATTTCGATGTTCATATTATACGTAGGAGTATGGGATTAGACATCATGTACTCATGCTCCTTCCTCTGACAGTATGTGTAGTAGCACACATGCTCCTTCCCAACACCTTCCAGTCCAACCTTAATTAAGGCAACGTAACTACTGCCTAACTTACCTTTCTCAGTCCTCAATGTGAAGACAAAACATGCATGGCATGCAGTTAAGCACTGATTTGACTTTGTTGCTTGACGAGGGTTTAGTCGAATTAAAGCTAACTAATTCTTGCCATACACGATGTTTTTTGGATATGCCCCATTTTACCTCCTACTTTCTGACCTTGTAACAGCTTCATTTGATTTTAAAAATCTTGTCACATTTTACTCTCTAAGGCACTGACCACTTTTACCTCTATTTTCTCTCTCAAACTCACAAGGTAGATGCACGCATCAGGGTGATGTGGCAGCTGGTTGGGTAGACAATTCAGCGCCGCACGCAGCTGCTCGGCATAATTTGATGATATTTCACTCAATTTGATGGAGTTTGGTTAATTTGGGGGAAGTTGCATGATACACTCATCGTCCTCAATGAATGCATGCATGAGCTGTCCCCTCGGGCAACTGTCGTGTCATCTCGAAAAGCTGGCCCAACTTGTCAGTTTACAAAAACTAACTGAAATATGTCACAATTCACAGCTGAAAGGGAAAATGTTGAAGTTTTTATTTAATAAAAATGGACATGACTCATGACGTCACGAGCAAGGGGGAGTGTACATTTTTCAATAAAATCAGATCGAAAACTCAGCATTATGTATATACTAAAAAAATTTGTAAGGCAGTCCTAAGCAATATATGAACCATTAAATATTCATGATCTAATGGCTGATTTAAAGATAATGGAACATTAATAAAGTTGTGAACATTAATACATTGACGTTGTGCAATGGAAGCAATTTCTATAATTTATTCATTTCCTTTTAAGCCTCGAGCGTAGAAGGGAAAAACACAAACGTAGCTAATTTGTTCTGAAATTCCTATAAAAATTCCAGTAAACCAAAGTAGACGTTAATGTTTTGGTAAAGTCAAACTTTTCCAATCGAAAATGTGGTTTTCTGCAAAATCAAATACATTAGTATAATTGGTAAAGTATCCATGTTTTTATTTTGTCAGTTGAGTGTTCTTGAGCAGAAATTTATAATGTTGTCACACAG
>NC_041382.1:685783845-685798203 GCF_002162155.2 Triticum dicoccoides
AGCAAGTACATCACTCATACAGTCATGCTGATATGAAGCGCATCAATAATTATTACATTTGCAATTTAGATGAATTGTAATGGTGCCATTTGTAATGTGTATACTTTCTTTAGGGTAACATACATATACATATGTTTTTTTCTTGATAAAGGGCACTTTTATTAACATAATATGTAGCATCAAGCGGATACAACAAATGAGCAACACACAGCCTCTGCATAGCTAAGATGCATACAACCACACTCCAACACTATGCATATGTCAAACTCGCAGGGGCAGTGAACCGATCTGGAGATTATGCTGCCACCAATGTTGGGTAAAGACCTTCCTGGCCACCTGCTCAAACAACATATATGTATGATATACAAGAGCCAAATGTGAATATTTTGTATATTGAAAAGAGATGAAAATCATTTAAAACATTTCTTCTTGACAAGTTGTTATTGTTACTAAAATATTATGTGTAGTCAAATATACTCCTGATGAATGGATGGCTCAAATCAAATATTTATCTGGCCTCTTATGAGGTAAGAGGGACATCCCAACATACATAGACGTTACTGTTTTTTAACGAGAAACCAGGCAATTTAAGAAACTAGACTGATATTCTAAGTTTCTAATTAGAGCGATTCCTACCCCCACCAACCCACACGGTAGAGTACACATACATACTACATACAGAGTCAATGGACTTAATCAATAGATAATACGCGAGAGGCATGGCTGAGGAAGTGTCACGATAGTACGTCAGACTTTTGCTAAATGCTGACTGCATAACGCTCGCGTCTTCACCGCTTACATGTATAGATATAATAGACACGTATAGCACCAAGCTAGAAAAAAAATCCTACAATGTCAACTATGTAGTAATGGTGCCGTCTATGCAATTAAGCTGTGATTAGTATAGAACTCGTTAAGAAATTATAAAAAGGACTGTGTCAGCTGACACCAGTGCCTCTATGAGCTCCGTCGTATAAACAACAGATGAGCCCATTATTGACTTTGATCTCACAGAAAATGTGTTCACAACTTCACATTCATTATTTTGGGTGTTTTCTTGGTGATTTCGTATTTCATTGCTGGTAAGTGGCAAAGTACCAATTCCATTTTGTGTAGCCGCAAACCGTAGAACAATAGTTCTACTTGTTCTACGGTAATTTTCATTAATATAAACCGTAGTATTTTCAACAAAGAAAAACATAAGCTGCGAACTGAAGGAAATCCATCTTCAAAACAGGCGCTTCACTTGGAGTAACGAAAGGGCTAATCCAACCTTGTGCAGACTTGACTCCTTTTTCTGCAACGCCGAATGGGACACCATTTTCAACACTCATGTGCTTTACGCCCTCTCGTCTTCCCTCTCCGACCATTGCCCGCTTTTGCTCGCTGACGACAAGGGCCCGAGGAGGCCTAGGACGTTCAAGTTCGAGAACTTTTGGGCATCCATGCCCGGGTTCAATGAGGTGGTCCTGGCGGCGTGGCAAGAGCATGTCGCGCACACCGAGCCATACCAAGTATTGTTCCACAAGCTCAAAAAGACGGCCATAAGGCTCACAGAATGGAGCAGGAGGCTTTTCTCGAAATCTAAGGTTCAATTACACGCCGCTCTTTTGGTGATCCTTCGTCTTGACATTGCTCAAGAGGACCGGCAGCTTTCCGCTAAGGAGATTGACCTTACAAGTAGGCTTAAAAAAAGAGTAGTAAGCTTGGCCGTGCTGGTAAGGGCTCGGAAGAGGCAATGCGCAAGAATGTCCAACCTTAAAGAAGGTGATGCAAACACAAAATTCTTTCACCGCCGGATTAACGCAAGGAGAAGAAAGAACCACATACATAGACTCAAGCATGACCAAGGCTGGGTCACCGAGCATGATGCGAAGGAAAAAATTGTACATGATCACTTTTCTGATGTCATGAAAAAAGGGGGCCCGTGTTCGAAGGATTTCAACTGGGACGAGCTCAATGTGGAGTCCCATGATTTGCATGATCTTGATTCCGTCATTACCGAGCAGGAGGTTCACAATGCCATCAATGACATGCCAAGTGACAAGGCGCCTGGACCGGATGGCTTTACAGGGGCGTTTTTTAAGAGGTGTTGGGATATCATCAAGCATGACAACATGAGAGTCATTTCCTGCTTCGACTCTCTCCACACGTCTAACCTTCATTGGTTAAATTCAGCGAATGTGGTGCTATTGCCCAAGAAGGAAGGGGCGGAAGGAATAGCTGACTATAGGCCTATTAGTCTCATTCATGCGATCGCCAAGATTATTGCGAAGGTGCTCTCCATCCGGCTAGGCCCCCATATGAACAAGCTTGTTTCCAACACCCAAAGCGCCTTCATCAAGACGCGAAGTATTCATGACAACTTCATGTATGTGCGAAACCTTGCCCGCCGGCTTCACAAGCGCAAGACCCCTTCCCTACTATTCAAGCTTGATATTCGCAAGGCGTTTGACTCGGTCAAGTGGACGTACATCCTTGATCTCCTTCAACGGAAAGGTTTTCCAAGCAAGTTTAGGAACTGGATAGCGGCCCTACTTTGCTCCTCATCGTCGAGGGTCCTATTGAATGGGATCGCCGGGCCCCCCATCAAGCACGGTAAGGGGCTTCGGCAAGGGGACCCAATCTCCCCGCTTCTATTTGTCATCGCCATAGATCCTCTTCAACAAATCCTTGAGTTGGCAACGAGAAAGAAGATTCTTCACAAGATTCGGGGGAGAGGTGTAATGGTGCGGACCTCCCTTTACGCGGATGATGCAGCGGTTTTTATGGCTCCAATCAAAAGGGACATCGACAACCTTGCGGCCATTTTGGACGGTTTCGAGGAGGTCACGGGCCTATGTACAAACTTCCATAAGAGTTCAGTCGTGCCCATTCGATGCAGCCACCTTAACTTGGGACACATTCTTCAAAACCTGCCCGCAACACGAGCATCCTTCCCAATGCGGTACTTGGGCCTCCCTCTCTCAGTTTGGCAGCTCAAGAAAGGTGACCTTCAATTCCTTGAAGACAAGGTGGCAAGCAGGTTGGTTGCATACGAGGGCAAGAACATCACCACCATTGGTCGGACGACTCTTGTCAAGTCGGTGATTACCTTCCTTGCGGTCTACTTCATCACGTCGCTTGTCATACCGGCTACTCTTCGGAATGTTAATAAGCTTGAAAGGGCTTTCCTTTGGGCCGGTGCGGACAAGACGACAGGGGCAAAATGCAAAGTCAACTGGGAAATTGTTTGCCGTCCACGTGAATATGGTGGTCTAGGGGTGCTCAACACAGATAAGTTCGCACGCGCCTTGCGCTTGAGATGGCCTTGGTATGAGTGGAAGGAACCAAGCAAGATGTGGGTTGGGATGGGAAACCCGTGCGACGAGGAGGATTTGAAATTTTTCTACGCCTCGATAACCATCACCATAGGGAGCGGGGCAAGGACTCCATTTTGGGACGCCCCTTGGCTACTTGGACGTACGCCCAAGGAGATCGCCCCGCTCATCTTTGATGCATCCTCGAGAAAGATTTGGATGGTGCGTGAGGCCCTCCAAAACAACGCATGGATCATGAAGATCAAGCCTCCTACCGCTCTATCCATTGAGCACATTCGACAGTTCTTCACCCTTTGGAGTTTAGTGCATGGTGTACAACTTGATGAGAGTGCCGACGATGGCATTGTGTGGAAACATTCGACAAATGAGCTCTACTCCGCGGCCTCTGCCTACAAGGCGCAATTCCTTGGCATGACCTTCTCCTCTTTGGACCAAATGATGTGGAAGGCTTGGGCGCCGCCAAAGGTCAAGCGCATGGTTGGATATTCAAGATCGCATTTGGACCGCCGATAGGTTGGACAAGCGGGGATGGACAAATTGTGGGCTCTGTCCTCTTTGCAAGAGAGTGCAGGAGTGTGGCGCGCACCTCTTTTTCAAGTGTCGTTTCACATTGAGGCTTTGGGGCTTGGTCAAAGAGAAATTACGACTTGAGAACTTCGATGTCACTTCTTGGCACTTGGAAGGCTCCACACAGAAGTGGTGGGAAAGTCGTGCCGGCGCGGGCACCACTCAGAGGAAGGCCATGGCTACGCTTACCATGCTTGTCTCCTGGACCGTATGGAACGAAAGGAACGCAAGGGTCTTCCGCAACAAAAGCGCGCCACCAACCATTTTGCTCAACAACATCATGACGGAGGCAAATCTTTGGGTCACCGCCGGGGCTAAAAACCTAGGGTCACTCATGTCGCGAGAGTAATAATCCATGCCGTTGTTTTGGGTCGCTTGTAACAAACTCTATCTTATTCTTAATTAATAGATGAGGCAAATCTTTTACCTCTGTTTTATAAAAAACATAAAATGAAAAAAATAAAGAAAAGACTATCCAATGCAAGCTCTAGGTAACATCAAACTGATTAAGATTTGACTCTGATCTCAGAGGTTGGAATCAATCCAATCTTTGAGGGCACTGCTTCTTGATTCTGTGTTCCAAGAGGGCAAGGTCTTGGCTAAGCAAGTATTTTCCAAGTGTTTAACCAATGAGCTTCTCTTCTAAAAACTTTGCCATTTGTTCGAATCCAAATGTTCCAACAGCCAAGTACCAATGGCGGGTGCAAAGTCAAGCCTGCCATTGATAAGAGACTCCTCTATCACTAGTATTTGGGTATATTATCAGTGACATGTGTCATAGTAGCCCCATCATTGGTAGCTACGGTAAACAATTATGGGGTAGTGGATCACGCGATTAAACTTGCTCATGTATTCCTGCAAAAATAAAACGAAAAAAATACTTTTGTATGTTTTCCTCTCCAACACCTTCCAATCCAATCTTAAAGCAGCTTACTACATCCATCCAGGTTTATTGGTCCCCTTCATATTTTAGGGTTAATTATCCTTTTGCCCTCAGTGGTGTCCTTGTGCTCAGTTTTGCCCTCAGATGCAAATTGTCCTCAGTTTTGCCCCTAGTCCATGCACAGCAACTACGACGAGGCCAAACGGCCATATTTGAGTCCATTCCGTCCGCCGGTGTTAGTAGATGTGGGTCCGGAGCTTACACGTGGGACCGCGTGGACGTGGGTCCGGAGCTAACATGTAGGCCCCTGCAACTAAATCCCCAAATCATTCTAACTCACACCCATCCGCCCGGGCGGCTGTCGTGCGCCGCCGCCGCCGCCACCTGCGCCGCGGCCAGCACCTGCCCCGCCACCAGCTGCACGCCCTGCTCCGCCGCTACCTCCCTGCGCCTACGCTCCACGGCTCATTGTGACGCCCACCACCTTCCTGCGACGCCACGGGTGGGGCGCCCGCCACCTGCTCGACCCGCGGCGCGGCCTCCTTCCATGCGCCCGGCCGGAGCGCTCAAAGGTGGGGGGCTGCTGGAGCTATTTGAACTAGGAGGAAGAACCCTGGGGCGAAATGGAGAGCAGCGGCGACCCCGGAGTATTTGGCGAGGCAGGCATCGGGCCGGAGATCCGCCGCGTCCACGACTGGGTTCCCGAGGGGTAAGTCTCGCCTCTTGTTTAGATTGAGCTTAGTTGTGCATTTGAACACTCGATTCGAGTAGGTTTGCCCAATTAGTGTGCTGATTGCGTCTCTGTTTTTCGCCGGTTAGGATGGAGTTGCGGTTTGCTTTCATGGTGCACATTAGAAGGGACCGGTACATGTTCGATGCAAAGGATAAGAAGAAATACCAAGGAGGTTTTGATTATCGGTTGCCAATGGCTAGTAATTGGAGTTTCAGACAATTTGGGGAGGTAATTTATAGCCAATATCCTTGGGGTTTGCTTGATGAAGTGGTTTACAAATACTATGATGGGGGAAAGAATTGGGTGACAGTTAGTAATGATGAAGAGCTAGCTACCATGTTTGTTAGGCATAAAGAGAAAGATAATTTCCATGTGAGGCTGCAAGTTGATGTGCTTGAGCAGGCATTTGGACCTAGGATGGCGGGTGCAACATCTCGGGGAGAATCAAGTCGTCGTAATGGCATCTCTAGCCAGAACAGTTCAGTTGGTGCACGGCGACGTGGTGGCTCGACAAGTGTGGGCAACAGCAGTAGGGTCCCCCTTGAAGTGGAGCCTGATGGCTACAATTCTGGGGTTGATGAAGAGAAGTTATATTCTGATGTTATTCAGAATTTACGACGGGCACCTAGGGCTGAAAACCAAGATGAGGCTCACAATGCAGTCCGTGTGGATGATGACGCGATGGGTGAGGACGAAGACCTTGCAGCTGTTCAATGGGACCCTTTGAACCCTCAAATGGAAGAAGGTACAGTTTTTGCATCCATGAATGAGTGTAGAAATGCACTTGTGACATACTGCATCAAGGTAGAACATACTTTCAAAGTTGACAAGAGCGATCAAGTACGTTACAGAGTGCACTGTCCGACTGAGGGTTGTCCATGGAGGCTGCTTGCAGCTAAAATGCGGAATAGCACTAATGTTCAGGTCAAAGTGAATCCTTTTAAGCACACATGTCAGGAATCAACCCTTAGGAAGGATACAATCAGTAGAGCCAAGTCAAGATGGGTGGCAGAAGAAGTAAAAAAGTGGGTGAAAGAAAACTAGCAAGTGGGTCCAAAGGAATTGCAGAAGAACATCAAAGATAAGTTCAAGATAGATTTACCATACATGAGGTTGTTCAATGGTAAACAACATGCTATGGATTCTATTTATGGTAACTGGCAGGAAAGTTTTCAATTGTTGTATTCATTCAAAGGTGAAGTGGAGAGGACAAGCCCAGGTAGTATTGTAGATATTGATCACCACACCGTGGAGTACACATTCAGGGGAGTGACAAAGACCAAGGAATGTTTTAGAAGGGTTTTTGTCTGCTTTGAGGCTTGTCGCCGGGGTTTTTTGGCAGGCTGCAGGCCTTATTTGGCTATTGATGCCACTTTTCTCACAGGAAGGTTTAAAGGACAGTTAGTAGCAGCTTGTGCAGTTGATGCACATAGTTTTGTATTTCCAGTTGCCTATGGTGTGCTAGAGACAGAGTCTGAGGAGAGCTGGACTTGGTTTTTGCATAATCTCCGTCGGGCTATTGCACATCCCAATGGGTTGGTCATTCATACAGATGCCTGCAAAGGTTTAGAAGTGGCCGTGGACAATGTGTTCCCTGGAGTAGAGCATAGGGAATGCATGCGTCACCTTGCTGCAAATTTCATGAAGAAATTCAAAGGAAAGGTGTATACCGACAATTTATGGCCAGCATCTTTGACATGCAGTGTGAAGAAGCACAACTACCACTTGAGGCAGTTATACATGAATCCCAAAGTGAAAGAATACTTGGAAACACACCACTCCAAGTTATGGGCCAGAAGCCAATTCAGTGAAGTGAGCAAAGTTGACTATGTGCACAATAATCTAGCAGAGTCTTTCAACTCAACGATCCGGAAACTAAAGGGTCATTATGTGGTGGATTTGCTTGACAGAATAAGGATAGAATACATGCAGAAATTTCATTATCGTGCAGGAATAGCCGAGGCAAAATTCATGGGCCATATTATCATCCCTGCCGTGATGAATGAACTGAAGCAGAAGACAACAGGCTTGGAAATGAACATGACGCTTTGCTCGGGTACCACAGCAGAGATATCATATTTGGATAAAGAGAAGAGGGAATGGAGATATCCAGTGGATTTAGAAGCTAGAACTTGCAGTTGTAGGCAATGGCAGATAACTGGGTTGCCATGCATTCATGCCTTGTTTTTCATCACTTCTCTCCCAGGTCCAGCAGGGAACATACAGCAGTATGTGCATGATTACTACTCTGTTGCAAGGTTCAAAGCCACATATGCTTATGCCTTGCCTGCTATGGAGGGAAAACAACAATGGGACATGGTGGACCCTGGATTCAAGCTTTGCGCTCCAGTTCTGAAGATAGCAGCAGGTAGACCAAGGAAGAGTCGAATAAGACCTCGCAGCGAAGGAGCTGGACTTGGAGCGAGGAAGCGTAAGTGCACAAGATGTGGTGGGTCTGGTCATTTCGGTAAGTATTGTGATAACACAGTAGATCCAGCATTCGGAGAGAGTTTCGATGAAGGATTCGATGAAAATGTTGGTCAGCAGCCGGTTGCCTCAACAGATGATGAAAATGTTGGTCAACAGCCGGTTGCCTCAACAGATAATGAAAATGATGGTCAACAGCCGGATTCAAGTGAGGCTCCAAATGGTAATCCAAGTGAGGCTCTAAATGGTGATCATGGTGATCCAAGTGAGGCTCCAAATGATGATCCAAGTGAGGCTCCAAATGGTGACCAACCTTCTGTTGTTGTGAGTTCTGCTAGGTATGTAAATCTTGCAAGGGTCAAATACTACTGTACATCTATCACTTGACACGATCTCATTACCGTTTATGTTTGGACCCTTTATGTTTTGCACAGCTCTATGGTAGGTTTGAAGAAGACGCGCAAGGTACCGACAACCAAGAGAAGAAGAGAAGAAACAATGAGCACAAGGTGCACGAGGAGCAAAGTGATGACAAGAAGCTCAAGGAACAGACAGAAGCCCCAACGCTATCTATGAACAATTATGAAACATTATGAATAAGGAATGATGCTGTATTATGAAACATTTATCACTTGACATGTTGTATTTCTGTTGGATGATGTTGGACCTATGTTAGAAGTATGTTTGACATGATGTTTAAATATCTGTTCGATGATGTTTGAATGAGCACATGGTTTTTCCTTTTTTTGATTTTTTTGAATTTTATTTTGCTCATTTAAATTCTGGTCAAACCTAACTTTGACCAAGATTTAAGCAAGTCTAAAACATCAAAATGAAAAACTAAGCCTGGATACTTCTTAGTCAATCCAAAATGAAGTTGTGGTGAGGTTTTTGAAATTTTCATGAAAAATGTGCTAAAAAGAGGGGTCCAAAGGTAGGGTAAGCGGCCTCATTTCTAAGCAAGGTTTTTTTCGACCTTATCTAAATCAGTCAAATAACTTTCCTACACATATATTCTATATGTACAGACTATGTGCGCTGGTTTTTCCATTTTTTGATTTTTTTTAAATTTGTTTTGCTCATTTGAATTCTGGTCAAACTTAACTTTGACCAAGATTTAAACAAGTGTAAAACATCAAAATGAAAAACTAAGCCTGGATCCTTCTTAGTCACTCCAAAATGAAGCTGTGGTGAGTTTTTTGAAATTTTCATGTTCATTTCCCCAAAACACTTCTCTTCACTTCATACAAGAGAGTTTGAGATACTCGAGATATCATACAATACACATGAACTTATCATTTAAATGTATGTAAAGCTTGTTTATCAACTTAAATCGTTAGTATATGACATAAGAAGACTATGTGCGCAGGTTTTTCATTTTTCTGATTTTTATTTAATTTATTATGCTCATTTGAAATCTGGTCAAACATAGCTTTGACTGCTCCAAACCCCTCCCAAACCCCGCTAACCCTAGCGCTGAATAAGGACCGTTCATCTAACCCTAGCGGTGATCAAGGGCCGTCGATCTAACCCTTCTAGAAGGAATCTGCGGGGAAGAGGGGGGCGATCCGCGAGATGCAATCTGATTGGCTGGGAGATTGTTTTTTTAACAAATATCGGGCGCGCTGGATGGACCGTTGGGCCGTCTCGTTGTCTGGGCCTGAGACTGCAGTAAATAGCCCGTCTCAGCCTTTCCAGGCCTTGCATGCATGGAGGCGGCTACGTGGGTTTGCGCATGCGCGGGAGGCGGCGACGTGCATGCATGCGAGTGAGGCGAGCGAGGCGCGCTAGGCGAGCTAGGCTAGCGAGGCGAGCTAGGTGGTTCAGGGCATCGGTTCACATGCACTGCCCGGTCAAAGATGCATCGTTTTCGTGCAAAAATTTAAGTGTGCAAAACGTAACGGATACACACACGCGTCCGGATTCACACACGCACCGTTCTCATCCTTTCTCTCTTCCTCTCCCACCCACAGGCCTATAAATGGGGTGCCTCTCTTCCTCTCCCACCCACAAGCCAGATCCGATCCTCTCCAACTTCAAACACCCAAGCGACCGAGCCCTCCCCAAGCGAGACCAAGTGAAGAAGATGCAGTTCAACGGGCCGACCTTCAGCCGTCCGCCTGTGGTACCGGAGCTGCGCTACCCACCGGGCGTGCTCGTGGAGAGGGAGCTCCATGTGTGGGCTATTTCAAGGTGGAGGGGTTCCGTCGAACTCACCCGCGCCTTCCTCAGAGCCGGCTATGCCCACCTCCCACGGGGCTCGCCGAGGATGTTCACCCTCAACGAGGTTCGTGACCGCGGCGGCATCCTCCTACTGCTCACGGTCACCTTCACCAACCCATTTGACGCGCGCGAGCTCCTCGGCCAAGTCTTTTGGTGCGGCTGCGAGGCCATCTTCTTCACCGTCTACAACATCTACACCAACTACGAGCGCATCTTCCCCGCTCCAGGCCAGATGCACTCCCTTCCCTACGACGAGGAGGAGGAGGTGTGAAGATGAAGATGGTGTTGAAGGGGCGCGCGCGGCCAAGGTGGAAGAAGGAGGTCAGGATGAAGATGTTCAAGCCCGGAGTCAAGCTCGTCATGTTTGGTTTTTTATTTTGTTGCTTTTCTATGTCGTGTCGTGTCGTGTCATGTTTCATCATGTGTCCGTGAACTGTCCGTGAACTTATCTAAGTTGTAATGGTACGGTGTGTTCCATCTTATTATGTGTGTTAAAAAATGTCCGTGCCCAAACTTATCATTTCTTCCCTAAACAAGTCATGAAGTTCGAGAACTTGTGGTTTTCGGAGGGGGTGAGAAGCCCTCTGTTTCATTCAAACAAAAAGTCATGAACTAACATGCAAATTTATTCCCTTTAAATCCTAAACCAAGTGCCACTCTAACCCTAAACCAAGTGCCACTCTGACCAAAATCATGTGGTAGTGCAACATACATTTTCAACCTTCCAACCCTCCAAAATTTAAGTGCAAAACAAAGAAAAACCACTCTCACGCGTGTGCAACATTCACGGTCTCACTGTTTTTTTTTTAAAAAAAATTCACAGTCTCACTATGTATACCTTCTTTCCCTACCCATGTCAAAGTCTTGCCATCTGTCCTAGCGGTTACCAGCGTAGCCCTAAACACCACAAACCCACGCGGTCCTGGGTTCGAGTCCCCAGGCGCACCAATTTTTTGTGCATTTTTCACCCTTCATTTTTTAGACATATTATATTTTTCTCAATGTAATGCCCTTAAAAAATGTTCATTTATTTTGGCACCTGGCGTAAACCTCTACCAGAGCTGAGGCACATTTTTCATGACATTTTGGTCTTTGATTTAAATCACGGTGTATTTGAATTGGATTAATTAACAGCTCCAAAAAATTTCTAACATTAATTGTTTGGCTCCGGAATAATTCAATTAGCTTCCACAAAAAGTTTCAGCATTATGATTTACTGCCTAAATTAAATCAGAATAGAAAACAGAAAAATACGCAAGAAAACCCCTGAATGGGCCTAATTGGATGCAGTTGGCCCATTAGTCTAGCCTGCACTTGGCTCTACGCTCTGAATTTGGCCCAAGAGCAACCTTTGTTTGGACAGAAAGGCAGAGCAGAGAGCTGCATTTCATTGATCAAAAGTTTCTGAATTCCTAATTTCTTCTCTTTTTTTCCAACATATTTAAATGTTGGTCACTTCTTCTCTTCTTGTTTCAACATTTAAACAACTTTAACCAACATTTAAACTAGGTGAATTTCTCAAACAATTTCAAGATTACAAATTCCTTCATAATTCATGCCTTTCCATACATTTTCAACATTACAACCAGTGCGATTACCATACCTACAAATGCCCAAAAGTATTTGCAAATGGGTATTGGTAGTGCTTGATCTTCAAGCTTCCTAACCTTCTTCTTCAATATCCTAAGCTCAATAGCTAGCTCTCTGTCAGTGCGTGCTTCGCCATCGATCTCTTCTTCCGGAGCTCGTGGTGTGGCCACTGCCGTTCGTGGCAACATGCGCAACCATTCTTCATGCTCTTCTTGCAGTTCATTCATCAGAGTCTTGGCCAGAGCATCGACCCAAAGAAAGAAGCATGTCACATGCATGAACACTAAACAGATCAACCCATTGCTCAAACATCCCGACGACGAAAATGGTGCAATTGCCCCGATTCTTACCCCATTCTCGCTGCACACGTAGAACGGACGATTCTGGTTCCTCGGTGTCTGAGAAACCCTTCGATCAACGCCCGCCCGGCACCGCGGACAGACGAAGACAGGCATGTCCACACGCGCCCGGCTCTGCATCCGCGAGGTGGCGCGGGACCTTGAGGAAGACATGGAGCTCGGAGCCGAAGGGGATCTCAACGCCGCCGCGCCCTCCACTGCCAGCTTCCCACCGCCGCTCCCTCCACAGCTAGCTTCCCGCCGCCGTGCTCTCTCTCTCGCCGTGGTCACCGCCGTGCTCTCTGTCGCCGTGGTCACCACCGCTGTCGCCCGCTTATATAGCACACCCGCCAACGGCTCTCTGCTCAACGGCTCTTTGCTGGGTCCCACAAGCCACGCGTGCAATGGTCTGAATAAAATTGACCATTTCTGCCGCCTGGTCCCACCTGTAAGGGCCGAGTCAAAAGGTTGACCTGACGGAGACGGCAGAGTTCACGGAACGAGTCGGTGCGCACGGACTAGGGGCAAAACTGAGCACAATTCGCATCTGAGGGCAAAACTGAGCACATGGACACCACTGAGGGCAAAAGGATAATTAACCCTAAAATATGAAGGGGACCAATAAACCTGGATGGATGTAGTAAGCTGCTTTAAGATTGGATTGGAAGGTGTTGGAGAGGAAAACATACAAAAGTATTTTTTTCGTTTTATTTTTGCAGGAATACATGAGCAAGTTTAATCGCGTGATCCACTACCCCATAATTGTTTACCGTAGCTACCAATGATGGGGCTACTATGACACATGTCACTGATAATATACCCAAATACTAGTGACAGAGGAGTCTCTTATCAATGGCAGGCTTGACTTTGCACCCGCCATTGGTACTTGGCTGTTGGAACATTTGGATTCGAACAAATGGCAAAGTTTTTAGAAGAGAAGCTCATTGGTTAAACACTTGGAAAATACTTGCTTAGCCAAGACCTTGCCCTCTTGGAACACAGAATCAAGAAGCAGTGCCCTCAAAGATTGGATTGATTCCAACCTCTGAGATCAGAGTCAAATCTTAATCAGTTTGATGTTACCTAGAGCTTGCATTGGATAGTCTTTTCTTTATTTTTTTCATTTTATGTTTTTTATAAAACAGAGGTAAAAGATTTGCCTCATCTATTAATTAAGAATAAGATAGAGTTTGTTACAAGCGACCCAAAACAACGGCATGGATTATTACTCTCGCGACATGAGTGACCCTAGGTTTTTAGCCCCGCCGGTGACCCAAAGATTTGCCTCCGTCATGATGTTGTTGAGCAAAATGGTTGGTGGCGCGCTTTTGTTGCGGAAGACCCTTGCATTCCTTTCGTTCCATACGGTCCAGGAGACAAGCATGGTAAGCGTAGCCATGGCCTTCCTCTGAGTGGTGCCCGCGCCGGCACGACTTTCCCACCACTTCTGTGTGGAGCCTTCCAAGTGCCAAGAAGTGACATCGAAGTTCTCAAGTCGTAATTTCTCTTTGACCAAGCCCCAAAGCCTCAATGTGAAACGACACTTGAAAAAGAGGTGCGCGCCACACTCCTGCACTCTCTTGCAAAGAGGACAGAGCCCACAATTTGTCCATCCCCGCTTGTCCAACCTATCGGCGGTCCAAATGCGATCTTGAATATCCAACCATGCGCTTGACCTTTGGCGGCGCCCAAGCCTTCCACATCATTTGGTCCAAAGAGGAGAAGGTCATGCCAAGGAATTGCGCCTTGTAGGCAGAGGCCGCGGAGTAGAGCTCATTTGTCGAATGTTTCCACACAATGCCATCGTCGGCACTCTCATCAAGTTGTACACCATGCACTAAACTCCAAAGGGTGAAGAACTGTCGAATGTGCTCAATGGATAGAGCGGTAGGAGGCTTGATCTTCATGATCCATGCGTTGTTTTGGAGGGCCTCACGCACCATCCAAATCTTTCTCGAGGATGCATCAAAGATGAGCGGGGCGATCTCCTTGGGCGTACGTCCAAGTAGCCAAGGGGCGTCCCAAAATGGAGTCCTTGCCCCGCTCCCTATGGTGATGGTTATCGAGGCGTAGAAAAATTTCAAATCCTCCTCGTCGCACGGGTTTCCCATCCCAACCCACATCTTGCTTGGTTCCTTCCACTCATACCAAGGCCATCTCAAGCGCAAGGCGCGTGCGAACTTATCTGTGTTGAGCACCCCTAGACCACCATATTCACGTGGACGGCAAACAATTTCCCAGTTGACTTTGCATTTTGCCCCTGTCGTCTTGTCCGCA
>NC_041382.1:685799811-685808474 GCF_002162155.2 Triticum dicoccoides
CGGTCCTCTTGAGCAATGTCAAGACGAAGGATCACCAAAAGAGCGGCGTGTAATTGAACCTTAGATTTCGAGAAAAGCCTCCTGCTCCATTCTGTGAGCCTTATGGCCGTCTTTTTGAGCTTGTGGAACAATACTTGGTATGGCTCGGTGTGCGCGACATGCTCTTGCCACGCCGCCAGGACCACCTCATTGAACCCGGGCATGGATGCCCAAAAGTTCTCGAACTTGAACGTCCTAGGCCTCCTCGGGCCCTTGTCGTCAGCGAGCAAAAGCGGGCAATGGTCGGAGAGGGAAGACGAGAGGGCGTAAAGCACATGAGTGTTGAAAATGGTGTCCCATTCGGCGTTGCAGAAAAAGGAGTCAAGTCTGCACAAGGTTGGATTAGCCCTTTCGTTACTCCAAGTGAAGCGCCTGTTTTGAAGATGGATTTCCTTCAGTTCGCAGCTTATGTTTCTCTTTGTTGAAAATACTACGGTTTATATTAATGAAAATTACCGTAGAACAAGTAGAACTATTGTTCTACGGTTTGCGGCTACACAAAATGGAATTGGTACTTTGCCACTTACCAGCAATGAAATACGAAATCACCAAGAAAACACCCAAAATAATGAATGTGAAGTTGTGAACACATTTTCTGTGAGATCAAAGTCAATAATGGGCTCATCTGTTGTTTATACGACGGAGCTCATAGAGGCACTGGTGTCAGCTGACACAGTCCTTTTTATAATTTCTTAACGAGTTCTATACTAATCACAGCTTAATTGCATAGACGGCACCATTACTACATAGTTGACATTGTAGGATTTTTTTTCTAGCTTGGTGCTATACGTGTCTATTATATCTATACATGTAAGCGGTGAAGACGCGAGCGTTATGCAATCAGCATTTAGCAAAAGTCTGACGTACTATCGTGACACTTCCTCAGCCATGCTTCTCGCGTATTATCTATTGATTAAGTCCATTGACTCTGTATGTAGTATGTATGTGTATTCTACCGTGTGGGTTGGTGGGGGTAGGAATCGCTCTAATTAGAAACTTAGAATATCAGTCTAGTTTCTTAAATTGCCTGGTTTCTCGTTAAAAAACAGTAACGTCTATGTATGTTGGGATGTCCCTCTTACCTCATAAGAGGCCAGATAAATATTTGATTTGAGCCATCCATTCATCAGGAGTATATTTGACTACACATAATATTTTAGTAACAATAACAACTTGTCAAGAAGAAATGTTTTAAATGATTTTCATCTCTTTTCAATATACAAAATATTCACATTTGGCTCTTGTATATCATACATATATGTTGTTTGAGCAGGTGGCCAGGAAGGTCTTTACCCAACATTGGTGGCAGCATAATCTCCAGATCGGTTCACTGCCCCTGCGAGTTTGACATATGCATAGTGTTGGAGTGTGGTTGTATGCATCTTAGCTATGCAGAGGCTAAGAAATTATACATACAGAGTCAATGGACTTAATCAATAGATAATACGCGAGAGGCATGGCTGAGGAAGTGTCACGATAGTACGTCAGACTTTTGCTAAATGCTGATTGCATAACGCTCGCGTCTTCACCGCTTACATGTATAGATATAATAGACACGTATAGCACCAAGCTAGAAAAAAAATCCTACGATGTCAACTATGTAGTAATGGTGCCGTCTATGCAATTAAGCTGTGATTAGTATAGAATTCGTTAAGAAATTATAAAAAGGACTGTGTCAGCTGACACCAGTGCCTCTATGAGCTCCGTCGTATAAACAACAGATGAGCCCATTATTGACTTTGATCTCACAGAAAATGTGTTCACAACTTCACATTCATTATTTTGGGTGTTTTCTTGGTGATTTCGTATTTCATTGCTGGTAAGTGGCAAAGTACCAATTCCATTTTGTGTAGCCGCAAACCGTAGAACAATAGTTCTACTTGTTCTACGGTAATTTTCATTAATATAAACCGTAGTATTTTCAACAAAGAGAAACATAAGCTGCGAACTGAAGGAAATCCATCTTCAAAACAGGCGCTTCACTTGGAGTAACGAAAGGGCTAATCCAACCTTGTGCAGACTTGACTCCTTTTTCTGCAACGCCGAATGGGACACCATTTTCAACACTCATGTGCTTTACGCCCTCTCGTCTTCCCTCTCCGACCATTGCCCGCTTTTGCTCGCTGACGACAAGGGCCCGAGGAGGCCTAGGACGTTCAAGTTCGAGAACTTTTGGGCATCCATGTCCGGGTTCAATGAGGTGGTCCTGGCGGCGTGGCAAGAGCATGTCGCGCACACCGAGCCATACCAAGTATTGTTCCACAAGCTCAAAAAGACGGCCATAAGGCTCACAGAATGGAGCAGGAGGCTTTTCTCGAAATCTAAGGTTCAATTACACGCCGCTCTTTTGGTGATCCTTCGTCTTGACATTGCTCAAGAGGACCGGCAGCTTTCCGCTAAGGAGATTGACCTTAGAAGTAGGCTTAACAAAAGAGTAGTAAGCTTGGCCGTGCTGGTAAGGGCTCGGAAGAGGCAATGCGCAAGAATGTCCAACCTTAAAGAAGGTGATGCAAACACAAAATTCTTTCACCGCCGGATTAACGCAAGGAGAAGAAAGAACCACATACATAGACTCAAGCATGACCAAGGCTGGGTCACCGAGCATGATGCGAAGGAAAAAATTGTACATGATCACTTTTCTGATGTCATGAAAAAAGGGGGCCCGTGTTCGAAGGATTTCAACTGGGACGAGCTCAATGTGGAGTCCCATGATTTGCATGATCTTGATTCCGTCATTACCGAGCAGGAGGTTCACAATGCCATCAATGACATGCCAACTGACAAGGCGCCTGGACCGGATGGCTTTACAGGGGCGTTTTTTAAGAGGTGTTGGGATATCATCAAGCATGACAACATGAGAGTCATTTCCTGCTTCGACTCTCTCCACACGTCTAACCTTCATTGGTTAAATTCAGTGAATGTGGTGCTATTGCCCAAGAAGGAAGGGGCGGAAGGAATAGCTGACTATAGGCCTATTAGTCTCATTCATGCGATCGCCAAGATTATTGCGAATGTGCTCTCCATCCGGCTAGGCCCCCATATGAACAAGCTTGTTTCCAACACCCAAAGCGCCTTCATCAAGACGCGAAGTATTCATGACAACTTCATGTATGTGCGAAACCTTGCCCGCCGGCTTCACAAGCGCAAGACCCCTTCCCTACTATTCAAGCTTGATATTCTCAAGGCGTTTGACTCGGTCAAGTGGACGTACATCCTTGATCTCCTTCAACGGAAAGGTTTTCCAAGCAAGTTTAGGAACTGGATAGCGGCCCTACTTTGCTCCTCATCGTCGAGGGTCCTATTGAATGGGATCGCCGGGCCCCCCATCAAGCACGGTAAGGGGCTTCGGCAAGGGGACCCAATCTCCCCGCTTCTATTTGTCATCGCCATAGATCCTCTTCAACAAATCCTTGAGTTGGCAATGAGAAAGAAGATTCTTCACAAGATTCGGGGGAGAGGTGTAATGGTGCGGACCTCCCTTTACGCGGATGATGCAGCGGTTTTTATGGCTCCAATCAAAAGGGACATCGACAACCTTGCGGCCATTTTGGACGGTTTCGGGGAGGTCACGGGCCTATGTACAAACTTCCATAAGAGTTCAGTCGTGCCCATTCGATGCAGCCACCTTAACTTGGGACACATTCTTCAAAACCTGCCCGCAACACGAGCATCCTTCCCAATGCGGTACTTGGGCCTCCCTCTCTCAGTTTGGCAGCTCAAGAAAGGTGACCTTCAATTCCTTGAAGACAAGGTGGCAAGCAGGTTGGTTGCATACGAGGGCAAGAACATCACCACCATTGGTCGGACGACTCTTGTCAAGTCGGTGATTACCTTCCTTGCGGTCTACTTCATCACGTCGCTTGTCATACCGGCTACTCTTCGGAATGTCAATAAGCTTGAAAGGGCTTTCCTTTGGGCCGGTGCGGACAAGACGACAGGGGCAAAATGCAAAGTCAACTGGGAAATTGTTTGCCGTCCACGTGAATATGGTGGTCTAGGGGTGCTCAACACAGATAAGTTCGCACGCGCCTTGCGCTTGAGATGGCCTTGGTATGAGTGGAAGGAACCAAGCAAGATGTGGGTTGGGATGGGAAACCCGTGCGACGAGGAGGATTTGAAATTTTTCTACGCCTCGATAACCATCACCATAGGGAGCGGGGCAAGGACTCCATTTTGGGACGCCCCTTGGCTACTTGGACGTACGCCCAAGGAGATCGCCCCGCTCATCTTTGATGCATCCTCGAGAAAGATTTGGATGGTGCGTGAGGCCCTCCAAAACAACGCATGGATCATGAAGATCAAGCCTCCTACCGCTCTATCCATTGAGCACATTCGACAGTTCTTCACCCTTTGGAGTTTAGTGCATGGTGTACAACTTGATGAGAGTGCCGACGATGGCATTGTGTGGAAACATTCGACAAATGAGCTCTACTCCGCGGCCTCTGCCTACAAGGCGCAATTCCTTGGCATGACCTTCTCCTCTTTGGACCAAATGATGTGGAAGGCTTGGGCGCCGCCAAAGGTCAAGCGCATGGTTGGATATTCAAGATCGCATTTGGACCGCCGATAGGTTGGACAAGCGGGGATGGACAAATTGTGGGCTCTGTCCTCTTTGCAAGAGAGTGCAGGAGTGTGGCGCGCACCTCTTTTTCAAGTGTCGTTTCACATTGAGGCTTTGGGGCTTGGTCAAAGAGAAATTACGACTTGAGAACTTCGATGTCACTTCTTGGCACTTGGAAGGCTCCACACAGAAGTGGTGGGAAAGTCGTGCCGGCGCGGGCACCACTCAGAGGAAGGCCATGGCTACGCTTACCATGCTTGTCTCCTGGACCGTATGGAACGAAAGGAACGCAAGGGTCTTCCGCAACAAAAGCGCGCCACCAACCATTTTGCTCAACAACATCATGACGGAGGCAAATCTTTGGGTCACCGCCGGGGCTAAAAACCTAGGGTCACTCATGTCGCGAGAGTAATAATCCATGCCGTTGTTTTGGGTCGCTTGTAACAAACTCTATCTTATTCTTAATTAATAGATGAGGCAAATCTTTTACCTCTGTTTTATAAAAAACATAAAATGAAAAAAATAAAGAAAAGACTATCCAATGCAAGCTCTAGGTAACATCAAACTGATTAAGATTTGACTCTGATCTCAGAGGTTGGAATCAATCCAATCTTTGAGGGCACTGCTTCTTGATTCTGTGTTCCAAGAGGGCAAGGTCTTGGCTAAGCAAGTATTTTCCAAGTGTTTAACCAATGAGCTTCTCTTCTAAAAACTTTGCCATTTGTTCGAATCCAAATGTTCCAACAGCCAAGTACCAATGGCGGGTGCAAAGTCAAGCCTGCCATTGATAAGAGACTCCTCTGTCACTAGTATTTGGGTATATTATCAGTGACATGTGTCATAGTAGCCCCATCATTGGTAGCTACGGTAAACAATTATGGGGTAGTGGATCACGCGATTAAACTTGCTCATGTATTCCTGCAAAAATAAAACGAAAAAAATACTTTTGTATGTTTTCCTCTCCAACACCTTCCAATCCAATCTTAAAGCAGCTTACTACATCCATCCAGGTTTATTGGTCCCCTTCATATTTTATTGATCCCACTGAATGAGCATCGTCAGAAATCCCGGAATAAATCCTGGAATATGTCACAATGTCACTGCTGAGAGGTAAAATATTATAGATTTTTTTAATGCCGTAAAAAGTGTCACGAGGTCACAAACTAACGATAAAAAGTGAAATTTACATTTTTTAACAAGAAAATCATATCCGAAACTCAGCATGATACTCCATATGCCATCATACATAAACGCAGTTACTCCAAAGTCGAATCATCAGTTCGGCTTCATTAGTTAGAAGTTGGAACTGTTGATTAATGTTCATATAGTAATATAATATCAGTAAAACTGGCACGTACGAATGGCTCTATGCAATGAAATTCGGGTAGGAATCTCTCTCTCTCTCTCTCTCTCTCTCTCTCTCTCTCTGCCTTGGGGCCATTCGACTATTATTTTTGTTAGAACGGACCCATGCATACGTATGCATGCATGGCTAGACACCCGACCAAACTCTGCATGCTGTGACACGAGGTCCGGTCGAGCTATTCTCTTACCTACTAATGAAGCAGACATGAACAGATTGAAGCCAAGAACGATCGATGCTGCGTACGTGAATATACGTGGTCAAAAGGAAGAGACTAAAAGCTCCCAGCCAAGAGATGAAGTTAACTAGAAGCAACCGTGCACATGCACTAGCTACTCTACACATCTGGCTAGCTACTTAAGGAGTGGGCTGTTCTAAGTTCTAATAGTTCGTGAGATAATCTCTCTGGTTGCAACAGAAGGGTATATACAAGTAAGTAACCAACACAGCACAACTAATATATCCACAATTAGTACATGACACGCAAGTGTTAGGTTCAGCGGGACATCGGCATGGAAAGGGGGGGTTTGCTAGCTCAACACCCACACACTTCTTTTAATCTAACCCTCACCAGGCCGGTTGGTCGGAACTGGTGCAAAGTGATCAAGCTAGCCACTCTTCTTGAGACCAGTGGGCACTCTCATCAGTGGCCAAATAGCATGCGTGCATGCATGCATGCAGCAGTCTCGCTTGCATTGACCAACTATTGCCGGCCGTACGTACGTGATGCTACGTGGTGGCGAGTGTGGGCGTGACCATTGTGTAGACTAAAGCATGCATCTATCGATCATATTCATATCTGCCGTCCATATATGTACTGTCCAAATGGCAAAGTTGGCTAACTATCTAGCGCAGGTAAGAAACTGTGGAAAAAGCTAGGGACGTCAGGCCCCGGGCGTACGGTGATGATGCACAGACAAGTGCGCTTAGAGCCCAAATCCGGCACCCTATAAGTCGGCGCGTCCGTGAATAGTGATCAGTTAGTTCTCAAATTCTCTTCCGCACATTAGCGTACCTCATATCCGGTATCTTAGATCCATATTACACATGCAACATGATGAACTACTCTACATGATCAAACAACAGACAACGAAATCGGCATCAAACGGACAACAAAATGCACATAAACCCACTTTACATTATTCAAAAGATCACCACAGTCCATCGTTGGACAAGTTCTAAACTTAAACAACTAAAAAAATATAAACGGAGGAGGACGAGTGGGATCATCATTTCCACGCCAACCCTTTGCCCTTTCGATCATCGGCACAGCTGTAGGCATCCGCAGCTGGTGGTGGATATTGGTCGTCGTCATAGGAGAAGCCGTGGTCGTCGCCGTCATTGGATGAGGAATCAGAGATGACCACGAGACCCTTCTTCTGTCGGACAACCATGTCCTGCTGCCGCTTTAGCTTCGCCACCCGAGCCGCCTCCGTCGTTGCCTCCGCCGCCTCGCGCTCCGACTGCTCAATGGCAAGCCAAAGCGCCTTCGCGTTCTTTCTCTGTAACCGGCGAGCATCCATCTCCGCCGTCGTCAGCGACCGGTGGTAGACCCAAGCGAGGAGCCGCTCATCCTTGTTGGGATCCTACGGCAACCCGCGTCGGCGGTGCATGGATTGCTCCATCATGTCCCTCTCCCTTGCACGCTGCTTCTCGCGGTGGGCGGCACCTCCGATTTCGGCGGGCGCGTCCGGGCCGGCGGGAGAAGGGACATCGTGGGGGCAGGAGGGGCCAGCTTCGGCATTCGCGCTGTGTCGGCGCGTGAGCGGCGGCGGGGCAGATCCGTAACTGCCTGTCGTGTCCACCTTCGGCCGTTTCAGCGCAACACGGAGGGCCAGCTCCTCATCGACGTCGAGGTCAGAGTTGGAGCAACTGCCAGAGCTCGACTTCCTCACCGGAGTTGTTGGATTCAATCCAAATCGGAGAAATCGGAAAGGGGAGATTCGAAGCTGCCTGTTGTGTCCACCTTTGGCCGTTCCAGCGCAGCGTGGAGGGCCAGCTCCTTGTCGACGTCGAGGTCAGAGTCAGAGCAACTGCTGGAGCTCGACGTCCTCGCTGGAGTCGTCTGATTCAATCCAAATCGGAGAAATCAGAAATGGGAGAAGAAAGGACGGAGCGAGAGAGGAGAGTGAGGTGAGCTAAGGTTCCTGATTGGGGTTTTTTGTGGGGATGAAGTGGGGTCGGTAGTGGGCCGGGACGCCCCATATCCGCCCTACATTTTGGCTGGATATGATGGGCGGCTGATAGCCCAGTCGTTTGAGGTAGTCGGGTTTTTTTATCGAACTTTGAGACCGATTTAAGGCGCCCGGATGTAGATACTCTTATACAGGATACCCTTACCTTACGATCAATAGAGATGCTAAGATTCCCTTACCTCAGGATCAGTAGAAATGCTAAGATTCCCTTGAGGGACCTTATGGAAATCATAATCATATTATGTCATGTTCACATGCACATGATACACGACATACGCATGCGTCCATGAAGTATTTATCTCGCACTATACAGCATATCGTGATACGGATCAAGAGGAACAAAGTAGGGTACAGCAAAACAAAGTTACGTTAATTCTATATATACACTCGTAATTAAATGTGTGATTTCCACTGACCTATTTTTTAACAGACAAACATGTCGCATAAACAAGAAAATTGGTCGGCCCACGCGTCGTCCGATTCAGCCCCGCAGCACCGTTGGATC
>NC_041382.1:685808958-685851917 GCF_002162155.2 Triticum dicoccoides
CTCGCGTAGTCCCTCGTACTGTCACCCTCGTTCTCGCTCAGCTCCACCCCATCGGCTTGTAGCGGCTCCGCTTAAGATGAATAGAGAGGGGGATTAGTGGAATTGATGTTTATTGATTGAGCCACGTGGGCGGGAACGGCAACCAGGTCAAAAGGTTTGAGGCCCATTGGCTGAAAGAAAATGCATTTAGTAATCTGGTACAGGAAGCTTGGCAAGAGGTTGGAACCAATCCAAACCTGGACTTCGTTCATGCTAAACTCAGCTGCATGCATGAGATGTTCCATGATTAGGACCAGAGGGTTCTCAAAAAACCTAAGAAGAGGCTACAGAAAGCGCAAAGAGAACCGGAAAAGATAATGACAGGCCCTATAAATGATGAAACAGAGCAAAAGAGGAAGGAGTTATTTGAGTTGATTGAGTTTCTAATAGAACTAGAACAAATTCATTATATGCAACGGTCAAGGTCCAATTGGATGCAGTTTGGCGACCGTAATACAAGTTTTTTTTCAAGCATAGGCATCAACAAGGAGAAAAAGAAATTACATCAAGAAGCTGAATGATGGGGCCGGTAATGTGATGGAAGGTACAGTACCTCTTAGTCAGCATATTCATGACTACTTTAATAACTTATTTAGTTCGGAAGTCCATCAAGTAAATCCGACTATAATGCAAAAGGTTCAGACTAAAGTAACTATCCAAATGAATAATTTTTTGACTCCCCCGTGCACCCCTGAGGATGTTCGAAAGGCAGTATTTAGTATTGGCGATATGAAGGCACCTGGGCCAGATGGTCTGCATGCGCTATTCTTCAAAAAATATTGGCATCTTCTCGGGGATGCTATTACACGGGAAGTATTGTTTGCCTTGAATAATCGCCAAATTCCTGCAGACTGGAACGATACATCTATCATGCTTATTCCAAAGGTAGATACACCTGAATTGATTACTCAGTATAGACCTATTAGTCTTTGTAATGTTTTGTACAAGATTATTTCAAAGATGCTAGCTTCGAGGTTGAAAAGCATTCTACCAGAAATTATCTCTCCAACCCAAAGTGCATTTGTTCCGGGCAGAATGATAACTGATAATGTACTGATTGTGTATAAATGTATTCATAAGATCAAGAATAAGAGATCAGGGCAGTCGGGATTCTGTGCAGTAAAATTGGATATGCATAAAGCATATGACCGCGTGGAGTGGATCTTTCTAAGGAAGTGAGGAGTATGATGCAAAAACTTGGTTTTCATAAAGAGTGGATAGATATGATCATGGCATGCGTCAGCTCCTTGAAATACAAGGTTAGGTTTAATTCTCATGAAACAGAGTTATTCACCCCAACTAGGGGCATTCGGCAGGGAGATCCTCTCTCGCCATACTTGTTCCTAATTTGTGTAGAAGGCCTTTCTAGTATGTTGCAGTTTGAAGAAGAAGTTGGTGGCATGGATGGGATTAGAGTGTGCATAAATGCACCATCAGTATCACACCTTTTATTTGCTGGTGATTCTTTAATTCTCATGAAAGCAGATGTTTTAAATGCAACTTTCTTACAGCAAACACTAGATACCTACTGTCAGAGCTCGACACAGATGGTGAGCTTGGCAAAATCCAGCATATTCTTTAGGCCTAACACCAGTGTTGTTAAAAAACAGAGATGTGAAATTTTGCATATTAACACGGAAGCATTATCAGACAAGTATCTCGGTCTTCCAACATTGGTGGGAGCTGACAGAAGTGATTGCTTCAGGCATTTTGTGGAGAGAATAAAAGTTAGGCTAATGGGATGGATGGAAAGAATTTTATCTATGGGAGGGAAAGAAATTTTACTCAAATCGGTGGCCCAAGCCATACCTGTTTTTGCCATGTCAGTGTTTAGCTTACCTAAAACAATCTGTAAAGAGATTATAGATATCATAGCGCAGTTTTGGTGGGGTGATGATGAGGAGAACAAAAAAATGCATTGGATGACATGGTGGAAGCTTTGTATCCCTAAATGTGACGGAGGTATGGGATTCCGTGATCTTTACTCTTTTTAATTTAGCATTGTTAGCCAAGAAATGTTGGAGGTTGATCACAGTACCAGATTCGTTAGTTGCGAGAATACTTAAAGCAAAATATTACCCAAATGGGTCATTACTTGATGCAACACCAAAGAATGGCTCATCTTTTACTTGGCAGAGTATTTTGAAAGGCCTTGACACGTTCAAGAAAGGATATATATGGAGAATTGGCACTGGGGAGAATGTAAATATATGGAGGGATCCATGGATTCCATCTAGTGCCCACAGAATGGTAATCACACCAAGGGGGCAGACGATCATAACTAGAGTTTCAGATCTAATCAATTCGGATAGTGGATATTGGGATGAAACGTTGCTGATGGATTTATTCAACCCAGTTGATGTCCGCAGAATACTCCAAATACCATTACATTTAAACAGGTTTGATGATTTCATAGCATGGCATCCTAACAAGTTAGGGACATTCTCGGTAAAAAGTGCTTACCATATGCAATGGATGCACAAGTCCCGGATGCACGAAACAGCGATGGCGCATCCCAGTGGCTCTACCCCGTTGGCAGTCTGGAATATGTTGGAAATATGCCCTAGAGGCAATAATAAAAGCATTATTATTATATTTCTTTCTTCATGATAATTGTCTTTATTCATGCTATAATTGTATTATCCGGAAATCGTAATACATGTGTGAATAATAGACACCAACATGTCCCTAGTAAGCCTCTAGTTGACTAGCTCATTGATCAACAGATAGTCATGGTTTCCTGACTATGGACATTGGATGTCATTGACAACGGGATCACATCATTAGGAGAATGATGTGAGGACAAGACCCAATCCTAAACATAGCATAAGATCGTATAGTTCGTTTGCTAGAGTTTTCCAATGTCAAGTATCTTTTCCTTAGACCATGAGATCGTGTAACTCCCGGATACCGTAGGAGTGCTTTGGGTGTGCCAAACGTCACAACGTAACTGGGTGACTATAAAGGTATACTACGGGTATCTCCGAAAGTGTCTGTTGGGTTGACACGGATCAAGACTGGGATTTGTCACTCCGTATGACGGAGAGGTATCACTGGGCCCACTCGGTAATGCATCATCATAATGAGCTCAAAGTGACCAAGTGTCTGGTCACGGGATCATGCATTACGGTACGAGTAAAGTGACTTGCCGGTAATGAGATTGAACGAGGTATTGGGATACCAACGATCGAATCTCGGGCAAGTAACATATCGATTGACAAAGGGAATTGTATACGGGGTTGCTTGAATCCTCGACATCGTGGTTCATCCGATGAGATCATCGTGGAGTATGTGGGAGCCAAGATGGGTATCCAGATCCCGCTGTTGGTTATTGACCGGAGAGTCGTCTCGGTCATGTCTACATATCTCCCGAACCCGTAGGGTCTACACACTTAAGGTTCGGTGACGCTAGGGTTGTAGGGATATGTATATGCAGTAACCCGAATGTTGTTCGGAGTCCTGGATGAGATCCCGGACATCACGAGGAGTTCCGGAATGGTCCGGAGGTAAAGAATTATATATAGGAAGTGCTATTTCGGCCATCGGGACAAGTTTCGGGGTTATCGGTATCGTACCGGGACCACCGGAAGGGTCCCGGGGGTCCACCGGGTGGGTCCACCTGCCCTGGGGGCCACATGGGCTGTAAGGGGATGCGCCTTGGCCTACATGGGCCAAGGGCACCAGCCCCAAGGGGCCCATGCGCCTAGGGTTCACAAAAGGGAAGAGTCCCACTAGTGGAAGGCACCTCCTAGGTGCCTTGGGGGGGAGGGAAACCTCCCTTGGCCGCCGCCCCCTAGGAGATTGGATCTCCTAGGGCCGGTGCCCCCCCTTGGCCCTCCTATATATAGTGGGGGAAGGAGGGCTTTTCATCCACGCCTTTGGTTGCCTCCTTCTCCCTCTCCAACACCTCCTCCTCCTCCATAGCGCTTGGCAAAGCCCTGACGGAGTACTGCAGCTCCATCACCACCACGCCATCGTGCTGCTGCTGGAGCCATCTCCCTCAACCTCTCCTTCCCCCTTGCTGGATCAAGAAGAAGGAGACGTTACACTGACCGTACGTGTGTTGAACGCGGAGGTGCCGTCCGTTCGGTGCTAGGATCTCCGGTGATTTGGATCACGTCGTGTTCGACTACCTCATCCACGTTCTTTGAACGCTTCCGCTCGTGATCTACAAAGGTATGTAGATGCATCCAATCACTCGTTGCTAGACGAACTCATAGATGGATCTTGGTGAAACCGTAGGAAAATGTTTGTTTTCTGCAATGTTCCCCATCAGTGGCATCATGAGCTAGGTCTATGCGTAGTTCTCTTGCACGAGTAGAACACAATTTGTTGTGGACATTGATGTTGTCAACTTTCTTGCCGCTACTAGACTTATCTTGCTTCAACGGTATTGTGGGATGAAGCGGCCCGGACCAACCTTACACGTACGCTTACGTGAGACCGGTTCCACCGACTAACATGCACAAGTTGCATAAGGTGGCTGGCGGGTGTCTGTCTCTCCTACTTTAGTTGGTGAGGATTCGATGAAAAGGGTCCTTATGAAGGGTAAATAGAAGTTGACAAATCACGTTGTGGCTTTCACGTAGGTAAGAAAACGTTCTTGCTAGAACCCTACTTCAGCCACGTAAAACTTCCAACAACAATTAGAGGACGTCTAACTTGTTTTTGCAGCAAGTGCTTTGTGATATGATATGGCCAAAGTTGTGATGAATGATGAATGATATATATGTGATGTATGAGTTGTTCATGCTATTGTAATAGGAATCACGACTTGCATGTCGATGAGTATGACAACCGGCAGGAGCCATAGGAGTTGTCTTTATTTTGTATGACCTGCGTGTCATTGAGAAACGCCATGTAAATTACTTTACTTTATTGCTAAACGCGTTAGCCATAGTAGTAGAAGTAATAGTTGGCGAGCAACTTCATGGAGACACAATGATGGAGATCATGATGATGGAGATCATGGTGTCATGCCGGTGACAAGATGATCATGGAGCCCCAAGATGGAGATCAAAGGAGCTATGTGATATTGGCCATATCATGCCACTATTATTATTTGATTGCATGTGATGTTTATCATGTTTTTGCATCTTGTTTACTTAGAACGACGGTAGTAAATAAGATGATCCCTCATAATAATTTCAAGAAGTGTTCCCCCTAACTGTGCACCGTTGTGACAGTTCGTTCGTTTCTAAGCATCACGTGATGATCGGGTGTGATAGATTCCAACGTTCACATACAACGGGTGTAAGACAGATTTACACATGCAAACACTTAGGTTGACTTGACGAGCCTAGCATGTACAGACATGGCCTCGGAACACAGAAGACTGAAAGGTCGAGCATGAGTCGTATAGAAGATACGATCAACATGAAGATGTTCACCAATGTTGACTAGTCCGTCTCACGTGATGATCGGACACGGCCTAGTTGAATCGGATCCTGTTATACTTAGATGACTAGAAGAGGGATGTCTATCTAAGTGGGAGTTCATTGAATATTTTGATTAGATGAACTTAATTATCATGAACTTAGTCTAAAATATTTACAATATGTCTTGTAGATCAAATGGCCAACGTAGTCCTCAACTTCAACGCGTTCCTAGAGAAAACCAAGATGAAAGACGATGGCAGCAACTACACGGACTGGGTCCGGAACCTAAGGATCATCCTCATAGCTGCCAAGAAAGATTATGTCCTACAAGCACCGCTGGGTGACGCACCTGTTCTCCCTGCAGAACAAGACGTTATGAACGCTTGGCAGGCACGTACAGATGACTACTCCCTTGTTCAGTGTGGCATGCTTTACAGCTTAGAGCTAGGGCTCCAAAAGCGTTTTGAGAGACATGGAGCATATGAGATGTTCGAAGAGCTGAAAATGGTTTTTCAAGCTCATGCCCGGGTCGAGAGATATGAAGTCTCCGAAAAATTCTTCAGCTGTAAGATGGAGGAAAATAGTTCTGTTAGTGAGCACATACTCACTATGTCTGGGTTACATAACCGCTTGACTCAGCTGGGAGTTAATCTCCCGGATGACGCGGTCATTGACAGAATCCTCCAGTCGCTTCCACCAAACTACAAGAGCTTTGTGATGAACTTCAATATGCAGGGGATGGAAAAGACCATTCCTGAAGTATTTGCTATGCTGAAATCAGCAGAGGTAGAAGTCAAGAAGGAACATCAAGTGTTGATGGTGAATAAAACCACTAAGTTCAAGAAGGGCAAGGGTAAAAAGAACTTCAAGAAGGACGGCAAGGGAGTTGCCGCGCCCGGCAAGCAAGCTGCCGGGAGGAAGCCAAAGAATGGACCCAAGCCCTAGACTGAGTGCTTTTATTGCAAGGAAAGTGGTCACTGGAAGCGGAACTGCCCCAAATACTTAGCAGACAAGAAGGCCGTCAAAATAAAAGGTATATGTGATATACATGTAATTGATGTGTACCTTACCAGCACTCATAGTAGCTCCTGGGTATTTGATACCGGTGCAGTTGCTCACATTTGTAACTCAAAGCAGGAGCTGCGGAATAAGCGAAGACTGGCAAAGGACGAGGTGACGATGCGCGTCGGGAATGGTTCCAAGGTCAATGTGATCGCCGTCGGCACGCTACCTCTACATTTAGCTACGGGATTAGATTTAAACCTCAATAATTGTTATTTAGTGCCAGCTTTGAGCATGAACATTGTATCGGGATCTCGTTTAATTCGAGATGGCTACTCATTTAAATCCGAGAATAATGGTTGTTCTATTTATATGAGAGATATGTTTTATGGTCATGCTCCGATGGTGAATGGTTTATTCTTCCTCAAACGTAATGCTACACATGTTCATAGTGTGAAAACAGAAAGATGTAAGGTTGATAATGATAGTCCCACATACTTGTGGCACTGCCGCCTTGGTCACATAGGTGTCAAACGCATGAAGAAGCTCCATACAGATGGACTTTTAGAGTCTCTTGATTATGAATCATTTGACACGTGCGAACCATGCCTCATGGGTAAAATGGCCAAGACTCCGTTCTCAGGAACAATGGAGCGAGCAACCAACTTATTGGAAATCATACATACTGATGTGTGCGGTCCAATGAGTGTTGAGGCTCGCGGTGGCTATCGTTATGTTCTCACCCTCACTGATGACTTGAGTAGATATGGGTATATCTACTTAATGAAACACAAGTCTGAAACCTTTGAAAAGTTCAAGGAATTTCAGAGTGAGTTTGAGAATCAACATGACAGGAAAATCAAGTTCCTACGATCAGATCGTGGAGGAGAATACTTGAGTCACGAGTTTGGCACACACTTAAGAAAATGTGGAATAGTTTCACAACTCACGCCGCCTGGAACACCTCAGCGTAATGGTGTGTCCGAACGTCGTAATCGCACTCTATTAGATATGGTGCGATCTATGATGTCTCTTGCCGATTTACCACTATCTTTTTGGGGCTATGCTTTAGAGACTGCCGCATTCACTTTAAATAGGGCTCCGTCGAAATCCGTTGAGACGACACCGTATGAATTATGGTTTGGGAAGAAACCTAAGCTGTCGTTTCTAAAAGTTTGGGGATGCGATGCTTATGTCAAGAAACTTCAACCTGAAAAGCTCGAACCCAAGTCAGAAAAATGCGTCTTCATAGGATACCCTAAAGAAACTATTGGGTATACCTTCTACCTCAGATCCGAAGGCAAGATCTTTGTTGCCAAGAATGGGTCCTTTCTAGAGAAAGAGTTTCTCTCAAAAGAAGTAAGTGGGAGGAAAGTAGAACTTGATGAAGTATTACCTCTTGAACCGGAAAATGGCGCAACTCAAGAAAATGTTCCTGAGGTGCCTGCACCGACTAGAGAGGAAGTTAATGATGATGATCAAGATACTTCTGATCAAGCTCCTACTGAAATTCGAAGGTCCACAAGGACACGTTCCGCACCAGAGTGGTACGGCAACCCTGTCTTAGAAATCATGTTGTTAGACAATGGTGAACCTTCGAACTATGAAGAAGCGATGGCGGGCCCGGATTCCGACAAATGGCTAGAACCCATGAAATCCGAGATAGGATCCATGTATGAAAACGAAGTATGGACTTTGATTGACTTGCCCGTTGAACGGCGAGCCATAGAAAATAAATGGATCTTTAAGAAGAAGACAGACGTGGATGGTAATGTGACCATCTATAAAGCTCGGCTTGTCGCTAAGGGTTATCGACAAGTTCAAGGGGTTGAGTACGATGAGACTTTCTCACCGGTAGCGAAGCTAAAGTCAGTCCGAATCAAGTTAGCAATTGCCGCATTTTACGATTATGAGATATGGAAAATGGACGTCAAAACGGCATTCCTTAATGGTTTCCTTAAGGAAGAATTGTATATGATGCAGCCGGAAGGTTTTGTCGATCCTAAGAATGCTGACAAGGTGTGCAAGCTCCAACGCTCGATTTATGGGCTGGTGCAAGCATCTCGGAGTTGGAACATTCGTTTTGATGAGATGATCAAAGCGTTTGGGTTTATGCAGACTTATGGAGAAGCCTGCGTTTACAAGAAAGTGAGTGGGAGCTCTGTAGCATTTCTCATATTATATGTAGATGACATACTTTTGATGGGAAATGATATAGAACTCTTGGACAGCATCAAGGCCTACTTGAATAAGAGTTTTTCAATGAAGGACCTTGGTGAAACTGCTTATATATTAGGCATCAAGATCTATAGAGATAGATCAAGACGCCTCATAGGTCTTTCACAAAGCACATACCTTGATAAGATATTGAAGAAGTTCAATATGGATCAATCTAAGAAGGGGTTCTTGCCTGTGTTACAAGGTATGAAATTGAGCTCAGCTCAATGTCCGACCACGGCAGAAGATATAGAAGAGATGAGTGTCATCCCCTATGCCTCAGCCATAGGTTCTATTATGTATGCCATGCTGTGTACCAGACCTGATGTAAACCTTGCCGTAAGTTTGGTAGGAAGGTACCAAAGTAATCCCGGCAAGGAACACTGGACAGCGGTCAAGAATATCCTGAAGTACCTGAAAAGGACTAAGGAAATGTTTCTCGTTTATGGAGGTGACGAAGAGCTCGTCATAAAAGGTTACGACGACGCTAGCTTCGACACAGATCTGGATGACTCTAAGTCACAAACCGGATATGTGTATATTTTGAATGGTGGGGCAGTAAGCTGGTGCAGTTGCAAGCAGAGCGTCGTGGCGGGATCTACATGTGAAGCGGAGTACATGGCAGCCTCGGAGGCAGCGCATGAAGCAATTTGGGTGAAGGAGTTCATCACCGACCTAGGAGTCATACCCAATGCGTCGGGGCTGATCAAGCTCTTCTGTGATAACACTGGAGCTATTGCTCTTGCCAAGGAGCCCAGGTTTCACAAGAAGACAAGGCACATCAAGCGTCGCTTCAACTCCATTCGTGAAAATGTTCAAGATGGAGACATAGATATTTGTAAAGTGCATACGGACCTGAATGTAGCAAATCCATTGACTAAACCTCTCCCTACGGCAAAACATGATCAACACCAGAATTCTATGGGTGTTCGATTCATCACAATGTAACTAGATTATTGACTCTAGTGCAAGTGGGAGACTGTTGGAAATATGCCCTAGAGGCAATAATAAAAGCATTATTATTATATTTCTTTGTTCATGATAATTGTCTTTATTCATGCTATAATTGTATTATCCGGAAATCGTAATACATGTGTGAATAATAGACACCAACATGTCCCTAGTAAGCCTCTAGTTGACTAGCTCGTTGATCAACAGATAGTCATGGTTTCCTGACTATGGACATTGGATGTCATTGACAACGGGATCACATCATTAGGAGAATGATGTGATGGACAAGACCCAATCCTAAACATAGCATAAGATCGTACAGTTCGTTTGCTAGAGTTTTCCAATGTCAAGTATCTTTTCCTTAGACCTAACTCCCGGATACCATAGGAGTGCTTTGGGTGTGCCAAACGTCAGAACATAACTGGGTGACTATAAAGGTATACTACGAGTATCTCCGAAAGTGTCTGTTGGGTTGACACGGATCAAGACTGGGATTTGTCACTCTGTATGACGGAGAGGTATCACTGGGCCCACTCGGTAATGCATCATCATATCGAGCTCAAAGTGACCAAGTGTCTGGTCACGGGATCATGCATTATGGTACGAGTAAAGTGACTTGCCGGTAACGAGATTGAATGAGGTATTAGGATACCGACGATCGAATCTCGGGCAAGTAACATATCGATTGACAAAGGGAATTGTATACGGGGTTGCTTGAATCCTCGACATCGTGGTTCATCCGATGAGATCATCGTGGAGTATGTGGGAGCCAACATGGGTATCCAGATCCCGCTATTGGTTAACCGGAGAGTCGTCTCGGTCATGTCTACATATCTCCCGAACCCGTAGGGTCTACACACTTAAGGTTCGGTGACCCTAGGGTTGTAGGGATATGTATATGCAGTAACCCGAATGTTGTTCGGAGTCCCAGATGAGATACCGGACGTCACGAGGAGTTCCGAAATGGTCCGGAGGTAAAGAATTATATATAGGAAGTGCTATTTCGGCCATCGGGACAAGTTTCGGGGTTATCGGTATTGTACCGGGACCATCGGAAGGGTCCCCGGGGTCCACCGGGTGGGTCCACCTGCCCCGGGGGCCACATGGGCTGTAAGGCAGTGCGCCTTGGCCTACATGGGCCAAGGGCACCAGCCCCAAGGGGCCCATGCGCCTAGGGTTCACAAAAGGGAAGAGTCCCACTAGTGGAAGGCACCTCCTAGGTGCCTTGGGGGGAGGGAAACCTCCCTTGGCCGCCGCCCCCTAGGAGATTGGATCTCCTAGGGCCGGCGCCCCCCCTTGGCCCTCCTATATATAGTAGGGGAAGGAGGGCTTTTCATCCACGCCTTTGGTTGCCTCCTTCTCCCTCTCCAACACCTCCTCCTCCTCCATAGCGCTTGGCGAAGCCCTGACGGAGTACTGCAGCTCCATCACCACCATGCCGTCGTGCTGCTGCTGGAGCCATCTCCCTCAACCTCTCCTCCCCCCTTGCTGGATCAAGAAGAAGGAGACGTTACGCTGACCGTACGTGTGTTGAACGCGGAGGTGCCGTCCGTTCGGTGCTAGGATCTCCGGTGATTTGGATCACGTCGTGTTCGACTACCTCATCCCCGTTCTTTGAACGCTTCCGCTCGCGATCTACAAAGGTATGTAGATGCATCCGATCACTCGTTGCTAGACGAACTCATAGATGGATCTTGGTGAAACCGTAGGAAAATTTTTGTTTTCTGCAACGTTCCCCATCAGTGGCATCATGAGCTAGGTCTATGCGTAGTTCTCTTGCACGAGTAGAACACAATTTGTTGTGGACGTTGATGTTGTCAACTTTCTTGCCGCTACTAGTCTTATCTTGCTTCAACGGTATTGTGGGATGAAGCGGCCCGGACCAACCTTACACGTACGCTAACGTGAGACCGGTTCCACCGACTAACATGCACAAGTTGCATAAGGTGGCTGGCGGGTGTCTGTCTCTCCTACTTTAGTTGGAGCGGATTCGATGAAAAGGGTCCTTATGAAGGGTAAATAGAAGTTGACAAATCACGTTGTGGCTTTCACGTAGGTAATAAAACGTTCTTGCTAGAGCCCTACTTCAGCCACGTAAAACTTGCAACAACAATTAGAGGACGTCTAACTTGTTTTTGCAGCAAGTGCTTTGTGATATGATATGGCCAAAGTTGTGATGAATGATGAATGATATATATGTGATGTATGAGTTGTTCATGCTATTGTAATAGGAATCACGACTTGCATGTCGATGAGTATGACAACCGCAGGAGCCATAGGAGTTGTCTTTATTTTTGTATGACCTGCGTGTCATTGAGAAACGCCATGTAAATTACTTTACTTTATTGCTAAACGCGTTAGCCATAGTAGTAGAAGTAATAGTTGGCGAGCAACTTCATGGAGACACAATGATGGAGATCATGATGATGGAGATCATGGTGTCATGCCGGTGACAAGATGATCATGGAGCCCCAAGATGGAGATCAAAGGAGCTATGTGATATTGGCCATATCATGTCACTATTATTATTTGATTGCATGTGATGTTTATCATGTTTTTGCATCTTGTTTACTTAGAACGATGGTAGTAAATAAGATGATCCCTCATAATAATATCAAGAAGTGTTCCCCCTAACTGTGCACCGTTGCGACAGTTCGTTCGTTTCTAAGCATCACGTGATGATCGGGTGTGATAGATTCCAACGTTCACATACAACGGGTGTAAGACAGATTTACACATGCAAACACTTAGGTTGACTTGACGAGCCTAGCATGTACAGACATGGCCTCGGAACACAGAAGACTGAAAGGTCGAGCATGAGTCGTATAGAAGATAGGATCAACATGAAGATGTTCACCGATGTTGACTAGTCCGTCTCACGTGATGATCAGACACGGCCTAGTTGACTCGGATCATGTTATACTTAGATGACTAGAAGAGGGATGTCTATCTAAGTGGGAGTTCATTGAATATTTTGATTAGATGAACTTAATTATCATGAACTTAGTCTAAAATATTTACAATATGTCTTGTAGATCAAATGGCCAACGTAGTCCTCAACTTCAACGCGTTCCTAGAGAAAACCAAGCTGAAAGACGATGGCAGCAACTACACGGACTGGGTCCGGAACCTGAGGATCATCCTCATAGCTGCCAAGAAAGATTATGTCCTACAAGCACCGCTGGGTGACGCACCTGTTCTCCCTGCAGAACAAGACGTTATGAACGCTTGGCAGGCACGTACCGATGACTACTCCCTCGTTCAGTGCGGCATGCTTTACAGCTTAGAGCCGGGGCTCCAAAAGCGTTTTGAGAGACATGGAGCATATGAGATGTTCGAAGAGCTGAAAATGGTTTTTCAAGCTCATGCCCGGGTCGAGAGATATGAAGTCTCCGACAAATTCTTCAGCTGGAAGATGGAGGAAAATAGTTCTGTTAGTGAGCACATACTCACTATGTCTGGGTTACATAACCGCTTGACTCAGCTGGGAGTTAATCTCCCGGATGACGCGGTCATTGACAGAATCCTCCAGTCGCTTCCACCAAACTACAAGAGCTTTGTGATGAACTTCAATATGCAGGGGATGGAAAAGACCATTCCTGAAGTATTTGCTATGCTGAAATCAGCAGAGGTAGAAGTCACGAAGGAACATCAAGTGTTGATGGTGAATAAAACCACTAAGTTCAAGAAGGGAAAGGGTAAAAAGAACTTCAAGAAGGACGGCAAGGGAGTTGCCGCGCCCGGCAAGCAAGCTGCCGGGAAGAAGCCAAAGAATGGACCCAAGCCCGAGACTGAGTGCTTTTATTGCAAGGAAAGTGGTCACTGGAAGCGGAACTGCCCCAAATACTTAGCGGACAAGAAGGCCGGCAAAACAAAAGGTATATGTGATATACATGTAATTGATGTGTACCTTACCAGCACTCGTAGTAGCTCCTGGGTATTTGATACCGGTGCAGTTGCTCACATTTGTAACTCAAAGCAGGAGCTGCGGAATAAGCGGAGACTGGCAAAGGACGAGGTGATGATGCGCGTCGGGAATGGTTCCAAGGTCAATGTGATCGCTGTCGGCACGCTACCTCTACATTTACCTACGGGATTAGTTTTCAACCTCAATAATTGTTATTTAGTGCCAGCTTTGAGCATGAACATTGTATCGGGATCTCGTTTAATTCGAGATGGCTACTCATTTAAATCTGAGAATAATGGTTGTTCTATTTATATGAGAGATATGTTTTATGGTCATGCTCCGATGTTGAATGGTTTATTCTTCCTCGAATGTAATGATACACATGTTCATAGTGTGAAAACCAAAAGATGTAAGGTTGATAACGATAGTCCCACATACTTGTGGCACTGCCGCCTTGGTCACATAGGTGTCAAACGCATGAAGAAGCTCCATGCAGATGGACTTTTAGAGTCTCTTGATTATGAATCATTTGACACATGCGAACCATGCCTCATGGGTAAAATGACCAAGACTCCGTTCTCAGGAACAATGGAGCGAGCAACCAACTTATTGGAAATCATACATACTGATGTGTGCGGTCCAATGAGTGTTGAGGCTCGCGGTGGCTATCGTTATGTTCTCACCCTCACTGATGACTTGAGTAGATATGGGTATATCTACTTAATGAAACACAAGTCTGAAACCTTTGAAAAGTTCAAGGAATTTCAGAGTGAGGTTGAGAATCAACGTGACAGGAAAATCAAGTTCCTGCGATCAGATCGTGGAGGAGAATACTTGAGTCACGAGTTTGGCACACACTTAAGAAAATGTGGAATAGTTTCACAACTCACGCCGCCTGGAACACCTCAGCGTAATGGTGTGTCCGAACGTCGTAATCGCACTCTATTAGATATGGTGCGATCTATGATGTCTCTTGCCGATTTACCGCTATCTTTTTGGGGCTATGCTTTAGAGACTGCCGCATTCACTTTAAATAGGGCTCTGTCGAAATCCGTTGAGACGACACCGTATGAATTATGGTTTGTGTAGAAACCTAAGCTGTCGTTTCTAAAAGTTTGGGGATGCGATGCTTATGTCAAGAAACTTCAACCTGAAAAGCTCGAACCCAAGTCAGAAAAATGCGTCTTCATAGGATACCCTAAAGAAACTATTGGGTATACCTTCTACCTCAGATCCGAAGGCAAGATCTTTGTTGCCAAGAATGGGTCCTTTCTAGAGAAAGAGTTTCTCTCGAAAGAAGTAAGTGGGAGGAAAGTAGAACTTGATGAAGTATTACCTCTTGAACCGGAAAATGGCGCAACTCAAGAAAATGTTCCTGAGGTGCCTGCACCGACTAGAGAGGAAGTTAATGATGATGATCAAGATACTTCTGATCAAGCTCGTACTGAAATTCGAAGGTCCACAAGGACACGTTCCGCACCAGAGTGGTACGGCAACCCTGTCTTAGAAATCATGTTGTTAGACAACGGTGAACCTTCGAACTATGAAGAAGCGATGGCGGGCCCGGATTCCGACAAATGGCTAGAAGCCATGAAATCCGAGATAGGATCCATGTATGAAAACGAAGTATGGACTTTGACTGACTTGCCCGTTGAACGGTGAGCCATAGAAAATAAATGGATCTTTAAGAAGAAGACAGACGCGGATGGTAATGTGACCATCTATAAAGCTCGGCTTGTCGCTAAGGGTTATCGACAAGTTCAAGGGGTTGACTATGATGAGACTTTCTCACCGGTAGCGAAGCTAAAGTCAGTCCGAATCATGTTAGCAATTGCTGCATTTTACGATTATGAGATATGGCAAATGGACGTCAAAACGGCATTCCTTAATGGTTTCCTTAAGGAAGAATTGTATATGATGCAGCCGGAAGGTTTTGTCGATCCTAAGAATGCTGACAGGGTGTGCAAGCTCCAACGCTCGATTTATGGGCTGGTGCAAGCATCTCGGAGTTGGAACATTCGCTTTGATGAGATGATCAAAGCGTTTGGGTTTACGTAGACTTATGGAGAAGCCTGCGTTTACAAGAAAGTGAGTAGGAGCTCTGTAGCATTTCTCATATTATATGTAGATGACATACTTTTGATGGGAAATGATATAGAACTCTTGGACAGCATCAAGGCCTACTTGAATAAGAGTTTTTCAATGAAGGACCTTGGTGAAGCTGCTTATATATTAGGCATCAAGATCTATAGGGATAGATCAAGACGCCTCATAGGTCTTTCACAAAGCACATACCTTGATAAGATATTGAAGAAGTTCAATATGGATCAATCTAAGAAGGGGTTCTTGCCTGTGTTACAAGGTATGAAATTGAGCTCAGCTCAATGTCCGACCACGGCAGAAGATATAGAAGAGATGAGTGTCATCTCCTATGCCTCAGCCATAGGTTCTATTATGTATGCCATGCTGTGTACCAGACCTGATGTAAACCTTGCCGTAAGTTTGGTAGGAAGGTACCAAAGTAATCCCGGCAAGGAACACTGGACAGCGGTCAAGAATATCCTGAAGTACCTGAAAAGGACTAACGAAATGTTTCTCATTTATGGAGGTGACGAAGAGCTCGTCGTAAAAGGTTACGTCGACGCTAGCTTCGACACAGATCTGGATGACTCTAAGTCACAAACCGGATACGTGTATATTTTGAATGGTGGGGCAGTAAGCTGGTGCAGTTGCAAGCAGAGCGTCGTGGCGGGATCTACATGTGAAGCGGAGTACATGGCAGCCTCGGAGGCAGCGCATGAAGCAATTTGGGTGAAGGAGTTCATCACCGACCTAGGAGTCATACCCAATGCGTCGGGGCCGATCAAGCTCTTCTGTGACAACACTGGAGCTATTGCTCTTGCCAAGGAGCCCAGGTTTCACAAGAAGACAAGGCACATCAAGCGTCGCTTCAACTCCATTCATGAAAATGTTCAAGATGGAGACATAGATATTTGTAAAGTGCATACGGACCTGAATGTAGCAGATCCGTTGACTAAACCTCTCCCTAGGGCAAAACATGATCAACACCAGAATTCCATGGGTGTTCGATTCATCACAATGTAACTAGATTATTGACTCTAGTGCAAGTGGAAGACTGTTGGAAATATGCCCTAGAGGCAATAATAAAAGCATTATTATTATATTTCTTTGTTCATGATAATATTCTTTATTCATGTTATAATTGTATTATCCGGAAATCGTAATACATGTGTGAATAATAGACACCAACATGTCCCTATTAAGCCTCTAGTTGACTAGCTCGTTGATCAACAAATAGTCATGGTTTCCTGACTATGGACATTGGATGTCATTGATAATGGGATCACATCATTAGGAGAATGATGTGAGGGACAAGACCCAATCCTAAACATAGCATAAGATCGTATAGTTCGTTTGCTAGAGTTTTCCAATGTCAAGTATCTTTTCCTTAGACCATGAGATCGTGTAACTCCCGGATACCGTAGGAGTGCTTTGGGTGTAACAAACGTCACAACGTAACTGGGTGACTATAAAGGTATACTACGGGTATCTCCGAAAGTGTCTGTTGGGTTGACACGGATCAAGACTGGGATTTGTCACTCCGTATGATGGAGAGGTATCACTGGGCCCACTCGGTAATGCATCATCATAATGAGCTCAAAGTGACCAAGTGTCTGGTCACGGGATCATGCATTACGGTACGAGTAAAGTGACTTGCCGGTAACGAGATAGAATGAGGTATTGGGATACCGACGATCGAATCTCGGGCAAGTAACATATCGATTGACAAAGGGAATTGTATGCGGGGTTGCTTGAATCCTCGACATCGTGGTTCATCCGATGATATCATCGTGGAGTATGTGGGAGCCAACATGGGTATCCAGATCCCGCTGTTGGTTATTGACCGGAGAGTCGTCTCGGTCATGTCTACATATCTCCCGAACCTGTAGGGTCTACACGCTTAAGGTTTGGTGATGCTAGGGTTGTAGGGATATGTATATGCAGTAACCCGAATGTTGTTCGGAGTCCTGAATGAGATCTCGGACGTCACGAGGAGTTCCGGAATGGTCCGGAGGTAAAGAATTATATATAGGAAGTGCTATTTCGGCCATCGGGACAAGTTTCGGGGTTATCGGTATTGTACCGGGACCACCGGAAGGGTCCCCGGGGTCCACCGGGTGGGTCCACCTGCCCCAGGGGCCACGTGGGCTGTAAGGCAGTGCGCCTTGGCCTACATAGGCCAAGGGCACCAGCCCCAAGGGGCCCATGCGCCTAGGGTTCACAAAAGGGAAGAGTCCCACTAGTGGAAGGCACCTCCTAGGTGCCTTGGGGGGAGGGAAACCTCCCTTGGCCGCCGTCCCCTAGGAGATTGGATCTCCTAGGGCCGGCGCCCCCCCCCCTTGGCCCTCCTATATATAGTGGGGGAAGGAGGGCTTTTCATCCACGCCTTTGGTTGCCTCCTTCTCCCTCTCCAACACCTCCTCCTCCTCCATAGCGCTTGGCGAAGCCCTGACGGAGTACTGCAGCTCCATCACCACCACGCCGTCGTGCTGCTGCTGGAAACATCTCACGCAACCTCTCCTTCCCCCTTGCTGGATCAAGAATAAGGAGACGTTACGCTGACCGTACGTGTGTTGAACGCGAAGGTGCCGTCCGTTCGGTGCTAGGATCTCCGGTGATTTGGAGCACGTCGTGTTCGACTACCTCATCCCCGTTCTTTGAACGCTTCCGCTCGCGATCTACAAAGGTATGTAGATGCATCCGATCACTCGTTGCTAGATGAACTCATAGATGGATCTTGGTGAAACCGTAGGAAATTTTTTGTTTTCTGCAACGTTCCCCATCAGTGGCATCATGAGCTAGGTCTATGCGTAGTTCTCTTGCACGAGTAGAACACAATTTGTTGTGGACGTTGATGTTGTCAACTTTCTTGCCGCTACTAGTCTTATCTTGCTTCAACAGTATTGTGGGATGAAGCGGCCCGGACTAACCTTACACGTACGCTTACGTGAGACCGGTTCCACCAACTAACATGCACAAGTTGCATAAGGTGGCTGGCGGGTGTCTGTCTCTCCTACTTTAGTTGGAGCGGATTCGATGAAAAGGGTCCTTATGAAGGGTAAATAGAAGTTGACAAATCACGTTGTGGCTTTCACGTAGGTAAGAAAACGTTCTTGCTAGAACCCTACTTCAGCCACGTAAAACTTGCAACAACAATTAGAGGACGTCTAACTTGTTTTTGCAGCAAGTGCTTTGTGATATGATATGGCCAAAGTTGTGATGAATGATGAATGATATATATGTGATGTATGAGTTGTTCATGCTATTGTAATAGGAATCACAACTTGCATGTCTATGAGTATGACAACCGGCAGGAGCCATAGGAGTTGTCTTTATTTTTGTATGACCTGCGTGTCATTGAGAAACGCCATGTAAATTACTTTACTTTATTGCTAAACGCGTTAGCCATAGTAGTAGAAGTAATAGTTGGCGAGCAACTTCATGGAGACACAATGATGGAGATCATGATGATGGAGATCATGGTGTCATGCCGGTGACAAGATGATCATGGAGCCCCAAGATGGAGATCAAAGGAGCTATGTGATATTGGCCATATCATGTCACTATTATTATTTGATTGCATGTGATGTTTATCATGTTTTTGCATCTTGTTTACTTAGAACGACGGTAGTAAATAAGATGATCCCTCATAATAATTTCAAGAAGTGTTCCCCCTAACTGTGCACCGTTGCGACAGTTCGTTCGTTTCTAAGCATCACGTGATGATCGGGTGTGATAGATTCCAACGTTCACATACAACGGGTGTAAGACAGATTTACACATGCAAACACTTAGGTTGACTTGACGAGCCTAGCATGTACAGACATGGCCTCGGAACACAGAAGACTGAAAGGTCGAGCATGAGTCATATAGAAGATATGATCAACATGAAGATGTTCACCGATGTTGACTAGTCCGTCTCACGTGATGATCGGACACGACCTAGTTGACTCGGATCATGTTATACTTAGATGACTAGAAGAGGGATGTCTATCTAAGTGGGAGTTCATTGAATATTTTGATTAGATGAACTTAATTATCATGAACTTAGTCTAAAATATTTACAATATGTCTTGTAGATCAAATGGCCAACGTAGTCCTCAACTTCAATGTGTTCCTAGAGAAAACCAAGCTGAAAGACGACGGCAGCAACTACACGGACTGGGTCCGGAACCTGAGGATCATCCTCATAGCTGCCAAGAAAGATTATGTCCTACAAGCACCGCTGGGTGACGCACCTGTTCTCCCTGCAGAACAAGACATTATGAATGCTTGGCAGGCACATACCGATGACTACTCCCTCGTTCAGTGCGGCATGCTTTACAGCTTAGAGCCGGGGCTCCAAAAGCGTTTTGAGAGACATGGAGCATATGAGATGTTCGAAGAGCTGAAAATGGTTTTTCAAGCTCATGCCCGGGTCGAGAGATATGAAGTCTCCGAAAAATTCTTCAGCTGTAAGATGGAGGAAAATAGTTCTGTTAGTGAGCACATACTCACTATGTCTGGGTTACATAACCGCTTGACTCAGCTGGGAGTTAATCTCCCGGATGACGCGGTCATTGACAGAATCCTCCAGTCGCTTCCACCAAGCTACAAGAGCTTTGTGATGAACTTCAATATGCAGGGGATGGAATAGACCATTCCTGAAGTATTTGCTATGCTTAAATCAGCAGAGGTAGAAGTCAAGAAGGAACATCAAGTGTTGATGGTGAATAAAACCACTAAGTTCAAGAAGGGCAAGGGTAAAAAGAACTTCAAGAAGGACGGAAAGGGAGTTGCCGTGCCCGACAAGCAAGCTGCCGGGAAGAAGCCAAAGAATGGACCCAAGCCCGAGACTGAGTGCTTTTATTGCAAGGAAAGTGGTCACTGGAAGCGGAAGTGCCCCAAATACTTAGCGGACAAGAAGGCCGGCAAAACAAAAGGTATATGTGATATACATGTAATTGATGTGTACCTTACCAGCACTTGTAGTAGCTCCTGGGTATTTGATACCGGTGCAGTTGCTCACATTTGTAACTCAAAGCAGGAGCTGCGGAATAAGCGGAGACTGGCAAAGGGCGAGGTGACGATGCGCGTCTGGAATGGTTCCAAGGTCAATGTGATCGCTGTCGGCACGCTACCTCTACATGTACCTACGGGATTAGTTTTAAACCTCAATAATTATTATTTAGTGCCAGCTTTGAGCATGAACATTGTATCGGGATCTCGTTTAATTCGAGATGGCTACTCATTTAAATCCGAGAATAATGGTTGTTCTATTTATATGAGAGATATGTTTTATGGTCATGCTCCGATGGTGAATGGTTTATTCTTCCTCGAACGTAATGCTACACATGTTCATAGTGTGAAAACCAAAAGATGTAAGGTTGATAACGATAGTCCCACATACTTGTGGCACTGCCGCCTTGGTCACATAGGTGTCAAACGCATGAAGAAGCTCCATGTAGATGGACTTTTAGAGTCTCTTGATTATGAATCATTTGACACGTGCGAACCATGCCTCATGGGTAAAATGACCAAGACTCCGTTCTCAGGAACAATGGAGCGAGCAACCAACTTATTGGAAATCATACATACTAATGTGTGCGGTCCAATGAGTGTTGAGGCTCGCAGTGGCTATCGTTATGTTCTCACCCTCACTGATGACTTGAGTAGATATGGGTATATCTACTTAATGAAACACAAGTCTGAAACCTTTGAAAAGTTCAAGGAATTTCAGAGTGAGGTTGAGAATCAACGTGACAGGAAAATCAAGTTCCTGCGATCAGATCGTGGAGGAGAATACTTAAGTCACGAGTTTGGCACACACTTAAGAAAATGTGGAATAGTTTCACAACTCAAGCCGCCTGGAACTCCTCAGCGTAATGGTGTGTCCGAACGTCGTAATCGCACTCTATTAGATATGGTGCGATCTATGATGTCTCTTGCTGATTTACCGCTATCTTTTTGGGGCTATGCTTTAGAGACTGCCGCATTCACTTTAAATAGGGCTCCGTTGAAATCCGTTGAGACGACACCATATGAATTATGGTTTGGGAAGAAACCTAAGCTGTCGTTTCTAAAAGTTTGGGGATGTGATGCTTATGTCAAGAAACTTCAACCTGAAAAGCTCGAACCCAAGTCGGAAAAATGCGTCTTCATAGGATACCCTAAAGAAACTATTGGGTATACCTTCTACCTCAGATCCGAAGGCAAGATCTTTGTTGCCAAGAATGGGTCCTTTCTAGAGAAAGAGTTTCTCTCGAAAGAAGTAAGTGGGAGGAAAGTAGAACTTGATGAAGTATTACCTCTTGAACCGGAAAATGGCGCAACTCAAGAAAATGTTCCTGAGGTGCCTGCACCGACTAGAGAGGAAGTTGATGATGATGATCGAGATACTTCTGATCAAGCTCCTACTGAAATTCGAAGGTCCACAAGGACACGTTCCGCACCAGAGTGGTACGGCAACCCTGTCTTAGAAATCATGTTGTTAGACAACGGTGAACCTTCGAACTATGAAGAAGCGATGGCGGGCCCGGATTCCGACAAATGGCTAGAAGCTATGAAATCCAAGATAGGATCCATGTATGAAAACGAAGTATGGACTTTGACTGACTTGCCCGTTGAACGGCGAGCCATAGAAAATAAATGGATCTTTAAGAAAAAGACAGACGCGGATGGTAATGTGACCATCTATAAAGCTCGGCTTGTCGCTAAGGGTTATCGACAAGTTCAAGGGGTTGACTACGATGAGACTTTCTCACCGGTAGCGAAGCTAAAGTCAGTCCGAATCATGTTAGCACTTGCCGCATTTTATGATTATGAGATATGGCAAATGGACGTCAAAACGACATTCCTTAATGGTTTCCTTAAGGAAGAATTGTATATGATGCAGCCGGAAGGTTTTGTCGATCCTAAGAATGCTGACAAGGTGTGCAAGCTCCAACGCTCGATTTATGGGCTGGTGCAAGCATCTCGGAGTTGGAACATTCGCTTTGATGAGATGATCAAAGCGTTTGGGTTTACGCAGACTTATGGAGAAGCCTGCGTTTACAAGAAAGTGAGTGGGAGCTCTGTAGCATTTCTCATATTATATGTAAATGACATACTTTTGATGGGAAATGATATAGAACTCTTGGACAGCATCAAGGCCTACTTGAATAAGAGTTTTTCAATGAAGGACCTTGGTGAAGCTGCTTATATATTAGGCATCAAGATCTATAGAGATAGATCAAGACGCCTCATAGGTCTTTCACAAAGCACATACCTTGATAAGATATTGATGAAGTTCTATATGGATCAATCTAAGAAGGGGTTCTTGCCTGTGTTACAAGGTATGAAATTGAGCTCAGCTCAATGTTCGACCACGGCAGAAGATATAGAAGAGATGAGTGTCATCCCCTATGCCTCAGCCATAGGTTCTATTATGTATGCCATGCTGTGTACCAGACCTGATGTAAACCTTGCCGTAAGTTTGGTAGGAAGGTACCAAAGTAATCCCGGCAAGGAACACTGGACAGCGGTCAAGAATATCCTGAAGTACCTGAAAAGGACTAAGGAAATGTTTCTCGTTTATGGAGGTGACGAAGAGCTCGTCGTAAAAGGTTACGTCGACGCTAGCTTCGACACTGATCTGGATGACTCTAAGTCACAAACCGGATACGTGTATATTTTGAATGGTGGGGCAGTAAGCTGGTGCAGTTGCAAGCAGAGCGTCGTGGCGGGATCTACATGTGAAGCGGAGTACATGGCAGCCCCGGAGGCAGCGCATGAAGCAATTTGGGTGAAGGAGTTCATCACCGACCTAGGAGTCATACCCAATGCGTCGGGGCCGATCAAGCTCTTCTGTGACAACACTGGAGCTATTGCTCTTGCCAAGGAGCCCAGGTTTCACAAGAAGACAAGGCACATCAAGCGTCGCTTCAACTCCATTCGTGAAAATGTTCAAGATGGAGACATAGATATTTGTAAAGTGCATACGGACCTGAATGTAGCAGATCCATTGACTAAACCTCTCCCTAGGGCAAAACATGATCAACACCAGAATTCCATGGGTGTTCGATTCATCACAATGTAACTAGATTATTGACTCTAGTGCAAGTGGGAGACTGTTGAAATATGCCCTAGAGGCAATAATAAAAGCATTATTATTATATTTCTTTGTTCATGATAATTTTCTTTATTCATGCTATAATTGTATTATCCGGAAATCGTAATACATGTGTGAATAATAGACACCAACATGTCCCTAGTAAGCCTCTAGTTGACTAGCTCGTTGATCAACAGATAGTCATTGTTTCCTGACTATGGACATTGGATGTCATTGATAACGGGATCACATCATTAGGAGAATGATGTGATGGACAAGACCCAATCCTAAACATAGCATAAGATCGTATAGTTCGTTTGCTAGAGTTTTCCAATGTCAAGTATCTTTTCCTTAGACCATGAGATCGTGTAACTCCCGGATACCGTAGGAGTGCTTTGGGTGTGCCAAACGTCACAACGTAACTGGGTGACTATAAAGGTATACTACGGGTATCTCCGAAAGTGTCTGTTGGGTTGACACGGATCAAGACTGGGATTTGTCACTCCGTATGACGGAGAGGTATCACTGGGCCCACTCGGTAATGCATCATCATAATGAGCTCAAAGTGACCAAGTGTCTGGTCACGGGATCATGCATTACGGTATGAGTAAAGTGACTTGCCGGTAACGAGATTGAACGAGGTATTGGGATACCAACGATCGAATCTCGGGCAAGTAACATATCGATTGACAAAGGGAATTGTATACGGGGTTGCTTGAATCCTCGACATCATGGTTCATCCGATGAGATCATCGTGGAGTATGTGGGAGACAACATGGGTATCCAGATCCCGCTGTTGGTTATTGACCGGAGAGTCGTCTCGGTCATGTCTACATATCTCCCGAACCCGTAGGGTCTGCACACTTAAGGTTCGGTGACGCTAGGGTTGTAGGGATATGTATATGCAGTAACCCGAATGTTGTTCGGAGTCCAGGATGAGATCTCGGACGTCACGAGGAGTTCCGGAATGGTCCGGAGGTAAAGAATTATATATAGGAAGTGCTATTTCGGCCATCGGGACAAGTTTCGGGGTTATCGGTATTGTACCGGGACCACCGGAACGTTCCCGGGGGTCCACCGGGTCGGTCCACCTGCCCCGGGGGCCACATGGGCTGTAAGAGGGTGCGCCTTGGCCTACATGGGCCAAGGGCACCAGCCCCAAGGGGCCCATGTGCCTAGGGTTCACAAAAGGGAAGAGTCCCACTAGTGGAAGGCACCTCCTAGGTGCCTTGGGGGGAGGGAAACCTCCCTTGGCCGCCGCCCCCTAGGAGATTGGATCTCCTAGGGCCGGCGCCCCCCCCCCCCCTTGGCCCTCCTATATATAGTGGGGGAAGGAGGCTTTGCATTCACGCCTTTGGTTGGCTCCTTCTCCCTCTCCAACACCTCCTTCTCCTCCATAGCGCTTGGCGAAGCCCTGACGGAGTACTGCAGCTCCATCACCACCACGCCGTCGTGCTGCTGCTGGAGCCATCTCCCTCAACCTCTCCTTCCCCCTTACTGGATCAAGAAGAAGGAGAAGTTACGCTGACCGTACGTGTGTTGAACGCGGAGGTGCCGTCCGTTCGGTGCTAGGATCTCCGATGATTTGGATCACGTCGTGTTCGACTACCTCATCCCCGTTCTTTGAACGCTTCCGCTCGCGATCTACAAAGGTATGTAGATGCATCCGATCACTCGTTGCTAGACGAACTCATAGATGGATCTTGGTGAAACCGTAAGAAAATTTTTGTTTTCTGCAACGTTCCCCATCAGAATACTCTATGGAAGCTCCAAGTCCCATGCAAAGTTCAGATATTTTTTTTGAAGAATATTGCGAGGAATCATGCCATTACGAGCTATCTTGAAGAATAGGCATATTGGTTCTAATGGTGCTTGCCCTATTTGTAAACAAGGAGCAGAAGACATTAGACATTTGTTGTTTCTTTGCACTAGTGCACATGAGCTTTGGGCTAGTCTGGGCCTAACACAACTCATCAATCAAGCGCTGGTAGTAGACAGATCGGGGTCTGCGATATTTGAATTCATTCTTTCCTTGCCGGATCAATAGCTCGCAGTACACACGGAGTTGAACTTTAAACAAGCAATAGCTGTCGGAGGGTGGTCTTATGGTGGCTACGAAGACGTGTGGCACATAATGAAACAATTCCACCTATGTGCAGATGGCCGTTCTTAGTCCTTTCAATTGCAAGCAATTATCAGAGGACCTTGGACCACATAAGGATCAGAACTGAACACCATGGTGTAAGCCTGCTCCTCGCTTCCTTAAATTGAATGTAGATGTTGTGTACTATATGGATGAAGGTGTGGGAGCTACCGCTACAATTATTCGAGATGAAAGAGGTAATTTTCTCGGGGCTCAATGCAAATTTGTTCCTCACGCAGCGAATGTCACAACTACAGAAGCTTTGGCATTGAGAGACGGGCTAGTGTTTGTTAACTCATTGGGGTGCAACGGACTAGAAGTGGAGTCATATTCTGTGCAAGTTATAAATTCCTTGAATGGTCAATCAATTTGGTGGCATTCGGCGGTGGCCATCTTTGCTGATTGTGTGGATACAAGCATGTTGATTGGGGAGGTCATTTTTAAGCATTGTTATCGTTCGTGTAATCAAGCGGCTCATGTGCTAGCTCATTTTTGTTATTGTAATAAGATGTCTAATAGTTGGTTGGACGAGCCTCCTAACATTATTGTCAGCAAGCTTGTAATCGTCTCTAATAGATAGCCTACCACCCATACATCAGATCCTACCAAATATCTGGCCATACATCTATTAGAAACAAGAATTTTAGATATAATATGAAATTATGTATTTAAAAATGTTAAACATATATAAAAATATATTTAGATCTATACAAAATATATACAATGTGTGTGTGAAAAAATAGTAGACAAGGAAACATATATTTTGCACAAATGTTAATTGTATTTTTAGATTTTGCATCCAATGTTAATCGTATACTCCAAAAATATTTGATAAATTTTAAATGAGTACAACAAAAATGTGTCTTTTATCTATGGGAAATGTACAATGCTTTTGAAAAATGTGCACATGTGTTAAAAAACAATGATATATAACAAAGGAAAAGCGAAAACCAAAAAAACCAAGAAGAAATGAGCAAATCCGTAGTACAATATAGTGGAAAAACCCGGAAAAAACAACAAGAAAAAGAAACTCGAGATGACTATAGTGTTGGGCCGGCCTGATGGTCGCCCGCCCTTGATTACACGAACGTTTTCTCAGAATTGATAAACTTTTTTCAAATTTGTGAACTTTTCGTCAAAATTGATGAACTTTTTCTTTAAAATCGACGAACTTTTTCCCAAAATCCATGATTTTTTTTCCAAATTCGTGATTTTTTTCCATATTAATAAACTTTATTTTTGAAGTTTCTTCACTTTTTTTCCAAATTCAATGAACTTTTTTTTTCAAAACTGATGAACATTTTTCAAATTTGATGAACTTGTTGCAAAATCGATGAACTTTTTTTTCAAATTCGTGCATTTGTTTGAGTTTGTGACATTTTTTTCAAATTCTTTGGACATTTTGAATTGAAGATTTTTAAAAAATTTCCTTGGATTTTTAAAAATCGTATTTCATTCAAAAGTCAATGGAATACGATTTTAAATTTGGAGAAAAAGTTCATCAATTTTGACTAAAAGTTCATCGATTTTGAAGAAAAAGTTCATCAATTTTGACTAAAAGTTCACAAATTTGGAGAAAGTTTATCAATTCTGAGGAAACAATCATGAAATTGTAAAAACTTCGAGCATTAAAGAAAAATAAAATAGAAACAGAACAAGAAAAATGTAAACGGAACAAGGAAAAGAAGAAGCGAGACCTCTCGATTCACAACAAACTGAAGAACTAATATAATGAAAAAAAAAGTTAGTAAGCACAAGCGTGCAGATGTCCTAGTCGGTGCTGCGTTGAGGAGCTCTCCTAGGTGGAGTGGCGGACAACACAAAGGTTGCTGTCACCGGCCTGGGTTCGAGTCTCCTCATTCTCCTATAAGAATAAGACAGGGGGCTTCTTTCCCTCTGTTCTCATTCTTTTTCCTAGTCGGTGCTGCGTTCTCTGTGGATCGAGAGGTCTCAAGTTCAAATCGGTCACCCGTAACTTTTTGAAGCTTAGTTGGAAAAAAAGAGAGTAAATGGGCCGGCCCAGCTCGGGCAGGGGTGTGCACCGAATGGCTAAAACACTTTTAACCGGCGCTGAAGGCGCCAAATAGGGTTTGCCGAGGAAGACATAATGTTTGCAAGCAGCCATCAGCTAGGTACGACGCAAGAGCGGGACCCAACTAGCGACCTATCCAGCCAGCGAGAACATCATGCAGAGGCATCTCCAATTTCCCACTCATAGTTCAATTGACGAGCGGTGTTTTTTTTTTCAAGCAACTGACAAAGATGTGCCTTTTCGTATAGAGAAGAAGAGAATTGACCATTTAATAAGAAAAACTTCCAAAAACCGACATAATTAGGCCCATACCCATCAACGCAGAGGCTGCACCCCAAGTGAGCAGACGGCTTTGCAACCCAATCAACCGGTCGACACTTCTATGATGTGATCCGAAACAAACTACTCCGCCTTACAAACCTGATAAACACATACTCACATGCGCTAAGGCTGTGTCACCCGAGTGGCAGAATTGAGACCCTGCATTTCGAAGACTAGTTGCCAAGGCTACGTCAAGTAATGGGGAATTGTGTGTTGAAAACCGTATCACTCTGTGGCTGTGATGTACTAGTACCAATATATCGGTCGATGTGTGTCAAAACTGTTGCGTGGTCTTGTCCGCTTGGTGCTTGCCCTGGTTAGCGGACATTAACAAAAACCTTTTTTTATTTTTTTAAATTGGGTGAAATAAGTGAAATCGCGTATTTAAAATAAGTGCAATTATTTTTCTGAGTTGAGTGGAATCGGTGCTTTGATTACAGTGAAATCAATGATACAGAAATTGTTAAAAAATTGTTTGAAATGACTAGTGTCACAAATGTGAAATAATCAGTGTCACACATTTGGGTTTACAAAGACCCATGTTTTAGTTAAATTCAAAAAAGTGATTTGTACATTTCACAAAACTCATATTTTGACAAAGCTTTAATGGTTCCTTTGAAAAAGTTGTAATGGATCTTTTGGATGGTGGTTTGACATAAGTGAAATCAGTTATATTTCACAAACATTAATTCAAAAAATGAGTGAAAATAGTGTTTGAAATGAGTAAAATTAGCTTTCGAATTAATTGAAACATGGTTTCAATTGAAATTACTATTTTATTAAATGAGTGAAACCAGTGTGTTGAAATGAATGTGTTGAATTAAATGAAATCAATGATTTTGAAATTATTGAATTTTTTATTTGAAATGCGTGAAATATAAATTAAACATAAATATTGAGTTTCAACTCTTTTAAATGAACAGTGTCACAAAATGTGAAACAATCAGTTTCACACATTAGGTTTGCAAGAATTTTTTTTTGTTCATTTCAAAAAAGTGTTTTGTACATTTCACTAAAAGTGGTGTTTTGAAAAACTGAAATTGGTACTTTGTAAAACAAAATTGAATCTTTTGGATGGTGTTTAGAAATAAGTGAAATATGTTGTATTTCCCAAACATCAATTTCAAAAAAAATGAATGAATTAGTTGCCAAGGCTACGTGAAGTAATGGGCATGGAAGGAATTGTGTGTTGAAAACCGTATCACTCTGTGGCTGTGATGTACTAGTACCAATATATCGGTCGATGTGTGTCAAAACTGTTGCGTGGTCTTGTCCGCTTGGTGCTTGCCCTGGTTAGCGGACATTAACAAAAACCTTTTTTTAAAAAAATTTTAATTGGGTGAAATAAGTGAAATCGCGTATTTAAAATAAGTGCAATTATTTTTCTGAGTTGAGTGGAATCGGTGCTTTGATTACAGTGAAATCAATGATACAGAAATTGTTAAAAAATTGTTTGAAATGAGTGAAATATAACTGAAATAGAAATAATGAGTTTCAACTCTTTGAAATGACTAGTGTCACAAATGTGAAATAATCAGTGTCACACATTTGTGTTTACAAAGACCCATGCTTTAGTTAATTTCAAAAAAGTGATTTGTACATTTCATAAAACTCATATTTTGACAAAGCTTTAATGGTTCCTTTGAAAAAGTTGTAATGGATCTTTTGGATGGTGGTTTGACATAAGTGAAATCAATTATATTTCACAAACATTAATTCAAAAAATGAGTGAAAATAGTGTTTGAAATGAGTAAAATTAGCTTTCGAATTAATTGAAACATGGTTTCAATTGAAATTACTATTTTATTAAATGAGTGAAACCAGTGTGTTGAAATGAATGTGTTGAATTAAATGAAATCAATGATTTTGAAATTATTGAATTTTTTATTTGAAATGCGTGAAATATAAATTAAACATAAATATTGAGTTTCAACTCTTTTAAATGAACAGTGTCACAAAATGTGAAACAATCAGTTTCACACATTAGGTTTGCAAGAATTTTTTTTGTTCATTTCAAAAAAGTGTTTTGTACATTTCACTAAAAGTGGTGTTTTGAAAAACTGAAATTGGTACTTTGTAAAACAAAATTGAATCTTTTGGATGGTGTTTAGAAATAAGTGAAATATGTTGTATTTCCCAAACATCAATTTCAAAAAAAATGAATGAATTAGTCTGTGAAATAAGTGAAATCAGCTCTTGAATCAATTGAAACCTGGCTATTAATTGAAATGACTGAAAGCAGTTCTTTCAAATGAGTGAAACCAATATGTTGGAATGAGTGAAACCGGTTTATTGACAAGTGAAACTAGTTCTTTGAAATGGTTGAAATCTTTGTTTTGAATAGAGTGAAACTGAAATATGATCGGAAATTCAAACTAGTCATACCAAAGATTGGTCTTGCTTAAAGATCTTGTCGACCTAAATACAAATATGTAAAAAAATAAAATAAAAACAGGAATGTGGTTCAAAAGTTATGAGGAATTGTAAAATTTCACGGCAAAATAAAACACAAGTCTTCTTTTTGTAGAGAGTCCCTTGTGTGCATGCACCCCACCACTTGTCTCTGCACTCTCTTTTTCTTGCCTGACAATCATTTGACAAAAAATTGTGCATGTCAATGTGTATTGCACGTATATTTCCAACAAGGGAGCGCCCATAACTCAGTTGGCTGAGATTTAATTTGGTCTCATTCATATGATGTCATTATATTTTGTAGTTAGTCTGTTTGTTTGTTGAGCTGACATGTAAATTTTTCCTGTTGATGTTTTGTACCTCGCACTACCTGTCCCAATATTCTTTATCTGGTGTCGTTGCAGCGTGTCGCATTCCACGACCTTGCTGAATGGTTGGTTACCCTTTTTGCGAGTAAATGGCTGGTTACCTTCCACTGCTCTGACTACGAACTATATATGTCCAATAGAAGTACTACACCCTATTTTTATTAAAAAAAATTGTAGAAACAAACTGGTAACAATATTTAGAGAAAAAAAATTTGCGGCCCAACTTGAAACGTAGAGTTGCGACCCCATTTGAAAAATATGTAGTTCTGATCCCACTTGAAATCTTGTAGTTGTGACCCTAGTTTGAAACCTGCAGTTGCAACCTGATTTAAAAACTTGCAGTTGCGACCCTCTTTGAAATCTTGCAGTTGGATCTGACTTGAAATCTTACAGTTGTGGCCCTATTTGAAGGCTTGCAGTCGCGATCGCACTTAAAAGCTTGCAGTCGCGATCGCACTTAGAATCTTGCAGTTATGACCCCACTTTGAAATCTTGCAGCTACAACCCGAGTTGAAAACTTACAGTTACGACCCTATTTGAAGACTTGCAGTTGCATCCCGACTTGAAAACTTGCAGTTGCGACCGGTTGAATGCTTACAGTTACAACCCATTTGAATAATTCAAAAAAAAAGATGTTTTAACAAAAAAATGATAACACATCATGTTTTGAAGTCAGTTTAGTAAATAATTATGAAAAACATTAACACATAAAAAGAAACACCAAAAAGTAAAAAGTAAATATGAAAAAGATAACAAATAAATAAATAAAATAAAAAATAAAGAAAGAAAAAGGAAACAAAAAATAAATAAATACCGCATAAGATTATTGAAAATTTTAAATGAAAAATAAATACATACAAAATAAAACAAAAAATATATAAAACAGAGAGAAAAACCAGTGAGAAAGGATTTTTTTTCAAATCGTTCGCTGCTACCATCTCAGGCTCTAATGGGCCGGCCCGAATATTGTGTGAGCGATCAACAACCTAGACACTAAACTAGAGCAGGCGCGTCCACTGCTACAAATCCTACGGCGTACCCTAAAAAATAGAGCTCTGCATCGTCAGATGCTCTAGAAACACAAGTATGAATGGCTAGATGGAAACGTCGTCTGCGTGTCGTCTAAAAGCTATCGGCTGTATAGTGTATAGCAGTACTCAAAAAAGACTAATCCCACAGCTACACAGGTGAATGATGCTAAACTAAAACCAAAGCCGTTCCAACAAACGTTTCACAGCCTTTATGCAGCAAACCACGGCACCAATCTTGACGCGGAGACCGACGGCAACAGATGTGCCGGTACGTAGCGTTACCGCTAGAATTTCCACTTTCAGGCACGCAGGCGATACGCAGGTCCCAACACAAGCAATGCTATACGCACAGACTGTGTTTCACGGGATCAACGGACCGACCTACTTGGCTGGTTTTGATTGGATGGAATTAAAGTGAAGATTAGTTTGAAAACTGCCTGTAAAGGCCTGTAAAATGCCCGTGTGTTTAGAATTTTCGGTCCCAACACTGACGCATATTTTGGGGCGTGTGGGTGGACCGTGGAGTACTTGAATGGAAGTATACCAATGACGACGACACTGCTGGTATACGTGCGTGCGACCAACTCGCTGCGTGCGTCGGCGAGGGAGTACTACTACGTTGACCCTCCATGAGTGCTCCGCATGACCCTATTTCTTCAAGTTATCTCAAAGCTAGTGCTTTCCATGACTAACGTCCAGCCCTCAGGAAAAACCCCAACTGTCCAATTCTATAATCCGGTACACGGGCGCCTATCATTGTGCAACGTATCCCTCCATAAACAATTTCTAAACTCCTTGTCCCTCTCCCTCAGGTCACCTCCACAGTCTTCCATTGCTCAGACCAAAAGATCACACAACCTTCCATCCAAGAACTCACAATCCAGGAGGCATGTCTTGGGCTGAAACCATGCTGCTGTTCCTCCTCTTCGCGCTCTCCATTCCCCCTTCCTCCCAAGCTTGGTCCGTCGATTATCCGAGCCCCATCGCCAATGTTCCTTCCCACTGGACCAACAACAACGCCACCATCCCCTACAATGCGACATACGCCGACGGCTCGACGAGCAGGGCCATCCTCGTCAGGCAAAACCCCGCCGGGTATGCCCCGTCCTTCGCCTGCGGCTTCATCTGCGCCGCTCCCTGTGACGGCGCTTTCCTCTTCGCGGTCTTCTCCGTGTCCATTGGCGGTTCCAGCACCAGCGCCCCAGCCAACACCACCGCCGCACCGAGGGTCGTGTGGGCGGCCAACAGGCACCATCTGGTGAAGGAGAATGCGTCCGTCCAGCTCACCAAGGACGGCAATCTCATACTCCGAGACTTTGATGGCCTGCTGGTCTGGTCCACAAACACATTGCATGGCCCCATCGTCGGTGTGAATCTTGCTGATACTGGGAACCTGATCCTCTTCGATGTGATGGGGAAGACGGTGTGGGAGTCATTTGAGCACCCTACCGACACGCTCCTTATTGGGCAGTCGCTGAGGCAAGGGAAGAGGCTCACTTCAGCTTCCTCAAACTTGACTCAAGGTCAGTTCTACCTCACCGTGCTTGACCATGGCCTCTATGCTTTCGTCGATGCAGATACCCCGCAGTCCTACTATCAGAAAAAATTCAATGTCACCGATGCAGTTGTTCAATCAAAGATTAACATTTCCTCTGATGAAGCAAAGAATGTCACCGCCTACATCTCCTTGTTACGAGGCAGCCTCTCAGCATTTGCCAGCTTAAACAGCACACGCATCAAGTTATTCGATATGTCCCTGCCATGGCCATCTTCAGCACAGCTCATGAGTCTCGAGGATGATGGGCACCTGCGCCTTTATGGCTGGAACGGTCTCTCATGGAAGTCTTTGGCTGATGTTCTGAATGTGGATCCAGAGGAATGTGCATATCCAACAGTGTGTGGTGAGTATGGGATTTGTTCAGAGGGACAATGTAGTTGCCCAGCTGCAAGTTCTGGAGACACACTTTTTCGTCAGCTGGATGATCGGCAACCTAATCTGGGCTGTTCCCCAGCAACTCCATTGTCATGTGACTTGATCCAGTATCAACGGCTTTTGCCTCTCCCAGATGTCACATATTTCAATTTTGCAGATGATTGGACTACTGATGAAGAGAGTTGCAAGGGCACATGCTTGAAGGCCTGTTCATGCAAAGCTGTCTTCTTCCGGCATCAAAATGACTCTTATGGTTCTTGTTACCTGATGCCAAAACTTTTTTCACTCATGCATTACAAACATGGAACCATTGGATATAACTTATCTGCATACATCAAAGTGCAGATGTTACCTCCACCGTCATCGAGTAAAGGCTTGAATGCAACTGCTTACCATGTTGGTGTTCCTGTTCTAGTAGTACTCATCTGCGTGCTCCTTCTCTACATCAAAAGGGCAATAACAAAGAGGATGCAGGAGGAGGATCCGTTTAAAGGGATTCCTGGGATGCCAACACGGTTCTCCTACAAACAGCTGAAAGAAGCAACAAACAACTTCAGCAAAAAGTTGGGGCAAGGAGGATTTGGTCCAGTATATGAGGGAAAACTTGGAACTGTCAAAATTGCTGTTAAATGCTTGCAGGACATTGGACATGGGAAGGAAGAATTCATGGCCGAAGTTATCACAATTGGCAGTATTCATCATATAAACCTTGTTAGATTGGTAGGTTACTGCTCCGACAAATTGCACAGGCTCCTAGTTTATGAGCATATGAGTAATAGTTCTCTGGATAAATGGATCTTCAGAAAAAATCAAAGTGATTCACTCAGTTGGGCATCTAGATACAGGATTATACTTGACGTTGCCAAGGGCTTAGCCTATCTTCATGAAGAATGCCGACAGAAGATTGTTCACCTCGATATCAAGCCTGGAAATATCCTCCTTGATGACAAGTTTAATGCAAAGATATCTGATTTTGGTTTAGCAAAGCTCATTGATAGGGATCAAAGCCAAGTCATGACCAAAGTTAGAGGAACAAGGGGCTACTTAGCACCAGAGTGGTTGACATCAACGATTACTGAAAAGGCCGATATCTACAGCTTTGGTGTTGTTGTGCTGGAAATCGTGAGCCGGAGAAAAATACTGGATGATACTAAGCCTGAAGGGAGCACCAATCTGATTAACCTACTGCAGGAGAAAATCAAGATCGGTCAGGTCCTGGATATAGTGGAGAATCAGAATGAAGACGTTCAATTACATGGTGCAGAGATGAAAGAAGTAATCAAGCTTGCAGTCTGGTGCTTGCAGCGCGAGTGCACCAAGCGACCAGCCATGTCACAGGTCGTGAAGATCTTGGAGGGTGCAATGGACATAGAGACCAATGCCGGTTCTGAGACAACTAGCAGAGATGACATTTGTGAAGCTTCATCCCCTCTGTCCCCGGTGCCAGTGTCAGCAACAGCAAGGTAAAATGCTTTAGAAAATGTAGGAAAGAACGAGACTCTTCGAGAAAATATTGTAACTATTGTGTGTCATGCTTTATAGTTTGTTTGTTAACATACGTAATGTATGAATAAATATATATTTTTCTTGACTCTTGACTCATATCATAAAAGCAAATAGCAGGACAAGCAAAGGTAGTTTGATTTTCCGTTCTGTTTTCAACAGTAATATGTATTATGTATTTCGTTGTTAACTTTAGTGAATCGTATACTCTATAAATGTATGTATCATTCTCCTACTTTTTCACAATAGCAGAATATATTATGCTTTTTTTTCACAGCATTTCTCGAAGCAAATTTCTTAGTATTTTCAGGTTCGACATCAATTTTTCCATTTCTGCTCCATCCTTGCCTTTCATGCCAATTTCTTCATTACTACCACCTTCAACAATCAATTGCACATGGAAAACGAACAGATTGTAATCTTTTCTAACAAATAAACTATGGAAAAGGACCACAAACATCAAAAGATCTTTAAGACTGGCAAGGAACAAACAGGTTTAACCTTTTCTAACATATAACTAACTATCAAAGGCACGCCATAACAGCCAGCTATTTCCCCTTCCTAAACCCTCTTTGACAAACTATATCAAGCAACAGCACACATGTCTTGCTGTCTATTATATTATTGTTTTTTCTCATCAAAGAGACACCACATACGAACATCAAAACGCATATTGCAAGGCTACAACTTAGCATCATCTGTTCTTATGTATCATCTGAAGGAAGAAATAGGTTAGCCATCTTTTCAAAATTTTGAGGGAGCAAAACAAAGAGATAAAAGATCTGTACCACAACAAAAGCACTAATAGAGAACACATAGCTGATCTTTTTTTGAGCAGTTTTGGTGAAGACATCATCACCTTGTTCAAAAAGTAGTATGGGTTTAGCAAATCTAAATAAATTTAGGCCCTGAATAAGGCTTATAGTAGAATTTCAATGTTAGTAGAAAAGAATTGTTCTGGGCTTCTGGCATGAATCATAGATAGGCAATTCGTTAAACTGTAACTCAGTGTCTGGTAGTACTAAAATAGGCATATGGTCACGTATTTATTACATAAATCAGTAAAATGTTAAAATGCATGTCAATTCCCACAAATCAACCTAGGAAACATATGAAGGATAACCAAATAAGCTGGGTCACGGCTGTCATTGTCGAGGTGCTTACTGCCTCTCCTGCCGCCTCCTGCCCATCCCAGTCAATGACAACCCTGACGTCTCCTTCCAGGCAGTGTGTGTGTGGCCTGCACCGCATCCAGATCCTAGTTAAGAGAGGCAAAACTATGTAACAATATGATTATTTATTAGGATCAGAAATATTTTGCTGAGTGACAAACTCAACATCAGCAATCCCTGTGAAAAAGAAAAAGAAAACTTTACATCCGCAATGTAAGAAATGATAAGTACCATGATTACAACTGATATGTTGCATCAGCAAATATACAACAGAAAAGTGCATGGTCAACTAACTGGGATACAAATATTGTACCAGATGAGGTGAATACACCTGCAATTATAAGATACAAACATCAGGTGTGAGCTTACTGGAATGCTAATGCTGCAACGAACAAATATAAAATTCCCAAACATACAGGTTCCATTATGACGCTGCTAATTTAACCTAACTATTACCAACAGAGAAAATAATGAGGAGCCACTCGGAACTCAGACCCGGGCAGGGTTGGGGCGGTGAGGACCAGCAGGTCAATGCTGCTGCAGGCGGGAGGGCACGGGATTCATTTACATACGACCTATTGGTAGGGAGCCTACCGGGTGAGAAGATTCAAATGCCGTGGTCGCCGGCCGGAGTTGGGGAAGAAACCATCTACATCCACGCTGTGCCGCCCGGGAGGACGCTCCGATAACGTAGCCGCCGTCCGCGCGTGGTCGGGCGCCTTCTGGCATGAAGAATCGACGAGGAAGGGCCGGAGGCCAACGAGTTGACCGGCATTGGCGGGGTGGGCGTTCCGGCGGCGAATCTGGCAGCAGACAACCCCGTGTCGTAGCAGATGCAGAGGGCGGCGAATTGTCAGATTTTTTTTTTGATAAACTCGGCGAATTGTCAGATGGCAGGAGCTGAATCTCCTCTTCTGATTTCTGAATGAACACTGGAACCAGTTCAGTTATCCGACGGTCTAGGCAGCTCCCATCCAACGGCTGAGAATCAGCCTGGCAATAGTGGATCATACTCAAAGCAGCGCGACTTCAAATATTCCGAATAAGACAAGAGGAGCCTGGGATGATCTACTGCCTCTTGAACAGTAATAAACTTTTAAAAAATTCAAATAAATCTGTTTTTACCGAGCATGCAAACTTTCGTGGTGAGATGACAATCAAGAGGCCCTAGACAAAAATAGTCTCCAAAATGTCTTTTTTAGAGCAACTCCAACGGCTCGAGTCCGTTTGGGTCCGCCGCCCGCCCGGCGTCCGTGCTCAATTAGATTTGGTCGGCAGTGCGCCCAACGCGACGACCCATTTCATGACCGTACGCGCTGGTTTTGGCGCTCCAGCGCACGGGAAAGGTTCGCGCGCTGGTTTTGGTGCGGCCGGCGCTCGTTATAAGAAGGCGCTCCCTCCACACTCCGTCCGCTGCCCACTCGTCTCGCCTCCTCACTAGCCTCGCCGCCTCTGCGCCACCATGTCGATGCGCCGCCTGGGTGCTTCGGATTTTCGCGGAGTCCGCGAGCGCCGCTCCGGCGCCTTCTCCTCCGAGATCTGGTTTGGCGAGAAACGCCTCATTCTCGGCACCTTCGACACCGCAGAGGAGGCAGCCCGCGCGCACGATGCGGCGGTGTGGCGCCTCCTGATGCCTCATCGGGAGATGAATTTCCCCGACGTGTCGAGCCAGCGGGCGCAGGATCTCGCGCCTCTCCCGCGGCTTTTCACTGGCAAGGATCGTCGTGACCACCGGAGGCAGCAGCGTCGCGTCGCCATCGCCGAGATGAACGCGGAAGCCATGGTGGTGTGGTGTGAACGCTTTCCGCAAAACATCGTCGACGAGCGCCAGTTCTATAAGCAAAGGAGGGCGGAGAGGGAGGCGAGGAGGACGGAGTGAGGCGCCTATCGGGGGGACAAACGTGCGCGGAAGCAGACTGTTCAATTGAACCTGAAGTTAGGAAAAGCATCGTCCTGGAACTCCGAGGATGAGCGGTATCCTGACGCCTACATTCAGACGTCGGAGGAGGACATTACCGAGTCGGAGTCGGAAAACGACGAGTAGTTCATTTTTTTATCTGTCTATGCTACAACTATCTATGTATCTTTTTCTATCGAAAAAAATTGCCGGCGGCGTCGGTGACGAAGCAGGCGAGCGAGGGTATGCTGTTGGATGGGGAGAGGCCAATGTGCCACCGACCAGCGAGCCCGGGGAAGAGAGAGGGCGAGCGCACGCACGTCCGTCTTATGTCCGCGCCGACGCAAATCCGGCTCAAAAATGGGTCAGGAATGGGTCGGCAGACGAACCAAAGCGGACGCGCATCCGTTTGGGTCGGCGCATTGTGCCGTTTTTTCTGTCCGTGCCGACCCAAACGAACGGCGGTGGACGAAATGGATTGCCTCATTGGAGTTGCTCTTAGAAGTCTCTTCATAGCTGATTCTGCACGCTCCTTACATACTTGATTATCTTTTGTCTAGAGCTCCTCAAATGTCACTTCACCACAAAAACTAGTAGAACGCCCGTGCGTTGCTACGGGCTATAATGCATATATATATATATATATATATATATATATATATATATATATATATATATATATATATATATATATATATATATATATATATATATATTTGAGTAACTCAACAACAATGTCATGTAAACCTCCCCCTCTCTCCGCTCTTCCTCTCTCTATATATCTCCATCTCTCCCTTCCTCCGCTCACCCTTCATCTCACTCTCTCTTACTCCTTGTAGCCGCCAGAGGGGATAGACATGGATGTCCAGCGTGTTGCATGGGTAGAGTTGGGGGATACAAGAAGAATAGAGGACTCCATAAAGATTTCCCGCTAAATTTTTTGTACTCAGCATCATCCTATTTTTTATTTTAACTGATATATCCAAATTTTCTATATTTTATAAAATGACATTAACAACGCTTCTTCATCTCAAAATGGATAGCAACTGCATCAGCATTATCAGCCATCACATCCAATCCCATCTCTGCCTCTCTCTGCCATGCGCCTGCGACTGCGCCCACCACCTCACCCCGCTACTCAATGCTATTATGTGTTCACAGTATGGTCAGACATAAACTAAACATCGTGACTTGTAAAATACTCGCCCATTAAGAAATGAAATATGCCTACTAAATAGTTTTTCTTTAGTTTACATTAGTGAGGCCTCACATGAATATTGCTTTGTATCAACAAAAACTCCATCATACAATAATTAAGGGAGGTAGGCTACATGCTTGTATTTCACCTCAGAAAGGATTAAAGAATCGTCTTCAACATAAATGCTACCTGCCAAATAAAAGACATGATACCCGCAAAATAAAAGACATGCTGAAGAGGAAGGTTGTAGTTACATATGATGCCATCTAATACTTGTATATGACCATGATGTAGTAAACGCTCTACAATGTTGAGCTCATTTTTGACGTTGAACTTGTTGATATCATCCCGCAGATGTTACACCATTCACAAATGCAAGAAAAGCTTAAGGCACTGAAATCAGCTGAGGTGATATAGAACCCATGAGTACAAATTAAATGACATAGATGTCGTATGAATCGGGTTTCTCACCTTGAGGCAATGGTTGAGCATAGAGGTGAGCTTGTTGATGACCTTCCTACAGATCTTGAGGGCAGAGCCACCGACAGCATCCTCTAACGACATCTATGCTCATCGAAGTCGGTAGCGTTCTTCGTGCGCTGCTCAAGGTGAGCGGCGGACTTGATAAGAACTTTCTTGTCCACAGGCTTCAATGTGGCTCGTGTTGCTACAAGAGGAGCAGGGGCAACAGATATATAAATATACATTACTCAAATAATTTACACTTCAATAATAGAGCCATCGCCCTTACCTTAAATATTTTCCTGCATGAAACATATAATACTACAGAAATTAGGCAAGTCAACACCAAATCCACAACATGGCGACATTATTCAACACTCACAAATGTACATATACATAACTAAGTTCACCAAGGATGTATATACCATAGTTTGTTTATCCAACAAATCGACATTTTAAACAACCTTTGTAGCATATAACCTTTCTCTTTCTCAAGATATTGTCAGTTCAATTGAGGCTTAGTGCTTTATTGAAAGCTGTCACGTAGACCATCACTTTAACAAGGTCATACTAAATATGTTGCTATTAATGACTTTTCACATGTTGTATGATCCCTGGTATCTTCTATATTTAAATAGCTACCCCCTCTAACTATTTCTCTCAACATGCAAGCATGCTGCATCATCACATAACATGCATGCGAAAAGGCCCACCCCCACTACTTAACTTCCAAAGTTACATACAATCATCAACGTGCGGGGTGTCACCTAGTATATTAAACATCAGAATGCTACCAACATACTTAATTTCCGAAGTTACATACAATTGATTTCTCAAATTTTCTCAGGGTACAATTCTTCTAAAGATCACAGAAAAATACACAAGCATTAAAAACCATAATACATGACTTCTATTAGTTTTTGTGCCAGAATTAGAAACAAATCACTTCCATTCTTGTGTATCATGGCAAATTGGCAATGGCTCACCTCAGCTCGATGTCGTCCTCCGTCTTTGTGATGTCACTCCTTTTGGGTGTTGCTTCTACAATCATCAACGTGGTAAGCAGCGCTGCTGACCACAGTCCTCACAAAAAAGAGCAGCGCCTGGCATTCATGAACCTAATAACGAATCAAATCTGACATTTGTCAATTTTATCAAAATGTGGAGCATGAAACTACAGGATAAAATTATAAAATTCTTTCCATGAACCAAAAAAATATGGGCCTGTAGCTGGAGATGAATATATTCCAATTATCATAGCTGTGACTGAGAATCTGAGATAGATGACGTACTGACGTATGTGCCGGCCGACCGGCACCTCCGTGGAGAGTGGCAGCACCAACATGAATGATATTAACGGAGATTGGTTGGTCGCAACCTGGATGGGTTGGACACTCTCCCTCCCTCCTCCGCCTTGTCATCCTTGCTACTCGCGTTTGCCGTGACAATCGCACGCCTCTGGATCTTGGAGCTGCGTACATGCATGGAACTGAAAGGCAGGAGGAAGGCAGCAAGACAATCACGTTAAAGGGAAAACATCCCTTGTTGAAGTCTTTGATGTAATTCAGGTCCGACAACAATAATGCAAAGCTTCACATCAAAGTTAAGGTATTAACAATTATTATGTAGAAACGTGTTTACAACAAAGTACTTCAATAGTGGAGCAAGCTGAGCAAAGTATCCCACTTATGCGGGATATGGATCGTTTTGCAAGGACACACATACAAAATATGTGCAGAGAGGGCGATTGGGCTAAGAGAAAGGCAATGGCGGCTTACTGTGGGCTCGCATTTGCACGCGCGTTGCTCCTGCTGCATGGAGATGAACGACTCCTGCTTGGCTGAGACATGAAATCCTTTTCCTCTCTCCCCCTCTGCATCTGCAATTGTGCAATCTGTTTTCATCGAGAAAAATGCGCCAGGATCTGAACCTTGATCTAAATCCAAGGTGAATAGAATGTGACGAGATGGGTGGAGAGTAATTAGCACTAAATTATAGGGTAACCAACCAACTAATTTGTTTCTACTACAAGAAGATCAAGGGAGATGCATGTATCAATAACATGCATAAAAGTATTTCTTAAAACTAATCATGCATAAAAAATCAGCTTTCAGTATTACATACTTCCACCTCCTTCATATGCTCTACAACTTTGCTTTTACTGCTAGATCAAAGTCTCAATTGTTTAAACCCAGTTTTGATTTTAAACATTTATATTCAGATTCTAGTTAGTAGTTCCATTAGCCAGAAACTAATTCTTCAATCCACACATCATTCACTGATCTCAGGAGTAGGTAGAAGTTTACCTCAAAGTGAAGACAAAAGATTCACATGACCTCATTAAATTCTTGGTCCAATATTCATCCTCCACTTCTTTTCTGTTTCTTCTCCATTTGTTATCGGCTAAGATGACGCAGTAACATATCGCGAGAATCTGCTCCTATGCTTCCCGATCCTCAATTCTTCTTTCCTTAGACCTTGCCTGATTTTTCATCTAACTGAGACGATCAAATAGCATCAGCTTTGCACAACTTGCAAATAAGATATGAACTACAGTACACCCATTTAATGAATGTGTTGATACAATAAACATGAGAACAGACATGGAGGAGCTCAGAAAGATCCCTGTGCTCGTTGAGCTCCTAGCTCTGGGAGTCGTCCAATGCAAATCAAGTGAAATTAGGAAGCAATGTTACTCGGATGTAAAAGAACAGTAGTAAAAAGTTCAGACGCCTTAGGTTGAAAAATAGAGATACTTCTAATCATAATTTAGCATGCAACCTAGAGTAGCCCATATGTTGAATATAAGTGCTTGCATTACCTCATAGCATTCTTTTTGATAC
>NC_041382.1:685852045-685867919 GCF_002162155.2 Triticum dicoccoides
TTCAGAAAGTTGGAGGCTATAACTGTCCAAAAAGATCCACTTCTCCTGAAATATTATACAAACATCACGCTGCTGGCACCCTGATTTTTACTGAAAAAATTTCTAAAACATCATTTTAAACGGGCCATCTCCAACATTTCCGCACAAATATATGGGCTATCATGCTGTAGGTCAGTGATTCGAGTTACCGAAAGAAAATACATCATGGTTTACAATTAAGAAAAATGTACCTGTAGCCATCCAAAAAATGTTAGCTATACATCTGTGCCATGTTAATTCTAAATCGATAGAACCCAATAGCAATTACCTTGAGTCTGTTTGGAAACGACAGCAGCTACCTTCACCAGCAGATAAAGAAAATACTTCTGTACTAACTGGAGGGCCAACTTCATGTACTATACTAAATGGTTTATAACTAAAACTAAAATGGAACTAATCTACTGGGGCAAATCACAGTACTTTGCTGTATGCATATTAGTATAGTATGTATATCCCAGTGCTGCTGCTACCTTGCAAGCAGAGGCTTGCTTGTCCCGGTTTCAGTACGCCTGCATGCACTGATCGATCAGGTCTAGAGTTCAGTACATCTGCATGCCCTGAGTGGCTGCGTCTCTCGTACGTCTGCATGCATTGATTCGGGTGCTGCAAGATGGGGCGGGGCGGGGTGGAGGTGTCCTGTTGGCGGCAGCCACTTCAGTATGGTGGAAGACGGCAACAGCGTGAGACGCGATCCGGGTGACGGCTGCGGCGGATGCACAAGCACGACAACGGAGAAGGAGATGGGCTCCGATGGCGGACGACCGGTGAGGCGAGGTCCTCCCGTTCAATGTGTGATTGATGCACGATTGATACGTGATTGATGCCATTGATTGGCGAGGGTGTGGGCCGCTCTGCGGGGCGTCACTGGAAATCCGCGACGGCGGCGGCGGCGGCTCGTCTCTGATCTCAACGGTGGCGAAGAGGGCCGCGAAGGCGGCTGGGGCGTCCTTGTCGATCGACGTAGGAAATAGATCGAGGGGAATGTGTTGTACATGGAAATGTTGAATTCTGATTTGTGATTTTTGAATCTGTTGGGAATGTGTTGGCCAAGGTAATGAAGCGAAGCGAAACCAAACAACAACTCCTTCATTAGGAGTAGAGATATACCCGTGGCTAATTCTCCTTATGCAAACAACCACTTAGAAAAGGCAAAGGTCGATGCATTAGGAAAATTAAGATTTGGAATTGTTGTCATAAAACTAAATTTTATTGATTGGTAACGTACTATCAATTCCTTCCCGTTTATAACGTGTCTAGTTAGGAAACTTTGGAAAGGTTAGGAAAGTTTTTATTGTGAAGGTAAAAACACAACTTGATGAGATATGGTGGTGGGATGTGAGACGAAAATAAACCGGACGAAAATAAACCAGACGAAAGTAAACCGTGGACGCAATCCTACCAACTCAGACATTAGGAGTAGAGATTTATGGGCTTCTAGCACACTTGATAGTCTTCGGTACCCAAAAAAGAAAAATCGGTTTCTCTGTTTTGTTTTGAATTTGCCGTTCATGCGGGGTGCATATCAGCTTATGAGTCTTGGCTCCAAAACGCATGCGGGGTGCATATCAGCTTATGAGTCTTGGCTTCAAGACGTCATCTTCCAAGTGTTATGTTTACTTAATCGCATCTCTACTGTTACTTGTAGCGGCATCCTGCTCCGTCCGCACACCACAAATCTGACTTCAAACCATCTCGATTCTCCTCCGTTTTCCCCTAAAGCGACACTCTCGATTAGATCTTGACTAGGGAACAAGAGCATCGGTTCGATCCTCGACAGTGAGGTCAAATCGGCGAGGTCGGAAGGTTGAGATCTCTTGTACAACCCCTCCCTTGCGCGATTTGTGGTGGCTACGTGACTTCCCTATGATCAACGACGGATCATTGGCGGCGAAGGGTGTTCAAATCGATTGTGGCAAAGGTTGGTGGTTATCTCTAGATACCCTGTGTAAAGTCCCCAACCACTCTACTCAATTGTGTTCATCGGTGGCGCATCGTTTTGTTGGGCAGCTCAAGTTTGTGTTTCAGTGTAAAATTCTTGAGAATGTCAAACAAATCCTTGGGTGTTGGCCAAAGGTTCAAGATTTTAGGTGAGAGGTTAATTACCTCGTATTCCATTGAGTCGTTCATGTTCTTATTCGATTTACATGATCAAACATATGGTGAAGACTAGGCAAAATGGTGGCGGAGGAGAACAACTATTTTGATGCCAGCACTGATTAAAGGACCGTATGAGCTTATGGGACTGTTGCTTCCCCTACCAGTCGTGGTGGACAAGCTGCAGACGTCGCTGAACAATTTAGAAGATATGATGGTGCAACTCCTGGAAAAGCAAGACTCTTCTTCTGATTGTACCTCGATATCGTGCGACCTGGAGCAGTACCCTTCCACCACCGAGCTGCCAAGATTTTCATCCTCACCAGCAACAATCAGTATAAAACCACAAACTATGCACTATGTCTTTGATGTTCCTTCGATTATTGCACCTTGAGTTACTGCGCCTATGACCATAACTTATAGTTCCCATGTTGCAATTTACAATGACAGTACTAGCTTGCATGGTAACTCATAACATTGCAACCTAACCCATCCAACCCAGAGTTTCCCCTCCTCATGTAAGATTCAACAATATACCAATGTCTATATGGGCTAGCCTTATGCACCTCACACTGCTCCTCCACCTCCTCGGGCTCACTTTATACAACACTTTTTTTATCTGGGACGCTATGACACTCCTACAAGTATTGCCCTCAACTCATAAATGTTTTACAAGTATTGGAGTATAACTTACATCCCACATGAGTGACTATTGTATCTGTAGTTGGAGGCGGCTGTCTCACCTCTGATAATATAGTTTCTTCAACTACCTACAATATTCAGCACTACGGATTTTTTTTCTGCATTCAAAACCACTAGAACCATACGCGCGCCTTGCTGCGCCACTTAAATTGCTACGACAATAGGTCTGAAAAATATGTTTCGTGTGCTATGTCTGTTTCATTTGTTTGGGTCCTATATACTGCTTATAGATGTGCAGTGGGAACTATCATATTAGTTGCTCTTACCTAGAGTTAACATTCAGATAAATGGAATAGATTGGATATTTTTGTCTAGCGGTGCAAAATAAGTTCATATCAGTCTTGTCCTAAATACTGCTTATATATGTGTAATGGGAAGTATAGTATATTACTTGCTCTTACCTAGTATAAACATTTAGATAACTGAAATTGATTGGATAATTCCGCCAGAGGTGCAAAATAAGTTCATATCATTTCTAGGCACAAAACATTTGATCAACATTCATCCTTTCTCCTTTCAGAGATATATCACTTCTCACAACCAAACTTTGGCCAATGCAAACGCCATGCAATTAGAACGACACCAAATACTACATATCTTATATCTAGACCGGATCCTTTTTTATGGATTTTTAGAGTTTTCCCTGCAGTAAAAATCGGGCCAATCAGGTGTTGACACACCAATTAGTGGGGGACCTGGCCGTGTAAGTCTTTGGGTGTGTTTAGTGATTATGGTTTAGATTCAGGTCATTCTCTTTGCCGGCATGTGCTGTGCATGCAGATTTGGCTGCTTCTTTTTGGCTGTTTGTTTCTTTTTTCTTTGCATGGATGTGACCATGCGGAGCGTTTTATGTGGTTGCATGCGCGTCTAAGATTTGTACGCATCTGTTGTTACGTGTAGGCGTGACTGTTTTGCTTAAACGAATCAGCTCATCTACATAAGCGCAGTTATTTTGCTAAAATAAGAAAAACAATTCATCTGTGTACTTACTGGCTAACAAGGACGTGGCCACGTGACAGGTCTCCTTATATTTGGATCTGGATGATTGGCACGTTCAGCTACTTATTTTTGTGTTAGGCGGTGCCGCTTACCGCTGCTTCTGGGCGCCGCTTTCAACGGGCGTAGTACATAGTATCTTTTTTTTTTTGAGGGGGTACTACATAGTGTCAGCGACCTCCCCTATTCTATTACCTGGACTGGACATTGGGATGTTCTTGGGTCTTGGGCCTGCATATACAATGGGAAGCAGCGACTGCAAATGCACGTGGAGACCGCAACGAGCGACTCGGCTTGGATCGGAAGGCTTCGGCCTGGCTTGGCTGGCTAGCGTCTCTCTATCTCTTCTCTGGTTCCTCATCGTCTCCCTCCTCTGATCTCCTTCTTCCTTCATGTAACTTGAGAGATGTAAGCAAATTCATGGTGATTGAGTCAATATAGTACTGGGTACCTAACATTTGGTATTCAGAGCCATAGATCCTAGCCTCAAATTTCCAAATCAATTTTTTTTCTCCACCACTGCCTACAACCTGTTTGACAAAATGCCAAGCCACAAATTCGCCTACCCCAAGGGCGTTCTACACGCCTGGATCAGCGACATTCGTCAGGTGGTCTCCATCGAGTCAATCCGCCAGTTGTTCCGTCACTCTGGTGATGGATATGTGATCTGTGCGTACGAGCGGATGGTGGACGGGATGTACGGCGTGGAGGCGTACATCGAGTTCCGGTCTCAATGGAGGGCGGCGCGAGCTCGAGATGCCCTGGATGGCCATGCTATCTACGAGGGTTGTTGCATCCTTGCCGTTGACCTTGTCCCGCCGGTCTACACCACCATCACCATGCCGGATGACGACGGGATGGCGCCCTCGTGCTTCTACGACGACACTCCCTACGCGGAGTGGACTGCAGCATTGGCCGCGGTCGAGCGCCATGATGAGGCGCTCGCTACATCCACTGACGACCTCCAACTCAAGGCGTCCATGGGCGCCATCAGCTTGACTCCCTTCGAGTTCGCCTCTCCTACAACATCCACGCCGTCCACAACCACCGGTGACACCGTTCTAGAGCTCGCTGTGAGCGACAAGGTGCTTGAAATTGACTCCACCATGGTAGCTGCTCCAACACCCACCACATGTTCGATGGGGTGCCCAAGCGGCGATGCATCTGAGGAGTCAGTGCTCACTTCATCTGCAGCAGTACCTTCATCCATGACCACCACCGACATCGTTCCTGAGCTCACTGCAACTGGTGGCTGCTCCTCAGTGGCGCACACCACCTGTTCGACTACGGGTCTTGACCCATACATAGGGCATATCCAGGCCGCTGAGGTGCCCTTGCTCATGGTGGACCAGTTCCTGATGGCCCTTGATGTCTTCTCTGAGATCGCGACCTCTATGGGCAAGCTCACGGTCGATCCTTCCATGGTTCTGCTCAAAACCGGTTTGAGTGCGTGTTCTGAAAGTGATGATGGCATATCATCCCATGTGTCATCGACATACCAGTGCTCTCCAGTTCATTGGGAACCACCTTGGCCACTACCACCTCAACGTATATTTGAGAAGCTATTCTTGAGCGAGCCATACGGAAAATGCTACCAGAATTACCTTGAGTACATCTAGTTCCCCTGGTTACCATTGTTTGCATGTGGAGTTGGGAAACTTTAGTTTTGAGTTACTTTCTGTTGATGAGTGCTGGAAGTATTGGAAATATGAGCCTGGGTATGGTTGTGCTTCAATGGAAGAATCAAATGACAAATTACTGGAAGGCTTAGTTTCTTCTGCGGATCCTTGTGAGCAAGACCATTCCATTATAACTGTTGAAAGTCTACTGGGTACTCCTTATTGGGTTTCTCTGCAATTTTTGAAGCATGTTATGCACTTGAGAGTATCCTGCAGTTTTTGGCCACTTATGCAGCAGTTTAGTGACAATGGATGGCTCTCATTTCAAGTTGAAATATCTGTGGCCGACATGGTGTAGTGCGCCGAATCGAGGACCAATACTCTGAATGGAGCAAGTCATTTTTCGATTGCCCTTTGGGAGGCCTTCTTTGGTTTCATTATGATATGTGGCCAAGCCTGTTACAAGTCCAAGTATCTGGTTCACGAATATGTTAATAAAGGGCCTTTAATGATCAAACATACATGTCTTATTCCTGGAGAAGAGCTGTTAATTAGTACTACCCTTGCTGCTCTGGAATCACATATGCTGCACCTATTTGGTGATGTGAGTGGCCTGTGCAATCCTATTTTATTGTGGTCCTTGGATGATGAACTTGGTGGCATTCAAAAAGGGTGGTCATCTATTCAGTATATGCAGCTAGCCAGTGCATTCCTTGAGGGTTTCGTTGGGCAAGTTTGTTATGTTTTTGGAGTGAGTGCTACAGGTTTAATCCAGTATGTGCATGCAAGTGGTTTTACAACCATTTTTAGTTGGGTTGATCTCTAGGAAGGTGGCACTAATGCAATTTTTAAGCTCATAATCTTGTACAACACAACACTGCAATTCCTTTGCAAGTCTTGTTTGTAGGGGCAGTTATGCACTTATTCTGGAATGAAGCTACACCCGGCTCTGTGATGGAAACTTTCATGGATGGTGGACAACAGTTAGAGGATAAATATCTACAGCCAGTCCCTCCATGGTTGTTTTCTTCTCAGCTACAACATCAAATTACTTCCAAGGTACTAGCTCTGAACATTTACCCAGCAGGTGCTTCATATTCTGGTCCTTATTATTGCCGATGGGAACTTGCATGGTTGATTGTGCCATCATCCTGTGCTCGTACCAAATTTGGAGGAAGTGAAACTTTCACCAATATGTCTTCCCCAGTCCGTCCATTAACTCTGAAGGAGTCAACATCCATGTTTCTTGTGGCTGACCTATGGAGGAAGGGAAATGTGGCAATCTACCTAAACTTTAACACAGTCCAGACTCCCAGATTTTGCATGGTTGGTCAGCAAATGTTTCCAGGTCAATCCTTGTTGATATTTTTGCCGTCATGGCTTTTGTTGCCTCTTGCTGTTCTGGATCTAGGTGAGGAGATACTTGGGTTGAGGAATGGTCTCTTTTTGTTGGAATGTAATCCATGCATTGAGAAATTACAAAAATATTCAGTTTCCCTAATAGAACTGAAACCTTGGCCATCCTGGGAGCTATCCTTATCGTTCCTGACCTTGAGTATCATTGAAAATCTCATGCAAATCGCCAATTCAACCAGAGTACAAGCCGAATCACAGAGGAGCCATCAGTGGAAATATGGCTGGCGAGCAGTGTCTTGGTTAGGAGATATTCTCCTACAGGTTGCAATTCGCCAAAATGCTGGAGTTGCTTGTTGTTGGGGAACATCTAACCATCGAGAGATGAGGTTTTGCTACTTTTGGGAGTCTGACAGTGAGCTTCTTGCATCGGACCTTCTTCTTGCACCGGACCATTAGTTGATGAAGCTGCGAGATGGTGTCTTGTCAAACTAAAAGCTTGGATTCACTAACATATCCTGGGGGTTTTGATAGTATGGCCACGTTTCACAATGATTCAGTATGCAGACTTATGTTCAGAAGATATGAATTCTTGGAATTATCCAATGCCATGTGTGAGTTCCATGCTACTGAAGAATGAACCGAATATGCAGAATCGTTTTGAGGTTATCCAATGGAAAATTGCATGGTCTTTTCACTTGGAGTATCTTGATGGTGGCAACCAATTTTTCTAGTCATTCCTTGCAAACTCAGTGCTACCACCTCTGATGATAATTTTTTGTCTGAACTTTGTTCAAACTAAGAGACTCCCATGTGTTGACAATCAAAAATGTTCTGAGAAGATCTTCTTGCATATGACATGGGATCCAGGAGGGCGAGTATGCTATCGGCTTGAGGACAAGCCGTATTTTATGGGGGAGGGATTGTCAGCGACCTCCCCTATTCTATTACCTGGACTGGACATTGGGATGTTCTTGGGTCTTGGGCCTGCACATACAATGGGAAGCAGCGACTACAAATGCACGTGGAGACCGCAACGAGCGACTCAGCTTGGATCGGAAGGCTTCGGCCTGGCTTGGCTGGCTAGCGTCTCTCTATCTCTTCTCTGGTTCCTCATCGTCTCCCTCCTCTGATCTCCTTCTTCCTCCATGTAACTTGAGATATGTAAGAAAATTCATGGTGATTGAGTCAATATAGTACTGGGTACCTAACACATAGTATCTCACTTGCCGTAAATACATGTCCGGTTTCCCCGTTTATGCTAGCCTGTTTAGGTATTGCCACGTTTTCTATTGGTCTGATTTTTCATTGAGATAGTCCGCCAAGTGCATGTCGTGTGCAGTTTTGAGGCGGTACCGCTTCGATGGTGTTTTCTTGATGCTGCTTTGGTCGTTCATTCTGGTTCCTTCCTGCGCCTTTTTCCCCTCAGGGCCCTATATATGCGATGCACCTGATGTTTCTCTTTGTCCTGCGTGTGGTGTTATCTGGTCGTTACTAGTTATATATATACTGAATGAGAACTACTTTTAATATTGCGGACATATAGATGCCAACAGAACAATACAAAACGCATACCGCGTGTGATCTAAGTAAATATACCAAAACATAACACCTTACAATAATATCATGGTAACAATTTAACCCGCTCAATATTGGATTCTTAACAGCCAAGGCTAATCTAGAACATATGAATAGCAAGAACCTCTTACAAGACCGTAGTTGATAAATTATAGAGGGAGCAAATTTCTAAAACAACAACAAAAATAGAGACTCTCACTAATGCAGAGAAAAACAAATGATTAATTAATCTTCTTGAACTTAGAATGATTAAGACCTGAAACACAGATACGTGATGATATGATATTTTTCAAGGAAAACCATACAACATTACGCCGAGTATATATATATACGTCCTTAATCCTCATGCCTTTTAACTACTACTTACTCTGACTCGTGCCTTGAACTGCATGGTTTGTAGCCAATGTCTCTTTTTAATTTTATACACAATTGTCTAGCGTATCATTGCACCTTACAATGTTTAAAAAAGAGGAGTGATGTTCCTTTGATCTTGACCTGTAATCTAGTTCCATACTGGACTTGCCCACACAACGTTGCAATTGCCTGTTTGTCTGTTCTCAGTTATTTTGTGATATGAATGATGTCATACTATGCTTAGATGTCAATAGAATGTGAAGAAATAGACAATACATTAGCCATGATACATGGTCATATGTTTCGAACCTGGTTTCATTATGTACTTTGCAGTAAAATACAACTAATATTTTGCATGGGTTCACCAGAATAAGTTCTGTATATAGACCAAAGCTATTTTGTTTGGTTTTGCTGCCTCCTTAATATCTTCAGTTCTGATACTACTAATGTAAAAAACTCAACTTTTCAGCAAGCTATGGAAAAATGGTGGAACTGCCACCTTCTGAAGGTGGCGAGGCAACTATAACCGCAATGTCAGCTCTTGCTGCAGTGGGTCAGTACCTGTCCACTAACAGTGTCAAAAGGACGTTCTTGTTGTAATACTGGGTTGGTTATTAAGGTAATCTCGTCCAAACTGCCTCATGATCAAGATATGAAAGCTCAAAACATTGTCATATCTGCGCTCCAGACACAAGTCCATTCCCTAATAGAGACCCATTGTGAAACAAGGACATACATTGTTCGATGTCGTCAAGATATGCATGGTTTTAAAACCAGACTATCAGACATTTGCTATGTTGTTCAGGAGCCTAGGAGAAATGAAGGCGAAGGTTATGGTGCTCCATCGGACAATACAACATGAAAGCGTAACAGTCAGGTCAAATGAACTGAGCTTCTGAACTTTTGGTGGTGCATTTATCTGCCAGACTGTTAACTTTTATGCCAACCTTTCTTTTGTTTTATAGTTGTAATTTGTTTTGTTGCGATACAAAATTTGTTCTTAACAAGCAGCCACCGGCTGAAGAAAATAGCAAGCCATTTTTGTATAGTGTAGGGTGTTCCCTATATTTGCACTGGTGGCGATCTTTGATGCCCAGTGGATGTAATCTATGCAATCGCCTTAATAGCCTAGCGTTAGTTTCAGGCCTATTTATTTCCTAGTCTTCTTTTTCCCTGGTTTGCTAGTGGCCACAACAACCATGGGCCATATACGGACCGTGGTAACCTTGACCCTGCTACGGGCCGTAGGAACCATGGGCCTCCTACGGGCCGTCGATAAATGGGCCTCCAACAGGGCCTTAGAATCGGTGGGCCTCGGGCCGTCGGATAAATTGGTCTACATGGGTAGTAAACGGGCGTAATTGGAACCGGCCCAGCACGGTAACGAGCCATTAAAGGCTGGAGGATAGCAAAGGCTTAATTCTGTCACAGGCATAACGGGTCATTAATGGGCCAGAATATAGGACGGGCTGGAAACGATGCAACGGGTTAACAGGCCAGAAACGGGCTGACTCTTGCCACGAGATCAATTTGGCCCATTAGGGGAACATGCCAGTAACGGGCCGGAAAGGAGCCCAAGAATGTATGGGCCGTCAGTAGGTCGAAAGCTAACACGGGCTGGAAACGACCCATGTGAATCACGGGCCATTAATGGGTACAAAGAAATTTATTGTTCATTATGGGCTAGAGTCGCCGTGGGCCTCTAAAGGGCCTAAAGATACAAAGGCCTCATATGGCCCGAAAGACATGTGGGTCATACATCGGCCGAACATGAAACGGGCTGGTGTTACATTCGACGGACCACATGACTGTTATTTGCGAAGAGACCGTTAACAGGCTTTTCATGGGCCGGCCCGCTAACTTTTGACCAAGTCAAACGGGTCGGCCTTTGTAAGCTAAATGGGCCAGTGGTGGTCCATCGCACGTGTCGACATATCATAGGCACCTATCTGACCCACTAACGAGCTATCACGTGTTTCCTCTGGCCAATCAGAATTTTACACGTGGAAATTTCCCATTTGTCTGGGCTGTTAACGGGTTATCGGATCCAAAACCGGACCTGATAGCTTAACGGCGACCCGTTATGGTGGATGCCACATGTCGGTCACCCTTGACGAAAGCACTTCTGTGACGTGCGATTTATCGTCATGGAAGTGGACACTTTCGTGAGATAATTTTGGTAATGTCATGGAACACTTCTACGACAGCACAAGTATGACTATCTTGATTCTGTCATAAAATCTTCATGGATGTACATGCATGACAGAAAACGCGACCTACTGTGACAAACACGTATCATCATGGGAGTGCATTTTTTGTAGTGCCGCCAGAATCGCCGCCACCCAAACCGCCCACGGCCAGAAATAGAGAAAAGTTGGAAGGGAGAAGATCCCCCTCCCATTGATCCGCTGAAGTTGGAGGACCCGAGGGTGCGGGGCGCGAGATCCGGGCTGGAAACGATAGGCGGGAGGGCGGGCGTGCCGGTGGCTACCATGGACGAAGCCGCAACTAAGCATCTCCAAATCACATCCACTCAAGTAGCAGACGTCGCTAGTGCTTTCCCCATGAGGGAGTCCTGGATTAGGGGGTCTCCAGACAGCCGGACTATATCCTTTGGCCGGACTATTGGACTATGAAGATACAAGATTGAAGACTTCGTCCCGTGTCCGGATGGGACTTTCTTGGCGTGGAAGGCAAGCTTGGCAATACGGATATGTAGATCTCCTCCCTTGTAACCGACTTTGTGTAACCCTAGCCCCCTCCGGTGTCTATATAAACCGGAGGGTTTAGTCCGTAGGACAACATGCAATCATACCATAGGCTAGCTTCTAGGGTTTAGCCTCTACAATCTCGTGGTAGATTAACTCTTGTAATACTCATATCATCAAGATCAATCAAGCAGGACGTAGGGTATTACCTCCATCAAGAGGGCCCGAACCTGGGTAAACATCGTGTCCCCTGCCTCCTGTTACCATCCGCCTTAGACGCACAGTTCAGGACCCCCTACCCGAGATCCGCCGGTTTTGACACCGACATTGGTGCTTTCATTGAGAGTTCCACTGTGCCGTCACCGTAAGGCTCGATGGCCCCTTCGATCATCGGTAACGATGCGGTCCAGGGTGAGGTTTTCCTCCCTGGACAGATCTTCGTATTCGGTAGCTTCGCACGGCGGGCCAATTCGCTTGGCCATCTGGAGTAGATCGAGAGCTATGCCCCTGGCCATCAGGTCAGGTTCGGAAACCTAAACTACATTGCCGACATCCGCGGAGACTTGATCTTCGACGGACTCGAGCCCATGTCAGGTGCGCCGCACGATCACGACGAGCATGATTTAGCTCTTCCGTCGGACAGTGTTCGGGAGATCCCACCTACAACTACTCCGGCCTTCAATTCGGAGCAAATTGCGCCATCCGAGGACGGAGGGATAGACCCCGCCATGGAGGCCACACTCTTAGTGGCGATAGAGCCGAATACTGACTTCACCCCTTACAAGAGCCGTGTTGCCGAACCACTGGATTCGTCTCCGGCCACGGACTCCGAGCCGCCTGCATCCGTGCCTATCGAATCCAATTGGGCGCCGATCACGGAGTTCACCTCCGCGGATATCTTTCAGCACTCACCTTTCGGCGACGTGCTAAATTCATTAAGGTCTCTCTCCTTGTCAGGAGATCCCTGGCCGAACTATGCCCGGCTAGAATGGGATGCGGACGATGAAGAAATTCGCTGCCCACCCACCACCCACTTAGTAGCCTCTGTCGACGATTTAACCGACATGCTCGATTTCGACTCCGCAAATATCGACGACATGGACGATGATGCAGGAGAGGAACCGGAACTAGTGCCCACAGGGCACTGGACAGCAACTTCATCACATGACATATACATGGTGGATACACCCAAAGAAAATGATGACGAGGAACGGGAGGAGACAGCGGAGGATGACCCCTCCAAGAAGCAAACAAAGCGTCGACGTAGGCGCCGCTCCAAATCCCACCTCGACAAAAACAACGATAACAGCGCAAGAGAAAATAACACTCCAGTCGACTCCAGAGGAAACAACGACCACATTGCCCCGGCAGTAAATCACGATGAAACTGCAAACGGCGAACATAGTACGGATCCAACGTCCGAACACGGCGACGCTGAGGATAAACCTCATCAAACCCCCTCTGGGGAGGAAAACAGTTCGGACGAAGATGCACACATCATCCCGGAAACGCACTTGGAGCAAGAGAACCTCCGCCGAAGGCTTATTGCCACAGCGAGGAGTCTTGTGACGCCCCCGATTCAATCGTACACTAATCATGCACGCAAGTGTGTACGATCAAGATCAGGGACTCACGGGAAGATATCACAACACAACTCTAAAACATAAATAAGTCATACAAGCATCATAATACAAGCCAGGGGCCTCAAGGGCTCGAATACAAGTGCTCGATCATAGACGAGTCAGCGGAAGCAACAATATCTGAGTACAGACATAAGTTAAACAAGTTGCCATAAGATGGCTAGCACAAACTGGGATACAGATCGAAAGAGGCGCAGGCCTCCTGCCTGGGATCCTCCTAACTACTCCTGGACGTCGTCAGCGGGCTGCACGTAGTAGTAGGCACCTCCGGTGTAGTAGGGGTCATCGTCGACGGTGGCGTCTGGCTCCAGGGCTCCAGCATCTGGTTGCGACAACCAGGTAGAAGGGAAAGGGGAAAAAGAGGGAGAAAAGCAACCGTGAGTACTCATCCAAAGTACTCGCAAGCAAGGAACTACACTACATATGCATGGGTATATGTGTAAAGGGCCATATCAGTGGACTGAACTGCAGAATGCCAGAATAAGAGGGGGGGAAAGCTAGTCCTATCGAAGACTACGCTTCTGGCAGCCTCCGTCTCGCAGCATGTAGAAGAGAGTAGATTGAAGTCCTCCAAGTAGCATCTCCAAGTAGCATCTCCAAGTAGCATCTCCAGTAGCATCGCATAGCATAATCCTACCCGGCGATCCTCCCCTCGTCGCCCTGTGGAAAAGCGATCACCGGGTTGTCTGTGGAACTTGGAAGGGTGTGTTTTATTAAGTATCCGGTTCTAGTTGTCATAAGGTCAAGGTACAACTCCAAGTCGTCCTGTTACCGAAGATCACGGCTATTCGAATAGATTAACTTCCCTGCAGGGGTGCACCAACTTACCCAGCACGCTTGATCCCATTTGGCCGGACACACTTTCCTGGGTCATGCCCGGCCGCGGAAGATCAACACGTCGCAGCCCCACCTAGGCAAAACAGAGACGTCAGCACGCCGGTCTAAACCTAAGCGCGCAGGGGTCTGGGCCCATCGCCCTGAGCACACCTGCATGTTGCGTGGGCGGCCGGAAGCAGACCTAGCCTAGCAGGCGTTCCAGTCCAATCCGGCGCGCGCCGCTCCGTCGCTGACGTCTGAAGTGCTTCGGCTGATACCACGACACCGGGATACCCATAACTACTCCCGCGTAGATGGTTAGTGCGTATAGGCTCGTAACCAACTCAGATCAAATACCAAGATCTCGTTAAGCGTGTTAAGTATCCGCGAACGCCGAACAGGGCCAGGCCCACCTCTCTCCTAGGCGGTCTCAACCTGCCCTGTCGCTCCGCCACAAAGATCCACACAGAGGGCCGTCGGGACAAAGGTCCTTTCAGCCCCCAATCCGTGAATCACTCGCGGGTACTCTTCGAGCTGACCCGACTTTAGTCACCATCTGTATAGTATGTATATGTGTATAGTATATACCCGTGATCACCTCCCGAGTGATCACGGCCCAATAGTATAGCAAGGCAGACCGACAAGAATGTAGGGCCAATAATGATAAACTAGCATCCTATACTAAGTATTTAGGATTGCAGGTAGGGTATCAACAGATGTAGCAACAATGTCAGGCTATGCATCAGAATAGGATTAACGGAAAGCAGTAACATGCTACACTACTCTAATGCAAGCAGTATAGAGAAGAGTAGGCGATATCTGGTGATCAAGGGGGGGGGCTTGCCTGGTTGCTCTGGCAAGAGAGAGGGGTCGTCGGTGACGTAGTCGACCACAGGGGCATCAGCATCGGTCTCGGAGTCTACCGGAAAGGAGTAACGGAGGGGGAACACAATAAATAACGGAGCAATCAAATGTAACACAAAGCAAGACGCGGCAATACGTTGTGCTAGGGGTGACCTAACGTAGGGATGGGCGATACCGGTGAAGGGGGAAACATTCGGGAAAGTATCCCCGGTGTTTCGCGTTTTCGGATAGATGGACCGGAGGTGAAATGCTGCAGGTTCACTATGTTAGGGACGCGTGACGGACGAACGGGCTGCGTACCCGGAATCGTCTCGTCGTTCTGAGCAACTTTCATGTTGAAACTATTTTAATCCGAGTTACGGATTAAAAGATATGATTTTCTAAAGATTTTATTAATTTCTGGAATTTAATCAATTAATTATTTAATTCAAAAATGAATTTATGACGTCAGCATGTCATGCTGACGTCAGCAGTCAACAGGGTTGACTTGGTCAACCTGACAGGTGGGTCCCGTTCGTCATACTATGTTAGTTAATTAACAATAGTTAATTAGGTTAATTAGCCATTAGGTTAATTAATCAGGATTAATTAAATTAAGTATTTACTTAATTAATTAATTAATATTTTAATTATCATTTATTTTTATTTTTAACGTTCTGGGGGGGGCCTGCGGTCAGTGGCCTGGCCGGTCTAGTCAGCAAGGCTGACCGGGTCAACAGGCCGGCCGGGCCCTAGGGCCCACGGGTCAGTGACCCAGGGGTGGCCCCAGGTCGGCCACGTCGGCGGCTGGCGTTGGGGAGCTCCGGGGAGCGTTCCCGCGGCGGAGGGGCGCCGGACCTCGCCGGGATTCGCCGTCCGGCGGCCAAAATGGCCGCGGGCGGGTGCGTTCGAACGTGGAGAGGATGCCGCGTCCAACGGTGGCAGAGGCACGGCCGGACTCGGCCGGAAACGACACCGGCGAGCGGCGGAGGCGGCGGTGGGATTCGGGACCGCGTTGGGATCGCGCTACGGGGCTAACGGGAAGGCCAGGGGGGCTGCGCGACGCGCTGAGCACAAGGGGCTCGGCCCCGTGACCATTTGGTCACCGGAGGGGCGCCGGCGACGAGATCCG
>NC_041382.1:685868510-685874920 GCF_002162155.2 Triticum dicoccoides
ACGGGATCGGGCGGATCCCGATCCAGATCCGCGGGGGAGGGAGGAGAAGGGGATCGGGGGGGAATGGGGTGTCGGCTAGGGTTTCCGCCGACCAGGAGGTTATGGGAGTGAGGGGGGTGGGCCGGGCCAGGGGCTGGCCGGCTGGGCCAGGTGGGCTTGGCCCAGTTTGGCCAGGGGGGGGGGTTCCCTCTCCTTTGTTTTATTTTTCTTTTCTTAATTTATTTTCTCTTCTGTTTTATTTCATTTTAAAATATTCAGGCACTTTATAAAAATGTGTGCACCCCACCATAATTAACCTTGTAATTTTTGACAACCCCCGAACATTTTAGTTTGATTTTTTGAAAAACTTTTATTGCCATCATAATTTTGACTTGAATTTCGAAACCGTTTTGATTTAACCCGAGATTAACTACAGTGACAGAGGTGACGTGGCATCATTAGTGGGGATTACTGTAGCTTAATTACCCGGGCGTTACAATTCTCCTCCACTACAAGAAATCTCGTCCCGAGATTTAAGCGGTGGAGTAAGGGGGGGGGGGGAAGGTGTTGGTAGCGAAAAACCTAACGAGTCTTCTCGGTCGTGGCTGCCCTTTCGAAGAGGTTGATCCCTTTCGTTGTTGTCTTCATTTCTCTGCTTCCAGTCACCATGATCAAGTCGTCATCCTTTCTTCAGGATCTCCAGCGTCCTACGAACGCGGCCAGGGGGAATTACTCAGGAAGAACGCACCTCCACAAAGCTGGGTATCAGACGGTGAACTCAATGGGAAAAAACACGAGGTACCCCACGAGTTGTATTACAGTGAATCCGTTGAGTGCAATATATGATGGTACCAAAGTTTCAAATGGGTAGGCAATCATTCGATGCCTAGACAGAAGCTGGAATGGGGGCTTGAACAACGAGAATAACATGGTGTTTGATTCCAGGAAGGATAATGGTATAGAATTTAGCTCGTCAATGACATACGAAGCCAGATGCAAAGGATACATTTGAAACCGGGTTGTAAAGAAGAGTTAGGTTTCGATCCAGGGACCTGTGGGTTATGGGCCCACCATATGGGTTGAAAGTAGGAAGGGTGGTGACATCTTACACAGCCGCGACAGGGAGGCATGTCAGTGAATAGCTTGTCAGCTATGCCGGCAACAATGTCGGTACCAAGGACGGGGAACGAAGAGAGTCATTATTCTACTTGTTGAACGAGGCGAAACAATTGGCAAAGTTCCCGTCCATCGGTGGTTACCGGAATGTCATCAACAATAGTAACAAGGTCTTACCGATAGAGTTGTACATCGAGGTGTTTGCCCAAGCAGTGGATTATTACTGCTTATATCATATAGATCATAGAAAAGGTTTAAACAAACCAATGGAAGGAAAATATGATCATCAGATTAGACAGAACAATGGAAAGGAAAATGTGTTAAAACACATATTTCAGGAGTATTTCCTTCCCAAGGACAAACAGAGCATGATATCCATGACAGGATATAACGTAGAAAACTCCTTAGGTAGGGGAGAGAAATTTCATGATATTACCCATAGAGCGGTGTTTGGGTAATTGGGCAGGAAACATTTAACATTGGGCTTCAAATGTTCTTGTTGAAAATTGGAGTACCATAGACATGCTTCGAGATAGCATTGACATGGTCTTCAGGTGAAGATCAGACTTTGGAAACATGAAGGATCCATCAGGAATAACTCGTAGAATAAGTCTTACAATTTCCTCATGGATGAATGGATAACCTTGCTAAAAAGGAATCTATAATGATAGGTCCTCCAGCCGGGGGGGGGGTGCTAGGCATGACATCATGTTACCGGGTCATCAAAGGACAAACAACATAACTCCTGGAAAGTTGTCCCAACCATCATATCTGACCGAGATTCAGATCCAATTGGTGTCATGATGCCTCAGACTCAGGATGTCCGAGAAGAAAAGGCGCAACACAAATCGTTGAAATGGCATTGCAAGATTCTCGGGAAATGAACTATGGGAGCGGGTTCCTGAAACAATAGTTCATCATTAAACCAAGGAGAGGTGAGGAGGTGGCTCATTGACTCAGCGACAATTCATTGAGATTTTCAAAAGATGGATTTCCACAATAATGTGAACAAGAAGATGACATTTGTCAGATCAAATGGTATAATGATGTATGCTCGAGGAAAACATACACAATTAAACATTGGTTGAAAGGTGCACCCGAAATATGGGTTGGGTTGCACGAACAATGTCAGAATGGTGATTCAATAGTCAATAGCCTAAGAATGAACTTTCGACCATTAACTTGAAAAAAATAGGGTTGCTAGAAGGAATGAATCCAAACAACACCGTTCACTTGTTGGAATTAACACGGGGACCAAGAAAGAATGGTGATGGTGAGGAGTATTTCTATGTCAAGAATTCTCAAGAGGTGGAACAAATCTCAGAACATTCTTGACATAAAGGATGGTAATACTCCAAGGTAAAGAAGAACAATTGCTGGATAGCAAGGAACTCAAGGTATAACACCAAACATGAACAAGCTTGTGTTGGTGGGAGGGAAATAAAGTGGTCAACGATAATACAATTCATCGAGGGCAAGGATGGTATTTATCATCATGAATTCAATTGATATCCTGGATGAGCTCAGAATGTTGATGATCACGACACCTTTGTCGCGAGAGTTCATGAAGATGTAATCGATCGGTAACGACATCAAGTCAAGTAATGATGAAGTGAAAGGTTATTGGAACCAAGGGTACGACACAAACTCGAAACCAAGCTTGTTGTTCAAGGCGAAATGATATGACGATGAGGATCGACGTAAGGTTAGTTCATCGTCGAAAATTGGTGCTCCGAGAATAAGGACCAGGTAGCACAGTTAGAATCGTCACGACAATGATATAGCCAAACAGGCTAGGAATGGCGTGATCGGGTACAAACTCGTACTTATAGAAGCTTACTGAAGAGTTGTTGAACCGAAGAGCGGACTCGGTTCAGTTATCGGTGTCTTTGAGTTTTCAATAACTCAGAGCCCGTGAAAAATTGGAATCAGTGGGAAGGTAGCACTTGATGAAGAACTCATAAAAAAAAGTTATGCAGTTCCATGATAATCTCGAGATACCAGGGGGTAATACTCGACACAAGATCAAAGTAAAGGTTGGACTGGTGCATTGATCCATATAAGACAATTGTTTTAACTTGTCCGAGAAATGAAATCAAAGAAGAACAATCATGGTCGGAACCACGGTTGCAAGGGATCAATTCACAGATACCATATGTTAGCTATCAAGGAAATAGTTATTATTACAAGAAGCTTCCATGATAGGATATACATCGCGTCCATGGGCATGAACACAAAGTTCAAGGTCGACTCCCACTTCCTCAATGCATAACCTTTCATTCACCTCTCGCGCTCGATGAAGTTGCGGTGCTGAAATTTTATCTGGCGAAGCACCAGAAGAGTATGAATCGTGAAAACCTTCGGGTTCACACGGTTTAGAGAAGGCATATGTTCATCCCACAGGGGCTTCTTAGAAACATATACCACAATCTTTAGGAGTAATTAACTCAAACTCGATGGCAGAGCATGGTTGAGAAAGCAGAGGATACAATTTACCAAAGGCATTATGTATCCAAGGAAAGGCTCACAAGGTTATTGATTATGAAGGGCGTTGTCAGATACATCCAACAAAGGATCTGGTGGTCCACAAGGGATCTGACGTGAGCATCGGTACTCAACTAGAGGAAGAAGAATGCAAGGAGATCAAATTATAGAAACAACTGGCTAACTCAATTGTCAAATGCAAAGGAATTATGATTTCCAAATCAAGGGATCAGAAGCAATGCTCTGATTAGGGATGGATAAGTTGAATAGCCTTAGGGTACAATCAACGACAATTGGATTGGTCGAGAACCAATTCCAGTTAAAAGAATGGAAGCTCAGCCAGAAAGGTAATTTATAAGGAGCAATGATGATTGCGTGTATTCGCAACATATTGAGTCAACAGACTCAAAATGATGATGACAAGGAATGTCAATAAGATTTCTATACTTATGGGATTAATCATAATGAAAGCAAACAAGAAATTCCAGAGCAATAGGTTGCTGAGGATTTTCGGAATATCGGGTGGTATTTCGAAGACTTTTGTGTAACACATGAACAACTGGGGGATGAGCGGATACTCGATAAGTGCGAGAATTTATTTGAAGGGGGTATTCATGTGGCAAAGAACTGCTTGGCAGTAGGCACAAAGTATTCTCGGAACAATAGAGAAAACTTCGGGGTATCTTGTAATAACAAGATCAATGGGGGATGATCATATGAATGGCAAGTGTAAGTAGTTATCCATACGGATTTATCGGTGGTCAGGAATAGCAAAAGTGATGGGCACAAAGTCTCGAGAGAACATCAGAGAGTATCTTCAGAATCTTCTGATGTAGCAGGCGATCCTCTGCAGTAAGGGGCTCTCCGGGTGGATGCGATCACGAGATCCTAATCTTAGAGTTAGCAAATTCATTTAACCCGAATAGTAGAGAGATCAGAGTCCCAGAGTATAGGTCGAGGAGTAAAAGATCCTACTACCACCCGATGGCGACGTGGGCCCATGGGCCATACAGCCATGTTAGTAAAAGTTTTTCAACGACTAGACTCGACTTCGACCAAGGAGTTGGAAAGGGGGATTCCTACAGGCAGTTGGCTCCGATACCAACTTGTGACGCCCCTGATTCAATCGTACACTAATCATGCACGCAAGTGTGTACGATCAAGATCAGGGACTCACGGGAAGATATCACAACACAACTCTAAAACATAAATAAGTCATACAAGCATCATAATACAAGCCAGGGGCCTCGAGGGCTCGAATACAAGTGCTCGATCATAGACGAGTCAGCGGAAGCAACAATATCTGAGTACAGACATAAGTTAAACAAGTTGCCATAAGATGGCTAGCACAAACTGGGATACAGATCGAAAGAGGCGCAGGCCTCCTGCCTGGGATCCTCCTAACTACTCCTGGACGTCGTCAGCGGGCTGCACGTAGTAGTAGGCACCTCCGGTGTAGTAGGGGTCGTCGTCGACGGTGGCGTCTGGCTCCAGGGCTCCAGCATCTGGTTGCGACAACCAGGTAGAAGGGAAAGGGGAAAAAGAGGGAGAAAAGCAACCGTGAGTACTCATCCAAAGTACTCGCAAGCAAGGAACTACACTACATATGCATGGGTATATGTGTAAAGGGCCATATCAGTGGACTGAACTGCAGAATGCCAGAATAAGAGGGGGGGAAAGCTAGTCCTATCGAAGACTACGCTTCTGGCAGCCTCCGTCTCGCAGCATGTAGAAGAGAGTAGATTGAAGTCCTTCAAGTAGCATCTCCAAGTAGCATCTCCAAGTAGCATCTCCAGTAGCATCGCATAGCATAATCCTACCCGGCGATCCTCCCCTCGTCGCCCTGTGGAAAAGCGATCACCGGGTTGTCTGTGGAACTTGGAAGGGTGTGTTTTATTAAGTATCCAGTTCTAGTTGTCATAAGGTCAAGGTACAACTCCAAGTCGTCCTGTTACCGAAGATCACGGCTATTCGAATAGATTAACTTCCCTGCAGGGGTGCACCAACTTACCCAGCACGCTTGATCCCATTTGGCCGGACACACTTTCCTGGGTCATGCCCGGCCGCGGAAGATCAACACATCGCAGCCCCACCTAGGCAAAACAGAGAGGTCAGCGCGCTGGTCTAAACCTAAGCGTGCAGGGGTCTGGGCCCATCGCCCTGAGCACACCTGCACGTTGCGTGGGCGGCCGGAAGCAGACCTAGCCTAGCAGGCGTTCCAGTCCAATCTGGCGCGCGCCGCTCCATCGCTGACGTCTGAAGTGCTTCGGCTGATACCACGACGCCGAGATACCCATAACTACTCCCGCGTAGATGGTTAGTGCGTATAGGCTCGTAACCAACTCAGATCAAATACCAAGATCTCGTTAAGCGTGTTAAGTATCCGTGAACGCCGAACAGGGCCAGGCCCACCTCTCTCCTAGGCGGTCTCAACCTGCCCTGTCGCTCCGCCACAAAGATCCACACAGAGGGCCGTCGGGACAAAGGTCCTTTCAGCCCCCAATCCGTGAATCACTCGCGGGTACTCTTCGAGCTGACCCGACTTTAGTCACCATCTGTATAGTATGTATATGTGTATAGTATATACCCGTGATCACCTCCCGAGTGATCACGGCCCAATAGTATAGCAAGGCAGACCGACAAGAATGTAGGGCCAATAATGATAAACTAGCATCCTATACTAAGTATTTAGGATTGCAGGTAAGGTATCAACAGATGTAGCAACAATGTCAGGCTATGCATCAGAATAGGATTAACGGAAAGCAGTAACATGCTACACTACTCTAATGCAAGCAGTATAGAGAAGAGTAGGCGATATCTGGTGATCAAGG
>NC_041382.1:685875155-685876458 GCF_002162155.2 Triticum dicoccoides
GGTAAGGTATCAACAGATGTAGCAACAATGTCAGGCTATGCATCAGAATAGGATTAACGGAAAGCAATAACATGCTACACTACTCTAATGCAAGAAGTATAGAGAAGAGTAGGCGATATCTGGTGATCAAGGGGGGGGGGGGCTTGCCTGGTTGCTCTGGCAAGAGAGAGGGGTCGTCGGTGACGTAGTCGACCACAGGGGCATCAGCATCGGTCTCGGAGTCTACCGGAAAGGAGTAACGGAGGGGGAACACAATAAATAACGGAGCAATCAAATGTAACACAAAGCAAGATGCGGCAATACGTTGTGCTAGGGGTGACCTAACGTAGGGATGGGCGATACCGGTGAAGGGGGAAACATTCGGGAAAGTATCCCCGGTGTTTCGCGTTTTCGGACAGATGGACCGGAGGTGAAATGTTGCAGGTTCACTATGTTAGGGACGCGTGACGGACGAACGGGCTGCGTACCCGGAATCGTCTCGTCGTTCTGAGCAACTTTCATGTTGAAACTATTTTAATCCGAGTTACGGATTAAAAGATATGATTTTCTAAAGATTGTATTAATTTCTGGAATTTAATCAATTAATTATTTAATTCGAAAAGGAATTTATGACGTCAGCATGATGTCATGCTGACGTCAGCAGTCAACAGGGTTGACTTGGTCAACCTGACAGGTGGGTCCCGTTCGTCGTACTCTGTTAGTTAATTAACAATAGTTAATTAGGTTAATTAGCCATTAGGTTAATTAATCAGGATTAATTAAATTAAGTATTTACTTAATTAATTAATTAATATTTTAATTATCATCTACTTTTATTTTTAACATTCTGGGGGGGGGGCCGCGGTCAGTGGCCTGGCCGGTCCAGTCAGCAAGGCTGACCGGGTCAACAGGCCGGCCGGGCCCCTAGGGCCCACGGGTCAGTGACCCAGGGGGGGCCCCAGGTCGGCCACGTCGGCGGCCGGCGTTGGGGAGCTCCGGGGAGCGTTCCCGCGGCGGAGGGGCGCCGGACCTCGCCGGGATTCGCCGTCCGGCGGCCAAAATGGCCGCGGGCGGGTGCGTTCGAACGTGGAGAGGATGCCGCGTCCAACGGTGGCAGAGGCACGGCCGGACTCGGCCGGAAACGACGCCGGCGAGCGGCGGAGGCGGCGGTGGGATTCGGGACCGCGTCGGGATCGGGCTACGAGGCTAACGGGAAGGCCAGGGGGGCTGCGCGACGCGCTGAGCACAAGGGGCTCGGCCCCGTGACCATTTGGTCACCGGAGGGGCGCCGGCGACGAGATCCGCGACGGGGACGCTCGGGTAC
>NC_041382.1:685877591-685905151 GCF_002162155.2 Triticum dicoccoides
GGGGGGGGGGGTTTCCCTCTCCTTTGTTTTATTTTTCTTTTCTTAATTTATTTTCTCTTCTGTTTTATTTCATTTTAAAATATTCAGGCATTTATAAAAATGTGTGCACCCCGCCATAATTAACCTTGTAATTTTTGACAACCCCCGAACATTTTAGTTTGATTTTTTGAAAAACTTTTATTGCCATCATAATTTTGAATTGAATTTCGAAACCGTTTTGATTTAACCCGAGATTAACTACAGTGACAGAGGTGACGTAGCATCATTAGTGAGGATTACTGTAGCTTAATTACTCGGGCGTTACAAGTCTGAAGAAGCAGAAGCAAAGGCTTAAGGCTGAACAAAATACGCTCAACAACAGGTGGAACAAAGTGCTCGACAACGAAGAAAGGTATGGTGGAGGTTACCACATAAAGAGCTATCCAAAGCGCAAGCTATTATCTGAATTCGACGATGATGCCCTAGAGCTCATACAGCTGAAAAATAAAACGGCCAAACGGCCGGATAAATCACCTTGTGACCGCGATAGAGCGGCTAACAAGGTCGCACATAAGTCAACACACGATCTACGTGAGGACTTGCGCCAAAAATCCAGTATGACCAGATCCATCTATGGATCTAGGAAGCATGATCCGGCACAAAATCAAAACCGAATACTTCAACCGTCCGAATGCCATGATACATCCAAATACAGGGGTGCCGCACACCCCCTATGTTTCGCCGATGAAGTGCTGGACCACGAATTCCCAGAAGGATTCAAACCAGTGAACATAGAGGCGTACGACGGGACCACAGACCCTGGGGTCTGGATTGAGGACTTTATCCTCCATATCCATATGGCTCGGGGAGACGATCTCCATGCCATCAAGTACTTGCCCCTCAAGCTTAAAGGACCAGCTCGACGCTGGCTGAAAAGCCTCCTCGAAAACTCAATTGGAAGTTGGGAGGAGCTCGAGGACGCTTTTCGGGCTAATTTTCAAGGGACCTATGTCCGACCTCCGGATGCAGACGATTTAAGTCATATAATTCAATAGCCCGGAGAGTCAGCCCGAAAGCTTTGGAACAGGTTTCTCACTAAGAAGAACCAAATTGTCGACTGTCCGGACGCCGAAGCCTTAGCAGCTTTCAAGCACAGCATTCAAGACGAATGGCTCGCCAGACACCTCGGCCAAGAAAAACCGAGAACAATGGTAGCCCTGACAAGCCTCATGACCCGCTGCTACGTCTTGAGCTTGCGTTGGTTTTCCCCAAAGAGGAAGGGGTGATGCAGCAGAGTAGTGTAAGTATTTCCCTCAGTTTTTGAGAACCAAGGTATCAATCCAGTAGGAGCCCACGCTCAAGTCCCTCGTACCTGCACAGAGCGATAGCTACTCGCAACCAACGCGATTAGAGTGAGATCTGATAGATATAATATTTTTGGTATTTTTGATATAAAGATGCAAAGTAAAAAGTAAAGGCGAAGTAAAAAGCAAAACAATATTAAAGTGATGGAGATTGATATGATGAGAATAGACCCGGGGGCCATAGGTTTCACTAGTGGCTTCTCTCAAGAGCATAAGTATTCTACGGTGGGTGAACAAATTACTGTTGAGCAATTGATAGAATTGAGCATAGTTATGAGAATATCTAGGCATGATAATGTATATAGGCATCACGTTCGTGACAAGTAGATCAAAACGATTCTGCATCTACTACTATTACTCCACTTATCGACCGCTATCCATCATGGTCATAAAGAACTCATATACTTATTGCAAAAATCTAGAAGTTATCAAAGCAAAGTATTACGTGCATGCTCCTAGGGGGATAGATTGGTAGGAAAAGACCATCACTCATCCCCGACCGCCACTCATAAGGAAGACAATCAATAAATAAGTCATGCTCCGACTTCATTACATAACGGTTCACCATACGTGCATGCTACGGGAATCACATACTTCAACACAAGTATTCTTTAAATTCACAACTACTCAACTAGCATGACTTTAATATTATCACCTCCATATCTCAAAGCAATTATCGTGCTTCAATCTTTTCTTAGTATTCAACACACTCAAAAGAAAGTTTCACAAATCTTGAATACCAAGCGTATTATTATTAGGCAAATTACTATGCTATTAAGAGACTCTCAAATTAATTTAAGTGAAGCATGAGAGATCAATAATTTCCTTAAAACAAATCCACCACCGTGCTCTAAAAGATCTAAGTGAAGCACATAGAGCAAAATAATCCATCTCAAAAGATATAAGTGAAGCACATAGAGCAAAACTATCTAGCTCAAAAGATATAAGTGAAGCACATAGAGTATTCTATCAAATTTTAATTCATGTATGGCTCTCTCAAAAGGTGTGTAGAGCAAGGATTATTGTGGAATACTAACAAACAAAGACACAAATAATACAAGACGCTCCAAGCAAAACACATATCATGTTGGTGAATAAAAATATAGCTCCAAGTAAATTACCGATGGAAGTGGACGAAAGAGGGGATGCCTTCCGGGGCATCCCCAAGATTTGACTCTTTGGTGTCCTTGGATTATCTTGGGGGTGCCATGGTAATCCCCAAGCTTAGGCTCTTGCCACTCCTTGTTCCATGATCCATCAAAAGAATTCACCCAAAACTTGAAAACTTCACAACACAAAACTCAAAATAGAAAACTCGTGAGCTCCGTTAGCGAAAGAAAACAAAAGACCACTTGAAGGTACTGTAATGAACTAATTCTTTATTTATATTGGTGTTAAACCTACTGTATTCCAACTTCTCTATGGATTATAAACTATTTTACTAGCCATAGATTCATCAAAATAAGCAAACAACACACGAAAAACAGAATCTGTCAAAAACAGAACTGTCTGTAGTAATCTGTAGCTAGCGCAAGATCTGGAACCCCAAAAATTCTAAAATAAATTTCTGGACGTGTGTAATTTATCTATTAATCATCTGCAAAAAGAATTAACTAAATATCGCTCTTCAAATAAAAATGACAGCAGTTCTCGTGAGCGCTAAAGTTTCTGTTTTTTACAGCAAGTTCAACAAGACTTTCCCCAAGTCTTCCCAATGGTTCTACTTGGCACAAACACTAATTAAACACAAAAAACACAACCAAAACAGAAGCTAAATAATTTATTTATTACTAAACTGGAGCAAAAGGCAAGGAATAAAAATAAAATTGGGTTGCCTCCCAACAAGCACTATTGTTTAACGCCCCTAGCTAGGCATAAAAGCGAGGATAGATCTAAGTATTGCCATAGTAATAAGATAGATTGGTGAAACTCATTTCATATTCTATACGTTAGGCAGCAAGTTTTCTTTGAGGAAAGCAAAAGTAATCAAAAGGATTAAATTTAATGGGGCAAAAGTCCCCAAGATCAACCTTGGGAGGTATAGGTTCCTCCTTTGGTTCTTCATAATGCACCACCAATTCATCATTATAAGCATTCTTTTGACAGAACTTTGTGAGCCTATATTCAAGAGAATATCCTAGTTCATTATTTCGAATAGCCAAATCATCATTAAGATCAGAAATTCTATCAACTAAAACATTGGTAGGAACCTTTCTTCTAAGATTTTCATTGAAAGCAACATAATCTAGAGATTGAAAACGCATTATTTCTTCTTGATCAAAGAGGATAGCCTCTATGGGGGGACGGCAAGCGCCCACCCTATAATGCGCAAAGATTTATTTGGCTTCTCTTATTATGAATCTAAACTCATGAGCCAAAAAGATAGTAGTGGCACGCTTAACAGAAGAAGGCTCAATATTAGAAAATTCCAGAAAGATCCTTTGTATAGAAGGATGCATGTGCATGAATTGTCTTTCAAGTTCAACTACAAGCATGGCAATAGCGTCCACAAGACTACTAGTTCTGTGAAGAATAGAACTACCCATAGAAGGTAAAGCACCAGCACAAGTAAAGAAATCTTGAATAACTCCTTTTCCAATAATATTACCACTACCAACACGGAATTTTTTTGTATGAAAGATGGTAGGTTCTTTAGCAGGAGTATCAGAATTTTCCATGATATTGTTATCGCCCAAATTGGTCGATAACTTCCCCAGTTTCAGACATAATGACAAGCAGGCAAACAAACTAACACACAAGCAAATAAAGAGGCAAGCAGAGAGGGAGGATAGAGAGAGAGATGGCGAATAAAACGGCGAGGGTGAATTGGGGGGAGAGGAAAACGAGAGGCAAATGGCAAATAATGTAATGCGAGAGATAGGGATTGTGATGGGTACTTGGTATATTGACTTTTTGCGTAGACTCCCTGGCAATGGCGCTAGAAATCCTTCTTGCTATGTCTTGAGCTTGCGTTGGTTTTCACCGAAGAGGAAGGGATGATGCAGCAGAGTAGCGTAAGTATTTCCCTCAGTTTTTGAGAACCAAGGTATCAATCCAGTAGGAGCCCATGCTCAAGTCCCTCGTACCTGCACATAGCGATAGCTACTCGCAACCAACGCGATTAGGGGTTGTCAAGCCCTTCACGGTCACTTACGAGAGTGAGATCTGATAGATATAATATTTTTGGTATTTTTGATATAAAGATGCAAAGTAAAAAGTAAAGGCAAAGTAAAAAGCAAAACAATATTAAAGTGATGGAGATTGATATGATGAGAATAGACTTGGGGGCCATAGGTTTCACTAGTGGCTTCTCTCAAGAGCATAAGTATTCTACGGTGGGTGAACAAATTACTGTTGAGCAATTGATAGAATTGAGCATAGTTATGAGAATATCTAGGCATGATCATGTATATAGGCATCACGTCCGTGACAAGTAGATCGAAACGATTTTGCGTCTACTACTATTACTCCACTCATCGACTGCTATCCATCATGCATCTAGAGTATTAAGTTAAAAGCAGAGTAACGCCTTAAGCAAGATGACATAATGTAGAGAGATAAATTCATGCAATATGAAATAAACCCCATCTTGTTATCCTCGATGGCAACAATACAATACGTGCCTTGCTGCCCCTTCTGTCAATGGGTAAGGACACTGCAAGATCGAACCCAAAGCTAAGCACTTCTCCCATGGCAAGAACTACCAATCTAGTTGGCCAAACCAAACGGATAATTCGAAGAGACTTGCAAAGATAACCAATCATACATAAAAGAATTCAGAGAATATTCAAATATTATTCATAGATGGACTTGATCATAAACCCACAATTCATCGGTCTCAAAAAACACACCGCAAAAACAAGATTACATCGAATAGATCTCCACAAGAGAGGGGGAGAACTTTGTATTGAGATCCAAAAAGAGAGAAGAAGCCATCTAGCTACTAACTATGGACCCGAAGGTCTGAGGTAAACTACTCACACTTCATCGGAGAGGCTATAATGATGTAGAAGCCCTCCATGATGACGGCCCTCTTCCGGCGGAGCTTCGGAATAGGCCCCAAGATGGGATCTCGTGGATACAGAAAGTTGCGGCGGTGGAATTAGGTTTTTGGCTCCTGTTCTGATTGTTTGGGGGTACGTGTGTATATATAGGAGGAAGGAGTACGTCAGTGGAGCACCGAGGGGCCCACGAGGCAGGGGGCGCGCCCTAGCGGGGGGGTGCCCCCACCCTCGTGACCTCCTCTTTGATCCCTTGCAGTAGGGTCCAAGTCTCCTGGATCACGTTCGGTGAGAAAATCACGTTCCCGAAGATTTTATTCCGTTTGGACTCCGTTTGATATTCCGTTTATCCGAAACACTGAAATAGGCAAAAAACAGCAATTTGGGCTGGGCCTCCGGTTAATAGGTTAGTCCCAAAAATAATATAAAAGTGGAAAATAAAGCCCAATATAGTCCAAAACAGTAGATAATATAGCATGGAGCAATCAAAAATTATAGATACGTTGGAGACGTATCACCCGCTTTTGCATGGGCGAAGATAGCTGGTTAGCCCGCAGTAGCACCAGCGACCCAAGCACATCCGAAGTCAGGGATGGCAATGGAAAACCACGACGCAGTAAAAACAAGCGTCGAAATAAAGAAGACAACCCAGATAATACGGAGGTCAACGCCGGATTCAGGGGCTCTCGACCAGGTTAGTGGAAAAAGCCTTTGAAAGGCAGCAGAGATGGACCGTCTAGCCTAAACAAGATTCTTGACAAACTATGTCAGATTCATGGCACCCCCTATAAACCTGCAAATCACACCCACAGAGAATGCTGGGTCTTCAAGCAGGCCGGTTGATACGTCTCCGTCGTATCTACTTTTCCAAACACTTTTGCCCTTGTTTTGGACTCTAAGTTGTATGATTTAAATGGAACTAACCCGGACTGATGCTGTTTTCAGCAGAATTGCCATGATGTTGTTTTATGGGCAGAAAACAAATATTCTCGGAATGACCTGAAACTCCACGGAACATCTTAGAAAAAATAATAATAAATCCTCACCAAAGATGAAGACCAGGGGGCCCACACCCTGTCCACGAGGGTGGGGGGCGCGCCCCCTACCTCATGGGCCCCCTGGATGCCCTCCGACGCCAACTCCAACTCTATATATTTGCTTTCGGAGAGAAAAAAATCAAAGAGAAGAAATCATCATGTTTTATGATACGGAGCCGCCGCCAAGCCCTAAAACCTCTCGGGAGGGCTGATCTGGAGTCTGTTCGGGGCTCCGGAGAGGGGGATTCGTCGCCGTCATCATCATCAACCATCCTCCATCACCAATTTCATGATGCTCATCGCCGTGCGTGAGTAATTCCATTGTAGGCTTGCTGGACGGTGATGGGTTGGATGAGATTTATCATGTAATCGAGTTAGTTTTGTTAGGGTTTGATCCCTAGTATCCATTATGTTCTGAGATTGATGTTGCTATGACTTTGCTATGCTCAATGCTTGTCACTAGGGCCCGAGTGCCATGATTTCAGATCTGAACCTATTATGTTTTCATGAATATATGTGAGTTCTTGATCCTATCTTGCAAGTCTATAGTCACCTACTATGTGTTATGATCCGGCAACCCCGAAGTGACAATAGTCGGGACCACTCCCGGTGATGACCATAGTATGAGGAGTTCATGTATTCACTATGTGCTAATGCTTTGTTCCGGTTCTCTATTAAAAGGAGGCCTTAATATACCTTAGTTTCCAATAGGACCCCGCTGCCACGGGAGGGTAGGACAAAAGATGTCATGCAAGTTCTTTTCCATAAGCACGTATGACTACATACGGAATACATGCCTACATTACATTGATGAATTGGAGCTAGTTCTGTGTCACCCTATGTTATGACTGTTACATGATGAACCGCATCCAGCATAATTATCTATCACTGATCCGGTGCCTACGAGTTTTCCATATATCGGTTCTCGCTTATTTACTTTCCCGCTGCTACTGTTACAATCACTACAAAATACCAAAAACATTACTTTTGCTGTCTTTACTTTTGTTGCCGCTACCACCACTATCATAGTACTTTGCTACTAAACACTTTGCTGCAGATACTAAGTTTCCAGGTGTGGTTGAATTGACAACTCAGCTGCCAATACTTGAGAATATTCTTTGGCTCCCCTTGTGTCGAATCAATAAATTTGGGTTGAATACTCTACCCTCGAAAGCTGTTGCGATCCCCTATACTTGTGGGTTATCAAGACTAATTTTTGGCGCCGTTGCCGTGGAGCACAGCTCTATTCTTTGAGTCACTTGGGATTTATATCTGCTGGACACTATGAAGAACTTGAGAGATCCAAAAACCAAGATCTATCCCTCAACTACGAGGGGAGGTAATGAACTGCCATCTAGCTCTGCACTTGATTCACCTTTTGTTATGAGTAAGTTTGCGACACCTACACCTGCTTCTGCTATTCGTTCTGCTATGTCGCATGTTATTGATGATGCCACTTCTGCTATGCATGATACTTATGATGAAACTGCTTCTATGCCTGATACTACTGTGCCCCTTGGTGAATTTCTTGATGAACAAATTGCTAGGGCTAGAGAAAAAGAAATTACTGAATCTGAATACGATGATGATAGTGATGATGAAAATATGCCTGTTATTCCTGAGGGTTATCTTTTGATATTGAATCTTCTGCCGCTATTTTAGCTTACAAAGATAGATATGAGCTTAAGAGGTTATTAATTAAATGGAACAAAGAATCGCTTAGAGATAAAATGAAACCCGACCCTGCTTTTGCTACTTCACCTATTTGTGTTCCTGATAAGGATTATGAATTCTCTGTTGATCCTGATATAATTACTTTGGTTGAATCTGATCCATTTCATGGCTATGAATCTGAAACTGTTGTGGCACATCTTACTAAGTTAAATGATATAGTTGCCCTGTTCACTAATGATGAGAGATCACGTTACTTTTATATACTCAAAATATTTCCGTTCTCCTTAAAGGGTGATGCTAAGATATGGTTTAATTCTCTTGATCCTGGTTGTGTGCGTAGTCCCCAGGATACGATTTATTACTTCTCTGCTAAATATTTCCCCGCTCATAAGAAACAAGCTGCTTTGAGGGAAATATACAACTTCGTGCAAATTAAAGAAGAGAGTCTCCCACAAGCTTGGGGGAGGCTTCTCAAGTTACTTAATGCTTTGCCTGATCATCCTCTTAAGAAACCTGAAATACTTGATATCTTTTATAATGGACTAACCGATGCTTCCAGAGATTACCTGGATAGTTGTGCTGGTTCTCTTTTCAGGGAAAGAACACCGGATGAAGCTGAAATCCTATTGAATAATATGTTGACAAATGAAAATAATTGGGCACCTCCTGAGCCAGCTCCTGAGCCAACTCCTGCTCCAATTACTGAGCCTATTCCTAAACCAACTCCGAAGAAGAGAGGTGTCTATTTCTTAGTCCCGAAGATATGCAAGAGGCAAAGAAATCTATGAAAGAAAAAGGTATTAAAGCTGAAGACGTTACGAATTTAACTCCTATTGAAGAAATACATGGTATTAATTCACCGCCTGTTGAAGGAACATATGATCTCAATTCTTTATTTGTTGAAGAACCTCCTGATCTCGATATCCCGACACAGGTAGTAAAGGTAAATTCTCTCTATAGATATGATAAAGCTGAAGTCCCTCCTACTAAAATTGCTAGTTAGTGCTTGGATGAGTTTGATAACTTTATGTTTAAGCAAGACGACTTCAATGCTTATTTTGGTAGACAACTAAAAGAAAATTCTTATATGATTAGACGCTTGGGTGATTATATGGCTAATATTAAAGGTGAACTTAAACTTGTTAGCAAACATGCTTCTATGGTTACCACTCAAGTAGAACAAGTACTTAAGGCTCAAAAAGAAGTGCTTGATGAAATGAATAGTAAGAAAAATGATTATGCTGTTAGAGTGGCTACTAGAACTGGTAGAATGACTCAGGAACCTTTGTATCCTGAAGGCTACCCTAAGAGAATCAAGCAAGATTCTCAAAGAAATAATATTGATGTTCCTAGTTCTTCTAAAAAGAAGAAGAAGAAAAATGATAGAACTGTGCAAACTTCTAGTGAACCTATTGCTGAACCACCTGATAATCCAAATGATATTTCTATGTCTGATGCTGAAACACAATCTGGTAGTGAACATGAACCTAGTGATAATATTAACGATGATATTCATGATGATGCTCAACCTAGTAATGATAATGATGTAGAAGTTGAACCTGCTGTTGATCTTGATAACCCACAATCAAAGAATCAACGTTATGATAAAAGAGACTTTGTTGCTAGGAAACATGGTAAAGAAAGGGAACCTTGGGTTCAGAAACCCATGCCTTTTCCTCCGAAACCATCCAAGAAAAAGGATGATGAGGATTTTGAGCACTTTGCTGAAATGATTAGGCCTATCTTTTTGCGTATGAGATTAACTGATGTGCTCAAAACAAATCCTTATGCTAAATATATGAAGGATATCATTACTAATAAAAGAAAGATACCGGAAGCTGAAATTTCCACCATGCTTGCTAATTATACTTTTAAGGGTGGAATACCAAAGAAACTTGGAGACCCTGGAGTACCTACTATACCTTGCTCCATTAAAAGAAATTATATTAAAACTACTTTATGTGATCTTGGAGCCGGTGTTACTGTTATGCCTCTCTCTTTATATCGTAGACTTGACTTGAATAAGTTGACACCTACTGAAATATCTTTGCAAATGGCTGATAAATCAACTGCTATACCTGTCGGTATTTGTGAGGATGTGCCTGTTGTGGTTGCAAACATTACTATTTTAACGGACTTTGTTATACTTGATATTCCCGAGGATGATAGTATGCCTATTATTCTTGGAAGACCTTTTCTTAATACTGCAGGGGCTGTTATTGATTGCAACAAAGGCAATGTAACTTTTCATGTTAATGGTAATGAGCATACGGTACACTTTCCGAGGAAACAACCTCAAGTTCATAGTATCAACTCCATTGGAAAAATTCCATTGATTATAATTGAAGGTTTTGAATTTCCTCTTCCCACTGTCAAAAAGAAATATGATATACTTATTATAGGGGATGTGCATATCCCCGTTGAGGTAACTTAGTGTTATTCGAAATTTCTCCGGTTTCATGATTATCGGAATGAGTTTGTTAACAAGACTTGATCAACCTTGTTAGTGGATTCTTTTTGATGAGCATGAGATGGATGAAACTAGAAGCACAACCCTCTGTACCCCACTTTTACTTTCTGTTATTTATATTAAATAAAGTAAAAATAGTATTTTTCTGTCTGTTTCCTGGCTTATCTGTGCAACATAAAAATATCCCGAAAATAAAAGTCCTCAGAATGACATGCCAATTTAATATGATTTTTTCGGGAATATTTGAGGATTTACTGTGCAAAAATTACCGCGGGAGGAGCTGCCACCTGGCCACGAGGGTGGTGGGAGCGCCCCCCCCCCCCCTCTAGGGCGCGCCCCCTGCCTCGTGGGCCCATGGTGGCCCTCCTCCACTTATCCCAGCACCCATCTTCTTCCTCTGTATCACACAAATCTGAAAAACCAACTCAAGCACGAGTTCCAGCCACTTTTGCTGTGATTTTCGATCTCCTTGCTTGAAGCACCTCTCGCAAAACTGCTTGGGGAGATTGTTCCTTGGTATGTGACTCCTCCATTGGTCCAATTAGTTTTTGTTCTAGTGCTTTATTCTTTGCAAATTTGTGCTGCATAGGTGACCATGTTCTTGAGCTTGCATGTCAAATTTATATGGTTCCAAGTAGTTCTAATGCTTGATTTAGGCTCTAGGCACTTGTAGGAGTAGTTGCTATCAATATTATTGAAGTTTGTTTACTTTTGTTTGAAGTTACTAAAAATTTCAGAATCTTTCAGAGAAAAACAATATGCTTAGGAAGATGTTCCAAGGTGGTTCCTCTAAGAAGCAAGGACCCAGGATTGCTATGCGCGATGCTGACGAGGATCCACCAAGAGACACTCCAGTACAGCCTTGCGAATGGCCGTCAGAAAATTTTATGGACCGTGCGGGAATTAAAGAAGAATTCAAAGCATATTTGCGCAATGCCAGTCTTGAGGATTTTGAGGCTAACAAATGCCCCCAGTATCATGATCTCACAAGTTCCTTTGTGAGGAGGTTTGAGTATTCATCTTCGCGTAATTCTCCTTCAGTCATGTTTGATCTCTATGACAAATCTTATACCATGGACTTAGAGGATTTCACTTCTACTTGCAAACTTCCATCATGGGGTAGTGTTAGGGATCCCCCTAAATCTGAATTTAGAAACTTTCTTGCTAGTATAACTGTGGGGGAATCTAGAGATATAACGCAGGCTACCATAGGGAGCATTCACTTTCCTGCTATACATTATTTTGCTCTCTTCATCGGCAAATGCATAAATGCTAAGGATGAAGCATGTCATATGTGTGTCCCTGATCTTAGCATTCTTAGGAGTGCTGTGTTAGGAGATCAATCTTATCATATGGGAGCCATTGTAGCTCGTAGGTTGCATCATAATAGACATAATGGAGATTTCTTTGGAGGAATTTATGCAACCCGCTTAGCTCATTTTCTTGAGATAGACATTCGTGAGGGTGATACGGAGTTGTCTCCTGCATATTTAGATTATGACTCTATGGCTTCGCACCAATTTGTCGAGAGGCATGAATCACCTCTCTTATGTCGTTTAATTTTTGATAAACGACGTGTTTTCCGTATTACTCTCCCTGCTCCTGCCTTCTTTGATTCACAAACAAAAAGAAGATATGTTATTACCAGAGAGGAGGCAGAAGAGTACGAGAGGAGAGCGGAGGCAGCTCGACTCCACGCTGCAGCTCAGCAGGCGATAACCGCTGCACATCAGCCAGCCGTGGCCATAGACCAACTTAGGCCAAAAGCCTAAGCTTGGGGGAGTACGCATTTCTCACCGACATTACATATGTTCACACACACTCATTACTAGATGTCGGTGCTCATACTTTTTCACTGTAATATCCATGCTAGTTTATTTTCTTTTTCCTGCTTTATTCTTATGTGTTTATTAAACCTTAAGAAAAACAAAAAAAATTAGTAGTAGTTTATTTTTCTGCTGTAGTAGTAATAATTAAAAAGAAAACCCAAAAATATTTCCCGTTCTTCTTTTGCTTGTTGGGAGCGTTTCTGTGTAAATAGTTTTATTTCTTTTCTTTGGGGGTCAGTAGGAGAAGATCATAATTAAATTGTTGAAGTGGCTCTTATATGCATTATTGTTGATTTAACCAAGAGCCCATATTGCCTTGTCTTCTCCTGTTTATTGAATGCTCGCAGATTCCAGCTTAGTCCAATGCACGTACACTCTTATTATTATTCACACCGTTCGGTCATGCAAGTGAAAGGCAATTATGATGATATGTGATGGACTGACTGAGATGAGAAAAGCTGGTATGAACTCGACCTCTTTTGTTTTTGTAAATATGATGAGTCCCTCGTTCTTGATTCAGCTTATTATGAATAAACATGTTTGCAATGACAATTAGAGATCATAGTTGCTTGTGCCATGCTTAATTAGCTATGAGTTATAATGATTTACCTTGTGTGCCAACATGCTATTGAGATGATTATAATGTGGTATGATGGGGTGGTATCCTCCTTTGAATGATTTAAGTGACTTGACTTGGCACATGTTCACGCATGTAGTTGAAACAAAATCAACATAGCCTTCACGATATTTATGTTCATGGTGGATTATATCCTACTCATGCTTGCATCCAATGTTTATTAATTTTAATGCATGTACATGGCTGTTGTCGCTCTCTAGTTGGTCGCTTCCCAGTCTTTTGCTAGCCTTCACTTGCACTAAGCGGGAATACTGCTTGTGCATCCAATCCCTTAAACCCCAAAGTTATTCCAGATGAGTCCACTATACCTTCCTATATGCGGTATCTACCTGCCGTTCCAAGTAAATTTGTATGTGCCAAACTCTAAACCTTCAAATAATCATTCTATTTTGTATGCTCGAATAGCTCATGTATCAACCAAGGCTGTCCTTATCTTCCGTGTTAGGTGGGTTATTCTCAAGAGGAGTGGACTCCGCTCCTCACTCACGAGAAAATGACTGGTCACTGGGATGCCCAGTCCCATGCTTTATGCAAACTAAATCAAAATTAATTGCAAACAAAACTCCCCCTGGGACCTGATGTATGTTGGAGGCACTCATTGTTTTGAGCAAGCCATGGATTGATGCTTGTTGGTGGAGGGGGAGTATAAACTTTACCATTCTGTTTGGGAACCGCCTATAATGTGTTTAGCATGGAAGATATCGCCATCTCTTAGTTGTTACGTTGACAATGAAAGTATACCGCTCAAAATACAATTTATCTCTATGTCAAAACCGAGCTCTGGGACCTCTACAAATCCCTGCTTCCCTCTGCGAAGGGCCTATCCATTTACTTTTATGTTGAGTCATCACCCTCTTATTAAAAAGCACTAGCTGGAGAGCATAGCTGTCATTTGCATTCATCACTATTAATCTATGTTGGGTATGAGTATGATTGGATCTCTTTTACCATGAATTATAATGTCTAGTCAGTCCTTGATCTTTAAAGGTGCTCTGCATTTATGTTTTGTGGTCTCAGAAAGGGCTAGCGAGATACCATCTTGTTATATCATATTATGATTGTTTTGAGAAAGTGTTGTCATCCGAGATTTATTATTATGGCTTGCTAGTTGATTATACTATTGATATGAGTAATTATGAGACCTGTGAATTATTGCAAATGTGGTTAGTTATGATCTATGCTGAAAACTTGAATGCTGGCTTGACATAGTTATAACAACAAGAGCAAACAGAGTTTGTAAAAGTTTTTCTTTCTTTCTTTCAGTTTGTCAACTGAATTGCTTGAGGACAAGCAAGGGTTTAAGCTTGGGGGAGTTGATACGTCTCCGTCGTATCTACTTCTCCAAACACTTTTGCCCTTGTTTTGGACTCTAACTTGTATGATTTGAATGGAACTAACCCGGACTGGCGCTGTTTTCAGCAGAATTGCCATGATGTAGTTTTATGTGCAGAAAACAAATATTCTCGGAATGACCTGAAACTCCACGGAACATCTTAGAAAAAATAAAAAAATCCTTGCCAAAGATGAAGACCAGGGGGCCCACACCCTGTCCACGAGGGTGGGGGCGCGCCCCCTGCCTCGTGGGCCCCCTGGATGCCCTCCGATGCCAAGTCCAACTCTATATATTTGCTTTCGGAGAGAAAAAATCAGAGAGAAGAAATCATCGCGTTTTACGATACAGAGCCGCCGCCAAGCCCTAAAACCTCTCGGGAGCACTGATCTGGAGTCCGTTCAGGGCTCCGGAGAGGGGGATTCGTCGCCGTCGTCATCATCAACCATCCTCCATCACCAATTTCATGATGCTCACCGCCGTGTGTGAGTAATTCCATCGTAGGCTTGCTGGACGGTGATGGGTTGGATGATATTTATCATGTAATCGAGTTAGTTTTGTTAGGGTTTGATCCCTAGTATCCACTATGTTCTGAGATTGATGTCGCTATGACTTTGCTATGCTCAATGCTTGTCACTAGGGCCCGAGTGCCATGATTTCAGATCTGAACCTATTATGTTTTCATGAATATATGTGAGTTCTTGATCCTATATTGCAAGTCTATAGTCACCTACTATGTGTTATGATCCGGCAACCCCGAAGTGACAATAATCGGGACCACTCCCGGTGATGACCATAGTTTGAGGAGTTCATGTATTCACTATGTGCTAATGCTTTGTTCCGGTTCTCTATTAAAAGAAGGCCTTAATATCCCTTAGTTTCCAATAGGACCCCGCTGCCACGGGAGGGTAGGACAAAAGATGTCATGCAAGTTCTTTTCCATAAGCACGTATGACTATATACGGAATACATGCCTACATTACATTGATGAATTGGAGCTAGTTCTGTGTCACCCTATGTTATGACTGTTACATGATGAACCGCATCCGGCATAATTATCCATCACTGACCCGGTGCCTACAAGTTTTCCATATACCGGTTCTCGCTTATTTACTTTCCCGCTGCTATTGTTACAATCACTACAAAATACCAAAAACATTGCTTTTGCCGTCTTTACTTTTGTTGCCGCTACCACCACTATCATAGTACTTTGCTACTAAACACTTTGCTGCAGATACTAAGTTTCCAGGTGTGGTTGAATTGACAACTCAGCTGCTAATACTTGAGAATATTCGTTGCCTCCCCTTGTGTCGAATCATTAAATTTGGGTTGAATACTCTACCCTCGAAAGCTGTTGCGATCCCCTATACTTGTGGGTTATCACCGGTAAGCTAAACGCCGAACACAAGGGGGGGGAGACACCAAGCGAAGATGAGGACGAACCTCGCCAGCAAAGCACTGGAGGACAGAAAAAATTCCCACCAGAGGTTAAAACAGTAAACATGATCCATGTGACGAAGAGGAGAAGCAAATATGCACTCCGAGACATACGCGCCATAGAGCCCGTCACCCCTAAGTTCAACCCTTGGTTGGCCTGCCCGATCACTTTTGATCGCATGGATCACCTGACAAGCATCCGGCATGAAGGATTGGCTGCCTTGGTGTTAGACCCAATAATAAACGGATACCATCTCACACGAGTCCTTATGGACGGCGGTAGTGGTCTAAATCTGATATATCAGGACACAGTTTGCAAAATGGGGATAGACTCGACAAAAATCAGCCGCAGTAATACTACCTTTAAGGGAGTAATACCAGGCCTAGAGGCCCACTGCACGGGCTCTCTATTACTAGAGGTTGTATTCGGTTCTTCTGACAACTTCCGAAGCGAAAAGTTAACTTTCTACATCGTTCCATTCCGAAGTGGCTATCAAGCACTCCCCGGGAGAGCGACTTTTGCTTGTTTTAATGCAGTACCACATTACACTTCTCTCAATCTTAAGATGCCCGGTCCACGTGGCACCATCACAGTTAATGGAAATATTGAGCGTTCTCTACACACGGAAGAACGTGCAACGGCTTTAACAGCCGAGCATTAGACGGCCTCACCAACCAGAATAAATGACAGGTCGTCAAGACCACGGACACGGTTAGACGAGTCCGGTGCATCACTACATATACATGAGATCGGTTTGATGGTTAAACCCTCATAGACAGTACCAGGGGCTTCCCGTGTGTAATCAGGGCTAGTTCGGCTCAACTTGACTTATCTTGAATTTTAATGGCTTATGATAATAACCAATTTTCTGGCATGGCAGCTTTCACCTAAGTTCTTCTCTTTTACAGATAACAATCGTGCTACACCCGTCCAGGACACGGAACAACAGAGACACATGCGCAGACATGTAGCAGGGACCCGCTCAAAGGTTTCTTTGCAGATTAAGACCCTGCGTAAACCTTTTTTACTGTCTCTTGTTGTTCACATCCTCCGGATACTCAATACAAACGAGAAGGATGCTGACGTTATTGGCATGTGGACACGTCAGGATATTGCTCGTACCTGGACACTCGGGGTTTACTATTAAGGGCATTGTTCAGCCCAGCATATGTTATAAAGACCGAATACCTTAGGGAGTGTTCGGCGTCGCGAGTTTGGCCTTAATGCATCAGCTTCGAATCATGTCTTTGGTCAAATGTTGGGTTTGCCCGACTCCCATGTTTTGGTACCTTACGTTCCGCTATATCGGCTAAGGTAGCACTGTGAGAACTACTGCGATTGTGCCCTGGTTCATCCGGATGAGCACCTCAGTAGAGAAAGCCGAAAACTGACTGTCATGATAAAGCGCGAGACTGGTCAACCACTCGATGACTTAGCGGAATCTTCAGATTCCTCCGCATTAACGAAGGGACGTTTCCCGGTCACGTACGTACGCGCCCCGTATTCGGACGAGCGTGGAGGTATCAGGGGCTATCTAGTAGTCCCGCCATCAAACTCCTATGGCTAAGTGAAAGTGTTAAAGCAATATAGTCCGATTGCCTCGTTCGCTGCGCTACCACCTCCTTAATGGACCAAGACGTTGGATCAAGTGTGAATACGCGTTTTTTGCGAACACCCCCGCATTATATGCGTGGGGGCTGAAGCCGACGACTGCAAACTTTCAGGTTATATACATATATACATAAACGGCCGCACAAGAGGCATCATAATACTTTCAGGCAAAAGTATAAACACAACCTTCATAATTCAATAAAACTTTGTTTTTACAATGGGAATACATGTCACTAGAACATAATATTCTTCGAGCACTGAGCCTCTATCGAACGAGCGCCTTCAAGGACTTCTTCAAAGTAGTGCTCGGCAGCTACTCGGCCTACGACCGAACCCTGTGTCACAATGATGGTGGCCTCCATCTCTGCCCAGTATGTCTTGACACGGGCAAGTGCCATCCGCGCACCCTCTATGCACGCCGACCTCTTCATAGCGTCGATGTGCGGCACAACACCAAGGAATTGTTGCACTAAACTAAAGTAACTATTCGGTCTTGGCCCTTCCGGCCACAGATGATCCACAACAGACATCATGGCAAGTCCGGACAACCTATGGAGCTCGGCCCACTCGGCCATTCGCTCATTCAATAGCAGCGGATGCACTGGAGCATGGACCTGTGACCAGAACAGCTTATCTACTTCACGATCTTTTTGATCCTTGAAGTACTCGGCCGCATCAGCAGCACTTGCTGCCAAATCCATGTATGCGTCTGCAGAACTCCATAGTTGATCAAGAGGGGCATACTTCGGATCTCCGAACTTAGTCCGCAACAAAAAGGGCTTCCCAGCCACGATATCTCCAGCTTGACACAGCTTCTCCTTCGTCGCTCTGATTTTGGAGCGGGCTTCCTTGGCTGCTACCATGGCCTTCTCCAGGTCCGTCTCCTTAGCTCGGCTTTCTTTTTTAAGAAGCTGGTAACGGTCGGTGGAATCTTTCAACTCAACGGCCATCTTGGCCATTCTTTCCTTGCTCTGGCAATGCGCGGCCTGTTCGGCCCTCAGCTCTTCGACCGCCTTTAGAGCGGCCGCATCGCTATTTCTGGCTTGTTCCTTGGCTCGGGCAAGTTTCGCCCGAAGGGTCTCCACGGTGGCAGCTCCATCTACAGTCACAACATATTAAAGATATTGGCATCATGCTCCTCTTACTATGTGCTGATCACCGGAGAAATCACATACCCTGTGTCTCGTCGAGCCGCTTGTTGACAAACACGATGTCGGCATCAGTCCAGCTCGCCACCGGACCTTCAGCCACCTGCACATGAAGGCGGCCTGATTATTACCTGGCAGTATGATCCTTTGTTTGTCGCCGTTCTCGACGGCAACCAGAGTCTCAGGGGCTACTATCTGCATAGGGCACACCTAACGTGTGTGGTACTGTCAAAAACATACACTATTTCACGTACCTCAAAGCCTTTCAGCAGACTCATAAAAGCTTCATGTAACCCGCTTTCGGCGGATGAAATCCTTTCAATCACCGTACCCATTAGCGTACGATGCGCTTCTGAGATGGCCACTTGCTCCAGAAGATCCTTCAGTGCGTCCGACCACACACTGTACGGTGCCGGACTCTTTCTGTTGCTCTCTTTAGGAGACGAATACTGAGGACTTTGGGTGGCCAAAGGATTACCCTCTGGCCTTGGCGAATCAGGAGAAACCCTCCGTGACGACACTTTAGGGTCGCCCGCCTCATGAGGCGGGGTGGAAGGGGGAGGTGTTTCGCTCTCCATCATCTCCGGAAGAAGATCCCCCAAAGACGAACTCTGTCGAGAAGGGATGCGATCCGAACTGCAAGATATATGCTTCGGTTATTATCTTCAGAAGTAATTTAGGATATTTTTACTACTAAGTACTTTTTGTTTACTTACAACTCGGTAGAGGGCTGATCCCCTTGCGGACACTGTGCGGCAAGAGTACCCTCCGAGGCAGGACCCTCTGGTAAAGATTTCTTCCCCCGTTTGGAAACCTTTGTTTCCGGGTCTTCAGAGGTGGTCCTCCTCCTTCCCTGGGGAGAGGGAATTTCGGATTCTTCTCCCTAGTTATCCTCCTTCGCGGAGGCGCTAACTCCCCCGGTTTGGATGAATAATGAGCGAGGCCCACTTTCAGCCTCTTTATTCTCCCCTTTATCTTCCCCTGAGGGCGCCTGGCAAGGCGCCGGCTCGAGCATTCTGGCTAGTACTGGATTTGCTGAACCTTCGGGAAGGGGGGGCCTAACACCTAATCATCTTCGCCTTTGTTACCCAGTCCTGGTCAGAGAGCGATTTTTCAGAATGATGTTATGATAAATAAAAAGACAGTGTGTTCGGTCACGGGATTACTTACTTGGGTATCTGGGCGATTACAGCTCAGACCCGCATCCTCAGTGGTGTCCGGACACTTTATTCGTGGTCCGAAGAACAATTTGTACATCTCTTCGAGCGTCATGCCGAGGAAGTGCTGAATAATTCGCGGTCCTTCCGGGTTGAACTCCCACATACGGAGGGATCGACGTTTGCAAGGCGGGACCCGACGAACTAGCATGACTTGCATTACCGAGACCAGGCTGACATCTCTCTCGAGGAGATCTTGGATGCGACTCTGCAATATTGGCACATCATTTACTGGCCCCCAGTTTAGCCCCTTGTTGATCCATGACGTCAGTTGTGGTGGGGGGCCCGAGCGAAAGGCAGGGGCGGCTACCCACTTGGCACTCTGGGGAGCTATGATATAAAATCACTCCCGCTGCCACAAACTGGACACCTCTGGGAAGGAACCCTATGGCCATGGAGCATCAACGCCTTTTCTTATTACGGCACCTCCGCACTCTGCGTGTCGCCCCTCGATCATCTTCGGCTTCACATTGAAAGTCTTGAGCCACAGGCCGAAGTGTGGGGTAATGCATAGGAAGACCTCACACACGACGATGAACGACGAGATGTGAAGGAGGGAATCCGGGGCCAGATCATGGAAATCCAGCCCATAATAGAACATGAGCCCCCTAACAAAGGGATCTAGAGCAAGGCCTAGCCCTCGGAGGAAGTGAGAGATGAACACAACACTCTTGTTGGGTTCGGGAGTGGGGATGACCTGCCCTCGGGCAGGCAGCCTGTGCGAGATTTCGGAGGTCAAATACCTGGCCTCTCTTAGCTTCTTGATGTCTTCCTCTGTGACAGAGGAGCGCATCCACCGACCTTGAAGGTTGGATCCGGACATGGTTGAAGGTCCGAAGCGTCTGACCTGAGCCTTGGGTGTTGGAACTCGAGGCGGGGGAAGGATTCGATTGAGCACGAGAGAGAAAAAAGGACATGCCTTGGCCTCCTTATAAAGAGGGTGAATATCAAGCGTCCTCCTCGTGGCCGTTTGGGACTTGCCTAAAATTGAGGAGTCATACCAACATGCACGATTGGGTTACCCACGTCCATATTGATGAGAATCCCGTAATAAGGGGGATATGATCTCTGCTTTGACAAGACGTGTCAGGAAAACCGCCTCGTGATATGTGCAGTGCTGGTTGAGAAAAACGGTTCGAATAAAGACCAGGCCATGACATGATGTCATGTTGCTAAACGCATTAGCAGATTAGATTTGTGGAAATATTATTCTCTCTATGGTGGTATGTGGAACTTGTTTTGCAGAGCCGGACACTATCCTTGTGTTCAAAATCTTCTATGGAGTATTCGAAGGAGGAACCCGCCTTGCAATGTCGAAGACAAGATTGCGCGGCGGACTCATCGTCATTGAAGCCTGGTTCAGGGGCTACTGAGGGAGTCCTGGATTAGGGGGTCTCCGGACAGCCGGACTATATCCTTTGGTCGGACTGTTGGACTATGAAGATACAAGATTGAAGACTTCGTCCCGTGTCCGGATGGGACTTTCCTTGGCGTGGAAGGCAAGCTTGGCAATACGGATATGTAGATCTCCTCCCTTGTAACCCACTCTGTGTAACCCTAGCCCCCTCCGTTGTCTATATAAACCGGATGGTTTAGTCGATAAGACAACATACAATCATACCATAGGCTACCTTCTAGGGTTTAGCCTCTACGATCTCGTGGTAAATCAACTCTTGTAATACTCATATCATCAAGATCAATCAAGCAGGACGTAGGGTGTTACCTCCATCAAGAGGGCCCGAACCTGGGTAAACATCGTGTCCCCTGCCTCTTGTTACCATCCGCCTTAGACGCACAGTTCGGGACCCCCTACCAGAGATCCGCCGGTTTTGACACCGACACCCCAAATCGGCTCTGCTCTTAGAGAAAGCAGGAGACGCACGCCATCGAGATTTTGACCGATGCTAGAACGTCGGTTCGATGCATTGACAAGCAGGCCACACGTTGCGACCTGATGCTGACACCAAGGCCTAATACGGAAAAAAAAACTACCGAGCTATGAGAGGGCTTGATTTCGTGGGAGCTTAGTAACTATAACGATTACTCCAAAAAGATATGGTATAATATTAGGTGGTTACTTTTCATTAACTTTATGAAGAATCCAATGATTATGCATACTCGTTCACACAGATATGGCAAGCAAGAAGATTTACATGAATGGGTGTTCATGAGTTAAAATAGATGATCTAAATTTGTATCATTTTAAATGTGTTCAGATTAGGTGGTAACATGCTAGTTTGGGTGTGATAGAGTTGTTTTTATGCAATTATATTTTTTTGAATAGTTTGTTAATCAGGGCTAGTTCTAAGGCTTCAAAGTATAAATGTCCATCACCTATTTATACTAAATATATATGTTTCTAACTCAATCTCTCAATTTAGGATCTGTGTTGTTGTTTAGCAAAATTAATCACATAACAATACCACTAAATATTAAACATAGTCCTTTCATTATTTAATTCGGATGTACCATTGCCCTATTAGTAAATTGAAGCCATATATTTCGAGGAAAGTAATGTCAGTTTGTTTGGATACATTATCCCTTAAAATCTTAGTTAAACCAAAATCCCTAGTTGAGAAAAAAAGAAGGGGGAAATTGCATGCCTCTGCGGATCATTTTGTAACGCTTGAAAAATTGTAGGTACACAAGTTCATGTAAATTTATGAGCCTTAAATATCTTGATAGATAGAGCTACATCTAATAAGTATCTTAACATATACTATTATATCTTCATTCTATGTAAATTCTAGAATATATAACATGTCTTTGGGGAGACTGTCCTCAAATTGATGGCACTACTCATCTATAACCTTCATATGGTAAACACAGCACAATGTCCCGCCTTTTTATATGATAGGAAGAGAAGGTAGGGGCAAAGATTCTTGAAAGAATGCATGACTTCCTCCTATTCCGCTTCGACAGAAGCCCTTAAAATCCTACTTCTATGCCAACAAGGGTTATCCATTTCATAGGAGAGGGTGGGGGAAGCAAGCCAAACCTCTAATCGACCTGGACATGTAAAAAATTCTTGGCGCCAAGAGAAATACGCCATTCGGTAAGTATTTCACTGAGTGTTTTCTCTTGTAAGAAGAGCGTCCATCAGCTTAGAATAAATGAAATACAAACAACCACGTTGGTTGTAATAGATCTACTTGAATGTGTTTTCATCTTGAAGGCATTTCTTTTGGTTGCATCTTGTGATGGTTGTGCCATTGGAAGCTTATTTCATTCTTGTACCTTTATTTTTTGGCCTCACATAATATTTTGTCCATTGTAGGAAAACTATGTACCTCTTTATAGTGCCTTGTCCATTGTTAGTTGATTTGATCACACTACAAACAAGATTTGTATAGAGACCGGTCCTGCCAGTTTTTTGCGAAACATGCAACCAGAAATGATGTTGACCAAGATAGGAAAATTGTACCAACAAGTACAAATGCTGAGAGTAGCACAACCTTTACAGAAGAGACACGAACTATTGTAGAATATAACTATCTTCACCCAAGACGAATGTTCAGGTCAGCGCACCCAGAACCCAACTAGTATATGTTTCTAGTGCACCATCATCTCATCCCTTTTATTTTTGAAAAGTGTACCTGGTCGGCTGATCCATATGAAAATGGTAAAAATACATGACACCCTTATTTTTCTGATTGTGCAGCAAAATATGGATTGCCAATTTGGAGTTTGAGTGGCTCATTGAGAACTGCATTCACTGTGGTTATCATCTCACTTGGCGACGTAAATGCATCAGTGTGAGAGTAGAACAAGTGACATATCTTGCACATGTTCCAAAATAACTCCCTGCATGCCCTAGGAACAACACTATCTTGCTTAAGGACCAACCTTAGCAAATCTTTTCTATATGAGGCTATGGACCTCTTTATTGAATCTTTAGCTGCTTCAATGGACATAGAACCATCACTGTGGAGAACACGTAGCGAAACACTATCAAGTTTTCCCTCGCCGCTCTCCCTCTGTATCAATAGTATATAAAACATATGTCAAAATAGCCCAGTTACGACTTAAATGACTAAAGGGACTGACAAAGATATGAGTAGTTACTATTCTCTTATCAAGTATGCATAATAGGATACACATGATGCATAAACAATAGTAAATGAATCAAACTTCCAAAGCAAACATGGGATTTATTTTCACAACGTATATGCTCTTAATAATATCATCAATGTCTATGAATTTAGATTTTTGTGAGGATTACTTTAGCGCCTGTCGTTTCACCAAATATTCGTGTACAAAGAATTTTCGTGTAGCGATATGTGAAGCCATATACGTAAAAAATGATATGCTTACATAGCTATACTAAACCTTGAAATACACAAATTTTAAGCCATGAAGGGGTTGAAATACCTCAAAGCCTTGGATGTCATTGAGGAGGCGACAACAAGTGCCCATTAGTCTGAACAACTCGTTGTACTCTTGATCATTTACAACACAAGACAAGAGTGCTTGCCTAACAAAATATAATGCTGGGAGCAGAATGGGAGCTACTGTGAATGACACAATTGCAAGTTCCATGTATTCTTTAACTGTTGGCACATATTGTCTCATCCGCCAATCTGCCTCGGTCATCATAGTCCTTAGTAGTTGTAGCCACTACAAAGGAATACAATGTTTCATTGTTGAACAAAAAAACTCAGAATCTGGCAGACGCGCAGGAAACTCACTGTTTCTACTAGGTGCTTTTTGACGTCACGGTTTTGTACAACAGAAGCCATTATTCCAAGCTGGCTCGTTGAAGTGTAAATGGCATAAAACAATATTTTTACTTGCTCAGAGTAGAATTTTTCTTTGTAGTGCTCATCCCACCTAAGACACACATTAGCAAATTACGCAAAATGACTTGTTAGAAACGACAGCATCGAGAAGATGCCATCAGTGGTGCTAAGAGAGAACATACAAATAAATCAAGTTGACAAATCATACTTCTCGATTAGTTCTACAAGGTTTTCTAATTCTTCTCTTGACCCCGCAACATCAAAGAAGTCATCAACAATATTTACGAGTATAGAATTTTTGGCCCATGAAATGCGAGCATCAGACAATTCAGGAGGGAACATGGTAGCAGCAGCAGCGAGATAGCAATATGTCGTCCTCTGTCGTGCAAACAGTAGCTGGTCTAGCTTGTTCTCCTTCACCCAACTGTTGCAACAAAAAAATTTGGAAATTCTCCAAGAAGGGAAGTTACTAAGACAAGAGAGCTTATTTGTCAGATTACCGTTTAAGAAGCTGGAGTTCACTCTGGTAAATAGATTGAGAGATGGTGAAATCTCCAATAGCCAAAGCTAAAATATCTTGGTTTACACAACATGGCCTGATTCACCAAAATGAAGTTGATGTCCAACATCTATATTTATATGATTCAAAGCTCACAAATCTTTTCAAGAAGTAAAACTCTTACCAGTGCTCTGTCTTCAACATCTGCGAACCACTCAAATCAAAGTTTTCAATGTTCCTCTTGTGATCCAGACGATCCATTGTGGCATAGAAGGGAAATTTAAGAGCATACTCCACCTAAAATTATAAAGGTATATAAGTAAACATAAACTGTAACCTGGCCAATATTCAATCAATACATTATCTGAGTTTCAAATTTCATGGAAGCACCTCTACCAATATCGAACTACTTTGCACGTCATCATGAAATATCTTTTCCCTCAATAAGTTCCCTGACCAATAACTTATATTATCGAGGATTAGTTCACTTTCTGATACACTAACTCTTGAAGCCTTGTACAATTCCATTATGGATTTTGTATCACGTAAATATCCTTGAAGTGAATTATGGAAAGTAGAGGCTTCATTGATATGAGACAACTCATCTACATCAGATTGAAATTACTGAATCAAATACAACACTAAGAAAAAGACTATGATAACATTAACAAGATGGGGAATTTCTGCACAAGGAAGTACCTGATGAAATATCATATCCATTCATTCGTAAGATACGAAACGCTATTGCACATGTGGATACATCCAGGATGATTTCCTCATCTCTTTGTAACCAACCACTGCAAAGTGGATATAGTTTGCAAAACTTCAAAAGAGAAATACCAATTTTTTATTTATGAGCTCACAAGTACCTGTATGTCATGTCCAGGATGCTCTTTATCTCACTTGAAAAATACTGAGATATCCCGACCTTTTCAAGAGTATCCACCATTGAAAGCTGGCAATATATATTTGTTGGGTACACTGTTGGCACTGTAAGATTCTGGTGTTGTTAGGCATTTAAAAATAGTGTACGCCCTTGTGAATTCTTAGCATGAAAGGAAAAAAAGACTCACCTGAACCATCAAACTTACTGACAAGAAAATTTAGATACTGGAGGGCTTTGTCATCATAATTTTGGATTAATGCAGCAGCAGTTGTGGAAGGAGAGTTGAACAACGATCCATTCCTCCTCTGGAACTTCATAACTTCATTCCAGTCCGATAGGTTTCCTAGTCCTTCAGCAACATAAGCGATATATGCTTCTCCCCCAGAAGATTTATCCGCAGCAAGTCTAAATTAAGTCATATGTAAGGATATTTGAAAATTCCATTGCATGGTAGTACATGTGCAATACTCTAATTCTTTTGGAAGGAATTATGGCTCTCATAAATACTTTCAAAAGGCAAATATCTTGTAGGAAGTTTTATTTTTCTAAAGAAGGTAAGAAAAAACCAATGCAAACTAAAAAGGTAAGGAAAAAGAATGTAAACTAAGTATCTAACTTTTAAAAGACTATTCCTAGAACCAGACAGGAAAGGAAATAGTACAAATTTCATGCTATAATCATTTTATGGGGAACTCGTGCCACAATTTTCACTAACAAACCTTTCTAGTTCCAACTCCCGGAGATGCAGAATCCCATGAACAGTTGTTTGTCTAACAGGAAACTGCAAACCCATCCCCAAGGCAAGGCTAAGCATACCAGGAAAAATGATATTGAAGCCTATAGGAGCAGCAATCTGTTCATCCATGACAACGGAGACGTTTTTGCCGATAAAATGTATTCCTGAGTATATCATTATCATCGCATCAAGACCCTTGTAAACTTAAAAATGTGAGAGATTAAAACAACATTAGCATGTAAATTCATATGTTCTCAAATTTTATACCTCTCCTAATATGTTCCCTCCCGACATTCCATCTCTGAAGTGCAAGCACACAAGCCAGTGTGGATGAGAGGGTGGCCTTGTTGACTGAGGAGTCCATGTGAGCAAGACCCCATGCTCCATTGGTCTGTTGGTTTTGTAGTATCCATTCAATACACCGCGGGAAGCATGGAACCTCCGGAGACGAGCCTGGTAAGGGCACCATAGCCACCCAAGCGGTGTCGTATGAAGATGGCGACAATTTGGGTTCCAGGAGTTGCTTCTTTATTCTTGCCTTCCGTTCCTAAATTAGTTGAGAAAAGGATCACATGACAGACACGAGATGCCAATATTCAATAGAAAGAACAATCAACACTGATGTACATACCATGTTTTGCAGGCTTGCATTTTCTCCTACAAACGTCCTCGCACCATTTGCTATTTTTAAGAAAAGAGGTATGTATGTGTCACAAATCAATTAACAAATCACTCACTACATAAAATCTTAGTAAAATATGAACATTATTCAATTTAAAACAAAATAAATGAGTTAAAAATGCCATGAAATCAAGTGTCAGCACATTATATACCTATTTTTACAGGGTTTATGGAGTTATTTGTGCATTTTGTGAATGCATGGGTACCAATTCGTGTGGAGCTGCTTTCGGGAGACAGTGGGAGGTGATTGGTGCCACACCAACTTCCCCGACCTCTACGTTGAG
>NC_041382.1:685905457-685935509 GCF_002162155.2 Triticum dicoccoides
GCACCCCTCTTTGACGTGCCACCGACGCTCTCTTCAAACTGTCTGGTTACTTGCAGCTTTGGCGGCCGCTTAGCCGCCCTCAGGACCGGGACGCCATCTCCGCCTTCATCACCGACCTGCGCTCGATGGCCGTCCGTCTATCGCCGCCGCCCCCGGAGCCAGATTAGACACCTGGTGTGCTCTCCGTCTCCGACTACGGCCCCTTTTCTTTTGTTTTGTTTTTGGGCTTGTTGAGTTGCGCCCTCAACAGAACCTTTATACTTCTTGTTGTGTGACTTGGGTGTGTGTGTGCTGAACTAGTCCGTGTATGTTTGCTCTGGGCGGTTTGCTTTATTTATAAAGCGGGGCGAAAGCCTTTTTCCGTAAAGTCGAGGTACTATTACCAGTTTTTTTGTGAGCAAGAGGTTACTATTGCCATCTTAGCAATAACCTAGTTTTCTTAACTTCTTTGCCTAGAGTTACAACCATGTCATGAATGTTGTTACCGAGTTCATATTATAGTTATAAGTTCATGACATTCACGCAGTCACCCACATATTCATCTTACATTTATCACTATGGCACCCGTGTTGTTATTACCCATTTTTATAGTTATTTTGAGAGAAAACGAAAACAAACAAAGTAATATATGACGCACGCTTACCGATACATGAAGGAACCATCGTCCGAGCCCTGGCGCGAGTCGAGTAGAGGGGAGGAAGAAGACGGTGACTGCCGGAGGTGAGGCCCAGATCAAGACCAAGACCAAGAGGCTGGTTTCTTCGGTCATTGTGCGAGCGAGGCCTCGTCAAGAACGGCGCCGCAGCCGAAGCCACATCTAGCCAACCACGGCGACACGCCGGGACCACGGACGAGACCCCAGCTACTTTCGAGTTTGACATGGGAAGCTACGTACGGTTGGCGTGGCCAATGGAAGAGCAAAGGTTGATGCGTCTAAATGGACATGGCGTGCAGTGTAGGAGTAAGGTTAGCTAGATCTCTTTTAAACTGTATATATGTATATTGCTATCCTAGCAGGTGCCAGGTTGTGCATTTTCAAAGTAAAATTCGCTTTCGGTTTTTCCAACGGCCGTACATGCGTACCGCGGTCAACACAGCCAACTGTTTTTTTTTGAAGTAACTGCCAACTGGTATTAAATTTGCCGATTTATTTAGCACCAACTGAACTCGGGAAGACTGGTGGCAACTGTTGGTGGATCCACGGCCATGATCGATGCGTCCAAATCCGTCCAGCTCTCTGATTACCAGCAATCCAGCATTGGCCAAAGAATGATGAGCGCCTGTAGAATCTGTCGCGCGGAAACTTATCAACATTGAATCGATCTTCAGAACATCCTTCGGTTTCTTGCCGCTTGATCGTTGGATCAGTCCTCCTTGTCCCGCTAGTAGTATTTTGTTAGCACATCAAAATCATCCACTTGGCGCCGCACAGCCGCCTTGCTCCATCAATATTGACCGCTTGTCCCTGTACGGCTTGCCACTGCAGCAGCACCATACGCAGTTGCTCCAAATTATGTCCCCTCCATGGAGTGCACCTACGCAGTTGTTCCAAATTATGTTCCCTCCGTAGTTTCTTAACGGTTGAAGATCGGCCAGAGGTACAATCCGTACGTACGTACGGGCCTCCATGGTTAATTAGGGCATCCCCAAGGGTAAACTTCGAAATTTCAGCCCATTTGCGCTTAAAAAAAATACTGGTTGCCCAAGGACGCCCCCCGTTTCTTCCCTTCTCATATGTCCAGCCTATTTTATTTTTATTTTCAATCAAAATTGAATAGTCGAAAGTTATAGGTTGAACATATAAATAAATAGTTTGACATAAATAAAATTCGGAGTACATAGTTCAAACATAAACAATGGAATAATACCACGAATCTATTGGTTTTCATGATGTCTCCAGAAGTGCTCCACAAGATCATTGAGAAGTTGTTGACGCACTTCTTGACCTTGAAGTTTTCGATGTGTCTCGAGAAAATGTGCAACCTGCTTGGCCTCTTGTTTCGGGAGGTGGATGTGTCCGGGGGCCTTGCTCCGGGTGGAGGCGAAGGGGGGAGAAGGTTGATTTGGGAAGGTTTTAGGGTGGGGCTGGCTTGTCTAGGCCGATGTGGCGGACATTTTCGGGCCTGTCCATCTTTCGAGTCTAGATAGAAGTGCAGCCACTTTTCATCAGAATTCGCCCAAAGGAACTCTCAGCTAAACTACCCCTAAAAAAACTCTTAGCTAAACTAATATTTTCTGGTATGCATCAAAGGAGATCTGTTGGTGGTTGCCCGCATATAGGCCACTTCGAAGCCTGACCCAGATTCAAAGCTGGTGGAGTGGTGGGCTCTCGACACAACCATTGAGTTTGTGGCTTTAGTTGCCTATCCCAGCTTTTTACAGATCTTGATGCAACCCCGTCCGAATGGATGGTGTAGGTACAATTGCATTTCCCTGACACAGTTTCATTAATCTTATAACTACGCAACTCTAGTCTTTATATGCTATATGCGACGGTGTGCATGTACATATATGTCTAGTTTGTGATTCTTTTAAAAGAATATGCATATGTAGACCATTTTGTTTCGAATCATACAATCTGACATGGTCCGTGTCGCTCTCAGCGGCACGGTCGGGTTGGCCGAGCAGGCATTGTAATATTTTTTCTAAAAAAAGCAACACCATTAGATTATTTACTTTTGGGTTAGTTAGATACTCCCTCCACCTTATATTAATTGATGCTGAAATGGATGTATCTAGATGTATTTCAGTGCTAGATACATATATTTCAGCGTCAACTATGATGGAGGGAGTACATGTCACTGCAATTCTTGCCGATTTGGAAAGTTTTGCTGCAACTTTCATCCAGATTTTTGCAAATGCAAGAATTACAATTGCATATATCTACCTAATCATTTTTTCACTTCATTTAAAAGGGTGTTTTTGTAACAAGGCAAAAGATTTGCCATTTCATTCATTAAGAAAGAAGTTTAGACAAAACCCATCGAGCATGGAAATAAAAGCTACTCTCGTGGCACTACAATACTCAAATGCTTGGTGCCCGCCAAAGCCCATAATGAAACCTCCTCTTTGATCTTGGAGATAATAACCGTAGAGGAAGAGGCCGTGTCGCGAAAGACTCAAGCATTGCGCTTTGTCCATATTTTCCATGAATTAGCAGCATCAAGGAGGCAAGCGATCTGAAAGATCCATGACAAACCTAAAGATTACCATGCCACAAATCGTTGACCAAAGCCATCGTGGCCGAATGGGTTGGTGAAATGCCAATGCCAATCCACGACAATATATCGCTCGAAATGCGCCTCGCGAAGCGACATTGGAAAAGGTCCAAACCACCATACTTCTTCAGCCTACAAACAAGGTCCCAATTAATTTTGCACTTTCCTCCATATACCTTATCGGTGCCCGCCCAAAGATAGGCACATCAAATACTGTCGATCTTCTTTCTAACCTCAACCGGGATGTCCAAGGGTGTGAGATGGTAGATGGCAATGGATGTGAGAACAACTTTGACAAGGACAATCCGCCCCGCAGAGGCGATGTGTCTTTAAATGCAAGGGGGTAGCTTGCCGGCGACCTTATCCTTCAAATGTTGAAAGTGGATTCTTTTAAGGCGCTTGACAGACAGGGGGAGGACAAGGTATCCCATTGGAAAGGATGTTCGCACGGCCAGGAATGAGAAGAGGATGTCGTCAATGTTGACATTGTCACATTGGATGGGAGCCATAAGGTTTTTGGAGCAATTTGTGACAAGGCCAATCACCTCATCAAAGGAGTCAGGAGTTGCAACAAGGAATTGAATATCCTCCTTAATTGGTGCCACAAAGACGACAACATCATCATCATATAGAGATGCATGAATTATCGGGGTCCTCGCATGTCGGGGATGAAGCTGGCCTTGAGTCGTGGCCTAGTTTTGGATGTGATGCAAAGGTTCGATTGCCAATACAAAGAGGAGAGGGGTGTCGGTGTCAAAACCGACAAATCTCGGGTAGGGGGGCTAAGTTGTGAGTCTAAGGATCAATGGTAACAAGGGACAAGGGGGACACGACGTTTACCCAGGTTCGGGCCCTCTCAAAGGAGGTAAAACCCTACATCCTGCTTGATTGTATCCAATGAGTATAGGGATTACAAGAGTTGATCTACCTCGAGATCGTAGTGGCCAACCCTAGTAGTCTAGCCTATGATTATTCCGATGATGTCTACGGACTAAACCCCTCCAGTTTATATACACACCAGAGGGGCCTAGGGTTGTACAGAGTTGGTTTACAGAGGAAGGAAATAGTACACCCGGACACCAAACTTGCCATCCATGCACATAGGAGTCCTATCTGGACACGGGGGATAATCTTCTGCTTTGTCTTCACAGCCCATCAGTCTGGCCCATATCGAATAGACCGGATACCTAAGGACCCCCTAATTGAGGACTCCCTCAAGGGGAGAGCCCACCTTGTCAAGGATCTCGACCATGCTTCAACACATCTCCAATCACACCATTGATGAACACTCGCGAATATGTTGTGGATAGGAGGGCCAAAACCCACTCTCTAAAGAGACTTGGGAAGCCATGGTGTCTCAAGAGCTCCATCAGAAAATCCCATCTCACTGAGTCAAAAGCTTTCCTGATGTCGATCTTGAAAAGTGACATATATATTTTTTGTGCGGTGGAAACATCTTGCCAAATTTTGTACGCACATGAAGTTATCGTGAATTCTTCTCTTCTTACTAAAACACTTTGGGCATTGGAGACAAGAGTAGGCATGTGTGTAGCAAGGCGAGTGGCAATAACTTTTGCAATAATATTGGTAATGACATGTATGAGGCTGATAGGTCGGAAGTCCGCCCCATCCTTCTTTAGAATGAGGGCAATATTCGCCGACTTGAGTCAATGGAAGTTGGAAGTATGTAAGCTTGAAAAGTGGTTGACAACAAGCATGATGTCCCCTTTGATGATATACCAACTATCCTTAAAGAAATCCCCAGAGAACCCATCGAGCCCTGTCGCTTTATCAATGGGAAGATCGAAGATGGCAGCCTTGACTTCGTCCTTGGTAAAAACAGCCCCAAGGTCCAAGAGGTTGCAAGTGGCAGCGGGGATATTCTCCAAATTTATGTCATTGGCCCGGGGTGAGCCTCGCTTGATGACCTCAGCAAAGTGTTCTTCAATGCTGGACTTTTGTGCTCGTGATTGGTGACCCAACCATTGTCGTGTTTGAGGCGATGGATGAAGTTTTACCTCCTTCTATGGTTGACCCGGAGATGAAAAAACTGAGTGTGAGCATCCCCCTCCTTGAGATTGGTGATTCTAGAGCTCTGTTTTTTGCATGCCTTTTCAAGCACAATCAATCCAACCACTTTCCGCTTTAGCCTTCTTCTAATGTCACGCTCGTCGACACTCAAGGTCCTATGCCCTTGAGCTGCATCCAACCATAGGATAATCTCGAGGACCATGTGAATTTGCACTTTCGAATGGGCAAATATCGTCTTGCTCCACTTTCTAAGCTTCTAACTTGTTATTTTGAGCTTATGAAAAAGGGCATGGTAAGGATCGGTATGTTGCATCCCTTCATTCCAAGCCTTCTGAACCACTTCCTTGAAGCCGGGCATCTTGATCCAAAAGTTCTCAAAGCGGAAAAACTATGTCCTCGACGACCTCTTATCATTCGCAAGGAGAAGTGGGCTGTGGTTAGAAATGGATGAAGGGAGGGCGTGTAGGATGTGGGTGCCAAATTCGATATCAGAAACATTGCAAAAAAAAGTTGTCAAGCTTGCTCGAAGTTGGGTTAGCGCGCTCATTGCTCCATGTAAAATTTCCATTTTGGAGATGAATCTCCTTCAGCTCACAGGCATTGAGTGCATTCCGGAAGCGCACAATGCGACCTTGATCCACATTTGCTTTATTCTTGTCCCTAGCCCGATATATTTGGTTGAAATCATCGAAGACCAGCCAGTTTCGTGAAGAAATGGCACCTGTGGTATCCTTAGTGAAGAAAATACAGTCTGACCTATAATTCATTCAAACAGTTTTTCTATATAACAAGATGTTATTTCATCATGAAACTTCACACAAGAGTAGAATGGTCGACCACGTTTGATACCCAAAAATTCTATTTTTAATTACTTTTTCTAGTATTATTTTGACTTTAATTTTCATATTGGGTTCTCGGGTACTTTTTTTTAGGGGCGGTTCTCGGGTACCTAGGAGTTCAAAGTACACGCAGGTACCTAGGAGTTCAATTAGTACAGCGATAGAGTACTTACAGATTAAACTGACTGGGAGGGTTGTCCGTTAGCACGCAAGTTCGGCACACACATATGTCGCCACCTCTATATTAGTTACCCAGCGTACGTATACCGGTATACGAACGTAGCGTCGCAGCCCAATTGGAGTATACATACACACTGCGTGCTGGTTTGGAGCGGTGCAACACAGTGATCTTCGCGCGTCACAGAGCTCGTCGCCTGGTACTTGGCTTTGATCGACCATGGCGGCCGGCCCAGATTTTGTCAACCACGGCCGTACGCGCTCAGTGCAAGTGCGGACGAACACGTCCGCCACGACGGGAATCGAGTGGTTCAGCTCGGGGATCAGATGCCCCTCTCGACGCATCTGCATGCCATACACTGAAGCGTGCACGCCGTATCTGCTAGCTCAATATAAAGACTGAACCGGTGCACGGTGCACCGCCACTGCCTCTAGTTCCTCCGCTCCACACCGGCTTGTAGCACGGCAAGACAAGGCTAACCCCAGCGGACCGATGGAGGCGCTCCTGGCTGCACTCCCTGCGGGTGGCGGCGGAGCGGTGGCTGCCGCCGTTGGAGGGCTGGCCGCGGCGGCCGCGGTCGCCGGAGTCCGGATGGGGAACAAGGAACGGGCCAACACGCCCCCAGGTAGCCATGATCTCACTGAATCTTTTCGTGCTCTATTGTTGTTAATACGCTGCTTCTTTCGCTGTGGAAGTGTGAGAGTGGTTTTTCTACACTCAGGACATTTCTCCCACGATTGAAAACATAGCAAATAATAAAACTTTGTGACTCCAATAGGTGCTTGCAAAATTGGGTTGCCAAATGACATCCGAGGTGTTCTGTACAAAAAGTAAAACTGTGCTCGAACGTATCTGCACTGTTCAAGCATTACGTCGTCTGTATGCAGATCATTTGATGTTATTTGGTCACCAAATTTTGCAACCTAAAATATTTGTTCATAATCAATGCTATGGCGTAACAGATTTTCTTTTTTACTATTTGTTTTGATTTTACTGTTTATCGTAAGTGCAATGAACTTGGGTGTAGCCACTACTTTTTCGCTGTGAAATTTCTTGGAGCCTTTTTGTGACTAGGGAAAACACGTACAGGCGCAAGCCCTACTAATCACACGCCCTAATTTATGGTGAACGAGGATAATCCATTAAGAATTTCACTAAATTTTCACTTCATGTTTCCAACATCAATTTAGGCCCCACACAGAATAACTTTTCTTTATTTCAAGGCTTAACAGCAGCGTAAAGTTTAGCACATAATGCTACTACTTAAATTAATAGTTAATTTTCCCCCTAATTCCATAACTAAATAGATGATCTCTAATAATGCATTTCTCTATACATGCGAACATCTTCACCTCAAACCATGTACAAATAAGATCCACCTTAACATGCAACTGTGCTTGCGAAAAGCTGAGCTATTTCCATTCTTTTATCCCAGTTATAGTTATTATTATTTTAAAAACTATACATTAGTCAAATACTATAAATCTTATGTATTTACAGTTTAATTATCATAGTATTAATCCAAATATCAGTCGGTATTTCATACAATCAAATATCATTGACATATATATATAGCAACCAATTCCTGCATCAACCCACATGGTATCATCTAGTTACATACCATAATTTAATGTCCTTAACACTTGCTGGTAGTGAATAAGGTATATAGCAAAGAAAAAAAAACTTAGAATTGGGTTGAAGAGAGAGAGAGAGAGAGAGAGAGAGAGAGAGAGAGAGTTGATGTATCCACCTTTGTGTCTAATAGGCGCTAGGAATGTGAATGCTCTAAATATGACAATAGTTACTAATCCTAACCCCCAACAAAAATGCACCCGGACAACTTATACAATATATAATATCGTAGTGAATTCTCAAGAAATTTCTAGTTCATAATCAATTTTGACTCGTTTTACGCAGAATAACTTCTTTTCATTTCATCTTTCATTCTTTGTATTGTGAGCAATAACTGCTAATCCTCAGCCCTAGGAATCATGTACATTTAGAAGTTTAAAAACACTACAAAGTTGTAGTACTATGTGCAGTAGGATGGTAAGATTTTCAAGATCAAACTCATTCATATTGGGAAGATTTAAAGGGTTCATCAACATAAGTAGTACTTCTTATCATTCATGAATACTTACCAAAGATTTATACTTCAAACCATTTATGTATGCTTTATAATTGTATGATTATAGCCTCGTGTAACATTAATTGATGAAAAATACGTGAGAAAAGAAGAAGAAGAAGAAATGTTGCATGGTTATGATCTCCATGGATCGAGCCTGTTATCATCCATGTTGACTAATTGTCAGACTGCCCTATCTTAAATATCAATCCTTGCCTTCAAAAAGAATAATACCAATTCTACATCAAGTAAAAATGTTAATCCTCTTTTTTTCTATTTAACTGAATGCAGCCGTTCCTAGTTTACCTATAATTGGAAACCTGCTTCAACTGACGGAAAAGAAGCCGCATAAAACATTTGCAAAATGGTCTGATATTTATGGGCCAATATACACAATAAGGACTGGGGCTTCATCTGTAGCTGTGGTCAACTCAACTGAAGTAGCCAAGGAGGTAATTGAAATTTCAATTTTCATCTTTCTTAGATTCAATTAATAATGTATTCTTTTTTTTGCGGGGAAATTAATAATGTATTCTTATATATGTAGAAACATAAAATCATTTTTGCAATTCTAGGTAATTGTACAGTTTGGCATTTTAGTTATCTCTCCATTAATTTTGTAACATGAATTACCAAGTCCATGATTATCTTAGCATATCTTGTACTTCGACGACAATTTTTTTTTTTTGCTACAAGGGTTCCTTTTCACCCCAGTACTTGAAGTTTACAGCTAATATGAAGGTTATTTTGATCTCTCTCATTTTGTCATTCTGGAGACAAATAAGGATTCTGACAAGTATTGTCACATGAAAATGATGCAACCGCTTTGTTACTTGACCTCCTTTCTCAAACAACTACCTAAAAGGCAGCACACACTAAAACACCGAACATGCATATATTGTTTTCTTGATAACATTCGTTTTTTTTAATAGAAAAAAGAGGGTAAAAAACTCTATCCTATGCATAGAGAGATGCACACAGCTTTCTCTTATTGCGAGGCCTTGACATCTAACATCTCACACGGGATACAAAAGGCCAAGGCCAAAACAGGGCTACAAGCCTACAACAACCGCAAGAAAAATATTACATGCTGCCTCCTGCTTCACTAGTTATGTTAACGGACCGTCATCCATATCGGTTGAATACACCCTAGCTACCATCTCTCCTAGATTTGACCCAGAATCCATAGATGCTCAGTCCTCCTCGCGTTGACGGATCCAACCGGTATCCTTGGATATAACATGTACAACATCAGGAACTTTCGTCCTTTTAAAAACACAATCATTGCAATACATATAGCCAAAACTAAGCAATGCAAAAGTAGAAAAGAAAAACATAGCAGCATGGTAGAAATATCTCAAAATTGACTCGTATTTTGCAGGCAATGGTTGCGAAATTCTCATCCATATCTACTCGAAAGCTACCTAAAGCATTATCGGTGTTGAGTCGTGATAAAACAATGGTTGCTACATGTGACTATGGTGACTTCCACAAAATGGTGAAGCGCTTTGTTATGGCGGGTTTGTTGGGTTCTTCTGCTCAGGTATGAGTCAAAACAATTTCAAAATTGTACAATTTATCATACCACCTCTCAAATACACTTGCAAGTTCAGTTAGCTAAGATTTAACAATGCGGGGTGTGCTTCAACAATGAGATGCTTGCAGAGACAATTTCGGGAGACGAGAAACATGATGATGGACAACATGTTAACCACCTTTCATACATTGGTGGCTGATGACCCACATGCTCCTCGGAACTTTCGACAAGTTTTCAAGGAGGAGCTATTCCGCTTATCGTTGATCCAGGTTAGTCTCTCAGAGAATTGAACTTGCGACCTTTCCACCGGCGGGGAGGTTGAGGGAGTGTTATACCACTAGGCTAGGAGGTCATTTTGGTTAAACTGTGGTTCAACATGTATAAATATCTAGGTGAAAATATTAGGATTCAAAAATTGATTTAAATTTCGTCCAAAAGTTGTTCTGTATTTTTGGTTCCTGTGCTAACCGAGTATTTTGGTGCCCCACGAGAAAAAATCATCCTTCGGAATCCAAAACCTTGGTTTCTCTACAAACACCATGATTTAATTAGTCTGCCTACACGATAGCACCACACTTTCTTAATTTGAACAGTAAGGATGGTATGGGTCGTCGTTCATGCATGCTGCACTTTCAGGGTTTAGGTGAGGATGTGAGTTCAGTTTATGTGAAGGAGTTTGGACGGGACATATCAAAGGATGAAATCTACCAGATCATTGTGGCTGACATGATGATGTGCGTCACTGAGATTGATTGGAGGGATTTCTTCCCGTACCTCAGCTGGATTCCAAACAAGAGCTTTGATACAGCAGTTGCTACCACAGAATCTAGGCGAACCACGGTGATGCGAGCGTTGATCGATCAGCAGAAGGAAAGAATTGCGCGTGGCAAGGTGGCAGCAATCTACCTATATATATACTAATACCTCTGTACACTAATATAAGACGTTTTTTGCAGTTTAATTTGAACTGTAAAAACATCTTACATTAGTGTACAGAGGAAGTAGCTTTTAGCAGACGTATGTTTGTTCATTGATGAAGTGATGATAACGCAATCAATTTGTGATATGCAGGCAAAGACATCCTATCTGGACTTTTTGTTGGCAGAGAACACATTGACAGATGACCAAGTAACGATGCTGGTGTGGGAGTCAATCATAGAGGGTGCAGATACTACTTTGGTGACGACCGAGTGGGCTATGTACGAGCTTGCCAAGAACCCCGAAAAACAGGCAAGCTGAGCTACCCTTCTAGTAATAAGTACTTGTTGCCCTCGGGGATGCATTTTTAACACCAGATTTCTCATGGCACGCCATGGCAGGATCGTCTCTACCGGGAGATCCAGGAGGTGTGCGGCGAGGACATGGTGACGGAGGATCATCTTCCTCGGTTGCCGTACCTGAATGCCGTGTTCCACGAGACGCTGCGGCGCCATTCTCCTGTCTCGCTTCTGCCTCCAAGGTTCGTCCATGAGACCACCACACTGGCCGGCTACGATGTCCCAGCCGGAACAGAGGTACTCATATGACTCCACACTTCAGTAATATTTTTCTCACGTGACTGAATGCTACTCTCATCATAACGGAAGTGAAGTGCTGTCTGTTCACTAAAATGGCGTATATATATATTTCGGCCGTTGCCACCTGCCAGGTGATCGTCAATGTGTACGCCTGCAACATGGACAAGAAAGAGTGGGAGGAGCCCGAGGAGTGGAGGCCGGAGAGGTTCCTGAACGACGGTAGGTTCGACGTCGCGGACATGTACAAGACCATTGCATTCGGCGCCGGGAGGAGGGTCTGTGCCGGGAGCGCGCAGGCGACGGGCATTTCGTGTGCCGCCATGGCGAGGTTCGTGCAGGAGTTCGTTTGGACGCTCAAGGAGGGCGACGAGGACAAGGTGGACACCGTCCAGCTCATGGGCTACAAGCTCCACCCCCTCTACGTGTATCTCTCGCCGAGGAGAGGGAGGCAGTGAAGGGCAGTTCTGGTTTGCTTGTTTGACAGTGGAGTTGTCCAAACAAGATAATATGGGTGCATGTTTTAATGATTTACCTCAATAATTTGTTCGGATTTTTACACTGTTTGCCTTGTGATTATTGCGCCGGACCTTTTGGGGTTCAAGTCGGAACCAAAAACAAGACTGTAGCACGGTCACAGCTGCTTGGTTGGTTTTCGTAACATCAAATTATTGCAGAGCAATGTGTTCAACACGGCGACGGTCAATATTTTTTAGATAACGGGATCTTTTACTAAGGAACAATGTGTTCAATGCTAGCAACAATCACATACTTTTTAATACATAGAGGTAGAGATGCATATATGGCATAACTTTTTTTTAGAAAATAGACACAAGAAGCACCCAGCTTTAAATTAGTAAAGCCAACAGAGGCCAAGTAACCACAACGTTAAAGTCTTGCAAACCAGATAGTAAAAAGGAAACAAGGTACATATCGCGACTCGAAATGAGCGCAGGAACATTAAGAATCGCCTTGGTGAGACTCGGGAGCTCCTGTGGATAGCATGAAGATGTTTGATCTTGAGAAGGATACCTGATGCTGCTTCACAATCATTCTTCTTCCCTAGTGGACGCCATTGCTGAAAAACTAGAGACGATTTAAAGATATAATTAGCAGGGTGAGATGGGATGGTCCCTTCAATGGCTAGTTTGTTGCGAGTATTCCATAGCGCCAAGCTAAAGCACTAAACGGTCTCCAACCTAAGCGGCATTGTTGGCCGCAAGAATTGTTGAGAAGCGCAAGGATATCTAACATTGAATTTGGGCTCCAAGATTGCCCAAAACACAACTCCACAGGGATTTCGTTGGAGCACATTGGAAAATAATATGATTGGAGTTCTCCGGGGAGCCATAGAGAGCACAACACCTATGGTCCGAACCATAACATTTTTGTGGGTTTAGAGCTGAGGATAGGCGATCCAAAGTCACTTGACAAAGGAAAATACGAACTTTGAGGGGCACTTGAGTTGCCCACAAGCCTTTGACATACCGAACCTTGGGGCCTCGCACCAACTTGGCATTGGTGGATATGATAGAGAAGATGCCCGAGAGCTCTATCTCCTAGCTGATCGAGTCTTTGATAGAACTAAGAGTAATGTGATCAATTAAAGAACGTAGGTTGTCTAAAGCTAACGACTCCACCGGCGAGAGAGATCTAAAAAGACTACGGTGGCGGAACCGGAAGCGGAAACTTCACAGATGAGGGCCTGCAGCTTGGCCACCATAAGAACATGGAAGGATATAAGGCATAAAGAGGTTTATCCGAAACCCAAGCCGATAGCCAGAATTTCGTATCTTTCCCATTCCCAAATGTGAATTTCACCCTTTAAGTTAAAATAACTTGTTTACATTTCTAAATCCCTTTCCAGATCGATGACCCCTTCACATTGCACACAAAGAAGGAGCAGTTCGGGAAGTACTTTGCTGCAAGGATCCTAACTCAAAGCCCATTATCATTTTGCGAGATTTTCCAGATCCATTTGGCAATAAGGTCAAAGTTCATCTCTCTCGAGTTGGAAATGCCTAATCCTTCCTAGTTTTTCGGGCGACAAAGATCAGCCCATCTGATCATATGGTATTTGTGTTTTTTGTTTCCGCTTCCCAGAAAAAAAACCTAGCCCACACTTTATTAAATTTCGCATGCACCCCTTCTCCTAAAATGAACAATCTCATTGCAAAAATAGGAATGACCGAGAGGCAAGCATTAGTTAGAGTAAACGTATCTGCTGAAGACATGAGCTTCCCTTGTCACGGATCACAATGGTGAATGACGTCAAATGTGGGATCCCAGTCCACTTCCATAAGAAATTTATGCGCACAAGAGCCCAAGATAAGCGATGGCAAAGACGTCTATTCTGCAGTTGAGCGGTTATATAGCATAACTTACTATAATGTTTATTACAAAGTTGCCAATCAATGCCTCACCAAAAAGTGGAATACAAAAAATCAAGGCAATCCAGCAAAATAAGGACGTAACATGTCAACAAATACCACTCTAAATACTACGAAACCCATCACTGGTATGCTATCCATATCGGGGACATAAACTCCCTATTAAGGTGCTCGAACTTCTTGGTCTCATGTTACATCGCCTCCTTGTGTCACACCTTTTTTAGGAACACCGATGATCGCAACAAACTGGTAATTGAAGACAATACCATTTCTGCATAGCCAAATAGACAAAAACACGTTGCCGCCATGACCAAAATAAGTGGACTTAACAGTTTACACCCCCGCATCATAGCCATGACCTAAATTATGACCACATTGGTGATATCGAAAGTTAAGTACACAACGAGCCATCCAATAAAGGGTTAATTTGATAAATGCCACTCAAATTCTGGCGATTCCGAGAAACGCCACTGCAATTTTCAAAACTTTGAAAAATGTCATTTTTAGTGGCATTTTTCAAAGTCTGCAGTGGCGCTTTCCAAAGTTTATAAATTTTGCAGTGATATTTTTCAAAGTTTGGAAATTGCAGTGGCGTTTCTTGGAATCGCCAAAATTCAAGTGCCATTTATCCAATTAACCCTCCAATTAAATGCCAGCCCACAATAAAAACATTGTATTTCCTGCTCATAATAGAAGCTACATTGTGTGCCCCGGCCATTTGCATTTAATCAAATTGTCCTTAGTAAAGATGACTTCTCGACATAGAAACTAAAGGAATACCGTGTTATGTAGAGGTAATTTATATCATAATCATTTAGATGTAAATCCAACTAGTGTATCCAATAATGCCGAATACACTAAGTGCATAGAAAAAAAATCCAGTGGTATGTAGCTCATCCTAGCTACTTAAACAAGTCCTGCTCCCAAAGTTAGTTTTGCCTCTGTAACTTTGTGGGACAATCTCATTCCGGTCTACGAAAATACTGACCAATTTGGTCACTCATTGCGTACTTCTTTTACTTCCAAATCTTGAACACTAAGGCCGCCTTGGTCTCTAGGAGTACACAAAATCTACGACGTGCTAAATGGTATTTTGTATGCTGATTTGACTGCCACAATAAGTAAGAACAACAAAAATCTAACCTCTTCCAAACCCCATTTGGGATCTAAAAAAAGGAGATCACAAAGATTGGGAGGCTGCTTGACACTTAATTAATTAAGAACAAACATCCATGATAGGATAAGTTTTTGGATCGCTAACTCGGGCGCTTCTCTAAATTATCTTTTTGAATGCCAAGGTTCCTAATAGGAAATGAACCATGCCAGCAACACAAAAGGTATATATACTCTTATATGGGGTTATCCATCTTTTTTCCTGCAAGAGTAGAGTCCAGATTAGTAGAAACAGAAGGGGGCCATGATGTAAGCAACTGCCTGAAAAGTAGTCTCCCAAGTCTTGTAAGCAACAACTTATTAATGTCGCAGCATCTACATGTGCACCATGTTCTTACACTTGTTCAAGGCTATTTGCCCCAGGGCCTATAGCTATGCCTTTGGCGGCGTCTCATGCCTCAAACGATGCGTCAATTCTCATTTTGCCCACCATAACCTAATTGTTGCGTCACTACCAAACACTTTATATATTGCTGAATCCAAAACCTGGATGAATAATTGGGTAGCACATGAATGCATGTTGAAGCCAACCAGCTCTAACGAGATGGTATGACAAACACACAACTTAGGACGTACACAATGAAAACAACCTAAGTGCCTGACAAGTCTTTAGACAAGAGAAGGTTTGTTATTTACTCCCTCCATCTCATAATATAAGAGCGTGTTTTACACCAGTGTAGTGTCAAAAACGCTCTTATATTATGGGACAGAGGGAGTAGTTAATTAGTTTTCTTATAGAAACATGCAAATTCACCTAATGTGGAAAACAAAAGCAATTGATCTCACCATAGTTCAATTATTGCATATCAATACGCCTCCGGGAAGGAAGAAGGGACACATACAAAGTGAACTATGCTAAAAACATTAATACAAGTTAGACGAACTTGATGGTGTTGGTGCGATGGAGCAGTAGAACCCTTCCCTAGGATTGAGGAGCCTCTCGACCCACATGATGACGTGTTTCCCAGTGGGTATACTTGACTAGAAGACCCAAGGTGGGCCTCACCAAGTCACCATGTCTAGGAAGACGTTGAACTGCCACTCATTCATCACATCAATCACCAGTTGCACCAAATAATTGGCATATTGGTGGATCATCATACCCTACATGACCAAGCAACCACGCAAAGATTAGTCATGTACTCCCTTCGTCCGAAAATACTTGTCATCAAAATGGACAAAAAAGGATGTATCTAAAACTAAAATACATCTAGATACATCCACTTTTATTCATTTTGATGACAAGTATTTCCGGACAGAGGGAGTACATCTCACAAGGCATGTAGACTAACATAAGTAAGATCTTAAGAGGCAGAGCTCGTAAACGGTCTTGTATCCTAGGAAAGCATCTCTCTCTCTCTCTCTCTCTCTCTTGTCCCATGGGTCGCTCCTCCGACTCATGGGGCGAATGTCGCCGCCGCCCGAGGAACCCTCCCCAGCGCTCCTTCCCCTTGCCGGCCTCTGGCCGGCCCGCGGCGACGATGGGGCGCCTCCTCTCCTCTCCCATGCTCCTTCACGAGCCCCTCCCTCTCTCACCATGTTCGAGCTGGATCTCGCCCCTGCTGTCTCCTCCCCTCACGGCGGTCGTGGCCTGCTGCAAGGAGGTGCATCCCTCGTCGACAGTGGAGGTGTGGTGAGCTGCTCCCACCGGGTCCTGGTGGCACGACTCTGTGTGGGTGGCTGGCGGTCATGGAGGTAGTTCCAGGCCACCGCTAGAGGCTGGATCCGCCGGATCCCGTGGGCTCCAGATTCGATCTGGTGGCATCCTTGGGCAATGGCCCATCCCTCGTGGGTGGCCTCCGCGGCTGCTTTCTTCTGGGTGCCTGATTCCCAGATCTAGGGTCCGTCTCCATGTGGGTGCAAAGGGCAAGCTTTGGGTGTAGTGGTTGGCGGATTTGCGCCTGTACGGTAGTATGGCGGCCGGCTGCGTGCTTGCGGTCCACCGCCATGTGGGTGGTGGATGAGGGTGGTTTCTGTTGGTCGCCGGAACAGCGGTTCAGGACGGTGGGCACGGTGACACCATTTCGGCGGGTGTCGCCGTGCGTGTGCTCGTATGTCACCTTAGCCGCTTGGGCAGCGAGGTGGTCCATTTGGGGGCATCCGTCGTGCAGGTGTGTTCTTTACAGCCACCCTGCTTGCTCCGGGCATCGTCTGCATCTTGCCTTAGCCACCCATGGCTGATGGACCTGGTTGGTGCAGTCTTTTCCCGAGCGGAAGTTTTTCCCGACGGTGTCGGTGCCGGTGATAGCGACGCTTCTGTGTGCTGTTCCCCTCTTTGGAGGTGTCACCGTGGGTGACCTGCATCCACCATGGGCTCTAGGTGAAAACTCTTGGTTTGACATGTTCCAGACACGGGCGGTGGCGGCGTTGTGGCGGCGTTTCCTCCTTGGAGGTTGCGTCCTGTGAGCAAGGTCCCATTTTACTGGTTTTTGGGGTAATTTGTGTGGATGACAATTTCTCCTCGCCATGTGGCGAGCCATGCTTCAACGGTTGCGCACTGTTGAGGATCTAGGATCGGCAAGGTGGATGTGCTCGAAGGCCTCCCTCTGTTGTCTTGGCATCAGCTTCCATTTGCACTCTAGGGTGGTGAGCACTCCACCGCCCGATGGTGCGGCGCCCTTCAAGCCAGGGCGAGGAGCTAGGGGGCTCCTTCTGACGATGGAACAAGATGGCACTGATCTGCCGGACGCACAGGCGATGGCAATGGCGAAGCTTCCTCTGTCGGCTGGTCTCCTTCTTGAGTTAGCTTCCTTTGCAGCGTTGGTCCTCCGATCATGTTTCGAGGGCTCTAATGTCTTGAAGTTCTGTTTTTTGAGCCTTGTTGCTGCTCCAGGGCATCCATGTGTCTTGCCGGAGTTTTTCTTTTGTTTTGCTGTATAGTGGTGTATTGTTGGGTTGATTGTAAGGGTTTTATCAATTCCAGCCTCTTTTATAAAAAGTGGCAGAGACCAAGAAATGATCGGTAGTTTGACCACCGCCTGCACACAGGATCTCATCTATGACTAGCTTGTGATCGTTGTAGCTGCCGTAGATTAGGCACTTCGACTTTGGAAGAGTGCTTTTGGTGGTTCATATGGGTCCTTTTTCCGAAAAAGGGAGCAAGCTGGGAGGGGTGCAGGCAACCAAACTAAGTTTAAAACAGTCAGTCAAGCATTACCTCAGTCAAGCTCTACTCAGTCACAGATGCAGGGAGGCAAAAATTAATGAAGGTGACCAAACAAGCCCTTGGGGTCTGCTCTATGTATAGAGAAATGCAAGGAACATGTGTGATCTATTGCATAAAGTGGCCTACTAGTGGGCTCCAATAATACTAGAGGCAACCACCCGCTTGGACGTGTCATTCTTGAATCATGGGATTAACTCTTTTTTCTCTAACAGGTTATTGTGGTCGGTTGTTTCATTTTGGTTTTCTCTACACTCTGGATTTTAATTATGTTCTCGCGGTGTGTTTCTTTCATTCATATATCGCGTCGGGTTGTATGATATTTGTTCTGAGAGGAGAGTGGAGTTGTTAAGCACGTGGTTGTGGTGTCTTTATATGTTTCGGCTTTGGTGTCAGTCGACGGTGGTTGTCTGAGCCCCTTGGAAGCGATTACTCCACATTGAAATAGTGGAATTGCTGCTATGATCCTCACATGGGCCTGCCCATGAATCTATCGCTCGCTCAGCTCCGCTCCCTGCTTCGATCGCTCACTCAGCTTTTCCCCGCTCGCTCAGTATCTTAAGTATAAGCTCAGTATCTTAGTATATATGTATTGCAAGTGTACAAGCTGCGTAAATGGATGTTTAGATTGGATTAGCGAAGAATAATATACGGAATTGCTAAATCTTAGTCGATTGAGATTTAACCAAGTCTCAGTCGATGCTATATTCGTAGGATCTTACGAGAAGATCTGTGTAATTTTTCATTTTAGTTTTTTTTACTTACATGTTATATCACTTAACTTAGACTTGGTTAAGTCTCAGTGGACTAAGACATAGCCACAGCCAATAATATACATGCTCAGTTGCATAGTTCCAACAATTGCAGACTGTGCGACTGCGACTGCGACTGCGGAGGGACGGAGGTGGCTGCTAGGCATGCATCACGGCTAATTAAGAATACATTTTCAAAACAATTTCGAGCCCAGTTGAGAAATTCAGATAGCGAGGTTCGCGCGGCCGCGTTGACGGGCATACGGTGGGGATGTGGATGGTTTGCCTGCCATTAATTCTACACTAGCGGTCTTGTAGATGACGACCCACCACTGCCTGCAGGCGTAGGCTGGACCTGGTGTGCACGATGATCCCAAACACCTCGCCCATGTCCAGCGTCTCGCCACCCGGAACCGTCCAGTCAAAGTGGTACAGGAGGTTGGCCAGCACGAGCTCGATGGTCGTGGTCGCGAACAGGGCTCCAGGGCACTGCCTACGGCCAGCTCCAAATGGAATGAACTCCATCTGCGGCCCCTGCCTGTACTCCACGGTGCTCAGCTCCTCCTCGAACCTCTCCGGCCTGAACTCCGCGGCGTCCTCACCCCAGTGCACCGGGTCCCTCCCCACCGCGAAGGCGTTTATCGTGACGGCGGTGCCTTTGGGTATGTCGTAGCCCATGACCCGGCAGCTCTCCTGGCTCGCCCGGTGGATCAGCGCCGCGGAGGGGTGCAGCCTTAGCGTCTCCTTGACGACCATCCGAAGATAGTGCAGGTCGCCGAGGTCCGCGCTGGTGACGGTGGACCCACGGCCATGTCCTAGCTTCTTCTGTCGGACTTCGAGTTTCGCTCTTGCCATTGCGTGTGGGCTGCGGATGAGTTCTGCCATGGCCCATTCTAGCGTGGCAGCCGTCGTGTCGGTAGCAGCTCCAAATATGTCCTGGAATCATACGTACGTGTTGTAAATTGTTGAGTACGGAGTAAATTGCATGCACTAGATAGTTGACTAGTTCATGAAGTAAAACCATGGTGAAGGGCTAGCTAGAGCTCTGGTTGCATGTTAGTGACAGTATCGAGAAGCAGAATCGCTTACAAAGACGACGGCGCCGATGATCTCCGACGTCAGAGGGAAACCGAGGGTGTCTTCCTTGTGCAGCCTCAGGAGCACGTCGAGCAGGTCTTCGTCGTCTCTACCACCAGCAGAGCCATTACTTGGTTTTTTCTCCTTGCGCTCTTGGATGATGTCCCCCAGGATGCGCTGCACCCGGGCGTGGCTCCTCCGCACGTCGCGCGCGGCGCTGCTCAGCCACCGCACCAGCCGCGACGAGGGGAAAAGGTCCACCGGGCTGAACCCTCCCACGAGCATCGACACCGTGTCGAGCTCCCGGAGGTACTCCTCCTGCTGCCGACACTTTCCGCCGAACACCGCCCTCGCGATTATGTTGTTGCTCAGTTTGGTCAGCCCCTTTCCGACGTCGATGATGGGGGAGCCGGACGGCGAGGCGGCGGCGACCGACTCCACAAGGTGCGCGACCTCGCCCTGCTTGATGAACTCGATACGCTGCACCTGCCTCGCGCTGAGCAGCTCCATTACGCAGACCTTGCGCATCTGCCGCCAGTGCTCACCGTAGGGCGCGAAGATGAGGCCTTTGCCGCCGCAGCTGACGACGTCGAGCGTGGGGCCGCTCGGACGGGTCGCGAAGGCGAGGTCGTTCGTCTTGAGCACCTCCATCGCCGCCTCTGGGGTGGACACGATGACGTTGGGCACTTCGCCGAGCCTCAGCAGCATCAGCGGGCCGTGCCGACGCGACAGGCGGAGAAATGCCCGGTGCGGCGGCAGTTTCATGCCGATGAGGTGATGGAGGCTCCCGATGAAGGGGAGGTTCCATGGACCTGGAGGAAGCTTCGGTCCTGTCTCCTTAGTACCACCCATAGCCTGCCTCAGAATCAAAGACAAGAGAATCGTGGCTATGGCCATTAGACACAAACTTCCGCAAGAGAGTTGGTCCATGTCCATGGCGACTGGCGGTGGTAGGCCAGATCACCTGCCGAGCTTGGTCTCCCGTGTCCAACTACGTGCTGGAGTGTTATGTACTGTATTTGTAGCATATTGTGTACAGAGAAAAGTCCATATTTCAACCCTCAACTAACCACGTGGTTTGATTTTCAATCCCGATTTCTAAAACCGATCATATTTAACCTTCAACTTGTCACAGGATCCAGATTATTACTACCCTTGACTCAGTTTGGAGCTGGTCAAGCGGTTTTGACCCGGTCAAAGCTGACTGGACAGTCTAGTCACTATGCCACGCACGCACCAATCGGACCCTATCCCCATCTCCCTCTGGGCGAGACTTGCCTGCTCCCCCGATGTGCGCCCATCCGTGCTCCCGCATACGTGGCATGATTTGATTGAAACAAAATAAGGCCCTGCCTCATCCCTTAAAATCAAGGGGGGGAGGGGGGGAGATGATTAGATTAGAAAGAAAAAAGAGAAAAAGATAGACGTAGGATGAAGTGGGAGCACGGATGAGAGCATGGGGAGGAAGCAGGCAAGCCGTATCCCTTTCGATCACCGCCACACCACACACCCGACCCAGCCCACCCCGCCGCCGCCACCACCTGGGACGTGAGGAACACTGCCGCCCGCGGCCACCACCTCCACCGCCGGCGACCGGAGACCGGCCGCGCCGCAACACCACGGCTGGTTCGCCCTCTCTCCCCTCCCTTCCTCTCTCCCTCCCTTCCTCTCTCCCTGCGAGATGTTGTTGCTGCCATCGCCGGCGTGTTTCTATTGCTGAAACCCTAGTAATTGATATGTTCTTTGTTTTTTTCATGTCTTGTAGATTGAATGGATCCTCTGGATTTCTTGGTTGTGCGATTCCATTTCAATGGTGCATTTGTGCGTGACGGTCAGATTTTGGAATATGTTGGAGGTAGGGAGGAAATTGCTCATGTCGAGCGGCGCACTTTGTCCTTAGGCAGTATCATTGTTAATCTGAAAGGCATTCCAGTGTTGCTCGACGAGACATCATGCAAAGCAAGAAATGGCACAGGGAGTTCAAATACACCAACCCAGCAGTCTCCTGTGCAAGGCCAAGGTCCTGCTAGAAGCAAAGCATCATCAGCTGCTTCCAAACAGCCTGCTGCAAGCCAAACAGCAACAAGCAGCCAAGCACCATGCGCTAGTCAAGGTCCAGATATGGTAAGCTATCCATTCAATATGTACGAACAAACCTGATTACAGTACCATGTATATAACTAACATTTGTCATGTTTCTTATAGCCTTCAAGGCAGAGCAGCACTAGGCAGAGCAAGAGGAAGGCCACGGAGGAAATGCCGGCATCTAACCAAAAGAGAAGGTCGCCAACTAAAAGTAGCAGTAGGTCCAGCAATTTCTCTGGAAATACAATTAATGTGCAAAGAAGCTCCAATGTTAATGTGAATGTATTTACCGGCAATTCTAGCGCTAGAGCTAGCAGCAAAGTTGTCAAGGAGAGTGTTAGTGCTAGTGCCAGGCGCAAGGGCACGGGCAAGCGCAAGTATGCAGGGATTCGAAGCCTGCTAGGATTTGACCGTTGAATCAACTAGCAACATAGTTGTCTAGCAATGAACTTATGTGTATCAACATATTGATGCATCAAGATCCGTGCAAACACATTTGTCTTTTTTGTTTCTCTCAAACGACACAACATATGAACTTCAAATTTTGCAGAACAACAATACATTCTAACTACAATATAGGAAAAAACTTTCAGATTTTTTCATGCATTTTAAATACTTGAAATAATATTTTTATTCAAAGAAAATCTCATTTTGTATATTTATATCAGACCAAAAAATCTGAAAGTTTTTCACACATTGATGTTCTAATGTTTGTTCGGTCTGCAAAGTTTGAAGTTCATATGTTGTTTCATTTTCGAGAAACAAAAAAGAGAAATCTTCTTGTTGTTAGTTAGTTGGAGAGTACGAATCTCAAAGCAAGGCTGGAGGGTTGAGGATAAGAGGTTCCATGTAGCCTGAGCTACAAAAAAACTTTGTGATTGATGTATGTGAGACATCTATGTATTGTATGTGAGATATCTATATATTGTGTTTGGGACATCTATGTGTTGTATGTTTGAGATCACTTTTGTGTGTGTTTGAGATCACTTTTTTCACATGATGACCAAATGCTACCAAAATGCTGCCAAATTTTTGACCTGAAAAAGAAGTGCCTAGAAAATTCTGAAATTTTTTACACAACAACACTCATATGATGTATAGAATTCTGGAAAATTTTCAATTTAATTGGGTTAACAGATTGAGAGAACCATCCATTTTCCAAATTCAGCCACTATTCGGTCAAAAATTTGACCCGAAAAAAAAGTGCCCAGAAAATTCTAAAAAATTTACACAACAACACTCATATGATGTATAGAATTCTGGGAAATTGTCAACTTAATTGGATTAACAGAATGAGAGAACCATCCATTTTCCAAATTCAGCGACTATTCGGTACGTTGACTGGACTTTCCAGTCAACTTTGACTACTCCCTCCTTCCATCTATATAGGGCCTAATGCGTTTATCGAGGCTAACTTTGACCAAATAGTAAAGCAACAATATATGACATGCAACTTACACAAAGCATACCGTTAAATTCGTGTGTGAAAGGAGCTTTCACTGATATAATTTTCACATTGTGCATGTCATGTACTATTAATCTTGTCAATAGTCAAATGCAGTCTTAAAAAACGCATTAGGCCCTATATAGATGGAAGAAGGGAGTAGGTTAAAACCACTTGACCAGCTCGAACCTGAGTCAAGGGTTGTAATCTGGACCCTGTGACAAGTTGAGGGTTAAATACAACCGGTTTCAGATATTAGGGTTGAAAATCAAACCACGTGGTTAGTTGAGGGTTGGAATGTGGACTTTTTTCGTGTGTAGAATTGTAGATAGAGGTGCTGAAGTCAAATCATGCAAGAAAATAGAAATGGCTGGCGGACGCTCCTCTCTGCCACCAAATACTCCATTCATTCCATGATGCAGTCTGTATACATTATCTTAAAAGTCAAACTAAGCAAATTTTGACTGAGTTTACAGACTATTTATATATACAATTCCAAACATATACAACATGATATAATTGATGATGTATCCAATGATATGCATCTGGTATCATAAATATACATATTTTTGTTTATAAACATGGTCAAAGCTTGTAACATTTGACTTTTGCAAAAATCTATACGTACTATATGTTGGAATAAGCCACGGCGTCTAGTGTAATCGGGCTCGTCGGGCATGTCAGGTGCCCGCGAAACGTGCGGGACGCACTGGTTTGGTCGGGCTCGTCGGACACGTTGGGTGCGCGTGAGACATGCGGGACGCAGCGGAAGCGTGGTGGTGTGAAGCCGCGGTGCTGTGCAAAGCAGCATAGTCGTGAGAAACGACCGGACGCGCAAGGGGCTAGAGCGCTGGACAAACCAGTTGGAGGCTTGGAGCTGTGGCGTAGGATCAGCTGGTCTGTTGGCGCGTCACGGTGACAATATGTGCCGAGCCGAGGGGGAGGGGCCTAAGGAAGATGTAATCTCCGTCAGGACTATGCTATGCGCCCGGTCGATGTGAGAGTTCTTTCGGGGTTGTGCTGCTGTGTGCGTGTGTACCTCCATGTATGTGTGTTTGAGTAGGTGAGTTGAATAGAAGCCAACATACAAGCCGTTCGGCGGCCGGGGCGTTCGGCGCCGAAAAATTCTATTCATCCTCTTCTACCTTCGTCTGGCATTTGTCGCCGGGGGGCGGTTCGGCGTATGTCACCGATGGCTTTGTCCCAACAATTGGTATCATGAGCTTGGTTGTCTTGGGCGTGGTTCGCCGTGCCGGAGGCGTGGCGGCGATGGCGGCGTTTGTCGGCGGATGCGCGAAGCTCCGGGCCGTGTGTCGTCCTATGGAGGTGCGTGGCGCTGTGGCTGTCCTAGTGGACGAAGAGGAGGCGCGTGGTGAGTCCGCGACGAGCACGACGGGCATGGAGGTCGCGGCAGCGCGGTTCTGGTGCACGGCGAGCGCATGGCGGCGACGACGCACAACAAGTGCGGATGCGGTGGTGGCACACGGCTTCGACATCGAGCGACGTGGCAACCATGGCGCGGGCGCGACGAGCACACGACACGTCGTAGCGGGTGCGGAGGCACGCGATGGCGTCGAACGAAGGCGTCCATGACGACGACAACGACAAGAGCTGCAACAACTCTGGCAACGTCGAGGTCGTGGCTTAGGGGGTGTGTGTTGGAATAAGCCACGACGCCTGGTGCAGTCGGGCGCGTCGGGTGCGCATGAGACATGCGGGACACATTGGTGCGGTCGGACTCGTCGGACAAGTTAAATGCGCGTGGTACGTACGGGACGCAGCGGAAACGTGGCGGTGTGAAGCCACGGTGTTGTGCAAAGCAGCATAGTCATGAGAAACGACCGGACGCGCAAGGGGCTAGAGCGCTGGACGAACCAGTTGGAGGCTTGGAGTTGTGGCGTAGGATCAGCTGAGTCTGTTAGTTTGTTAGGGCATGTGCAATCGTTCCGACGCTCGGTGTTTGTAAAACTTCTCCACGTCACTTATAGACAGCTCAAGTGACACCCTGTACAATAAGGAGTCTATTTGACTGTTGATAACCACCAAATTTCACGCGAAATGAGTTTCCGCGGAAGACGAATCCCATCAGACGAGCTCTTCGTACAACGGCAAATATACTGTCGGTAAGCAGCGGCTTTGGCGCTAATAGATCGTCTTTATTTCTATCGACGGACTGATGAATCCCATCAGACGAGCTCTTCGTACAACGGCAAATATACTGTCGGTAAGCAGCGGCTTTGGCGCTAATAGATCGTCTTTATTTCTATCGACGGACTGAGTCGTTATTTTTTTTCTCCGCCTCACGTCATCAAATTTCCTACGTGGGCTCAGTGGCGGAGGTAGAAATGCGTATAATCTGATGTTGGGAAGGTCGGCTGCAGGCAACAGTAAAAAAATATCATTATTTATATGCATAATACAAAGGAAATTAGGATATTGGGGAGGGCCCAGGCCCTGGCTGGCCACCCCTGCCTCCGCCACTGCGTGGGCTGCTTTGCATACAGCTGACTAGACACTACTGTACATGCCTTTAGTATCTAGCTAGGTATGTGTGCTTTGCATGGCATCCAGATCCTGTGGCTGGCCGTTAGGAGGATGCTGGACACGCGTTGGGTGTTGGCATGCATGCATGTACTTCCTCCGTTCCGAATTACTTGTCTTGGATTTGTCTAGATACGGATGTATCTAGACTTCCAAGACAAGTAATTCGGAACGGAGGGAGTAGGTAGTTGTAGTAGTGGCCGAGTATGATGGCCGTTTAGGGTGTGCGTGGTGACCGGACGTGATGGCTGGCTAGTGCGTGTGAGCCCTTTGTATATATATGCACATTGAGTAATGAGAAGGAGGCAGTGAGGGCTGGAAAACAATGTAGCCACCATGTGATCACCAAGGGAGCCTCTTGGCAAAGCTTGTGTGTCCTTCCTTGGTGTATGTGTGTGTGGAGTTTCTTCTTGTGTGAGGCAAGAGGTAGAAGAAGAGCTGCGCCGCGAGAGGTGGCGCCAACACTACATTATAAAATGGATGGTGATAGAGGCGAAGGTGTCTCGATATTTCGATAAGATAGCTATGATTTTCTATGGAAGTCAACTTTGACCATCCGACTACGAACGTGTAACACCCACGATGTGGCTATATCTCCCACGTGTCGAAGCACGACTTAGAAGCATAACCGCATAGTAGGCATGTCGCAAGAGGGATAATCTTTACACATCCCATGTACTGAATGAGAAAGGGATAAAGAGTTGGTTTACAATCGTCACTTCACACAATACATAGATATAGCATTACAGCATCCAGAATACAATTAAGGTCCGACTACGGAACCAAATAAAGAAAGACAACCCCTAATGCTAGATCCCCGATCGTCCCAACTGGGCTCCTCTACTGATCGACAAGCAACGAAACAACACAACGAACAAGATCTTCATCAAGCTCCCACTTGAGCTCAGTTACATCACCTGCACTGGTATCATCGGCACCTGAAACTGTTTGGAAGTAATCTGTGAGTCACGTGGACTCAGCAATCTCACACCATCGCGATCAAGACTATTTAAGCTTAAGGTAGGAAAAGGGGGTAGTGAGGTGGAGTTGCAGCAAGCACTAGCATATATGGTGGCTAACTTACGCAAATGAGAACGAGAAGAGAAGCAAAGCACGGTCGTGAACTAGAAGTGATCAAGAAGTGATCCTGAAGCTACTTACGTTCACGCATAACACCAAAACCGTGTTCACTTCCCGGACTCTGCCGGAAAGAGACCATCACGGCTACACACGCGGTTGATGCATTTTAATTAAGTTAAGTGTCAGGTTCTCTACAACCGGATATTAATAAATTCCCATCTGCCCATAACCGCGGACACGGCTTTTGAAACTTCAAAACCCTGCAGGGGTGTCCCAACTTAGCCCATCACAAGCTCTTACGGTCAACGAAGGATATTCTTTCTCCCAGGAAGACCCGATCAGACTCGGAATCCCGGTTACAAGACATCTCGACAATGGTAAAACAAGACCAGCAAAGCCGTCCAATGCGCCGACATCCTGATAGGAGCCGCACATATCTCGTTCTCAGGGCAACACCGGATGAGCGCTCCGTCAACTAAAATCAGACCTCAAGTTTCACCGAGGTGGCGCTGCAAAGGACTCTAGTTCGGACCAACACTTAGACAAGCACTGGCCCGGGGGGGGGGGTTAAAATAAAGATGACCCTTGAGTCTGCAGAACCCAAGGGAAGGTGATAGGTTGTTAGTGCAAATGTAGAACCAAGGTTGGGCCTTGCTGGAGGAGTTTTATTCAAAGCGAACTGTCAAGGGGTTCCCATTATAACCCAACCGCGTAAGGAACGCAAAATCAAGGAACATAACACCGGTATGACGGAAACTAGGGCGACAAGAGTGGAACAAAACACCAGGCATAAGGCCGAGCCTTTCACCCTTTACCAAGTATATATGTGCATTAAAGTAAACAAGATATAATAATGATATCCCAATAATAATCATGTTCCAACAAGGAACAAACTCCATCTTCACCTGCAACTAGCAACGCTATAAGAGGGGCTGAGCAAAGCGGTAACATAGCCAAACAACGGTTTGCTAGGAAAGGTGGGTTAGAGGTTGAACATGGCAATATGGGAGGCATGATATAGCAAGTGGTAGGTATCGCGGCATAGCAAAAGAGCGAGCAACTAACAAGCAAAGATAGAAGTGATTTCGAGGGTATGGTCATCTTGTCTGCAAAGTTCTCCGAGTTGACGTAAGCTTGATCCTCGTAAGCGTACTCAACGGGTTTCTCAATCACAAACTCGTCTCCCCGCTCTACCCAAAGCAAGAACATAAGCAAAGGAAACAACAATCAACCACGGTGCAATGCGCAAGCAACATGATGCAAAACATGGCATGATATGCGGGATGTGATATGCAATGCATATGCATGCTCCGAAAGGAAAATATTGAACCAGGCCTCAACTTGGCAAACCAAGTATGACGCTGGAAAGATGAGTTGATTTCAGTTGAAATCGATATAAAGATCACCGAAATCGGATGCACGATTTGCAAATGGCAAGTAAAACAAGAATGGCACAATTCTGCGATTAACAGCACGGTGCCATCTAGAATGCAACAAGAAACTAAGCTACTGCACTCCAACATAACAGCAAAGCACATGGCAGTGATCTACTCAAGATGCTTGACAAAAGATGAACACTGAGATACGGCTAAATCACACAAGAGCAGGTTCAAACAAGCATGGCAAAAATGCAAAAGATAACAGCATCACAGACTTAGTGAAAATAACAACATGCTAGGAATTAATATCAGGAAGCAATGTTTAGAGCAAGATAACAACATGCTACAGGATCAGATCATAGCAATACAAGGCATGGCATGAATCTACTCAAAGTATATAACAAAAGTCCCTTAATGACCATAAGCCAAAAAGGATCAGAAGATACAATGGCACCCATGTAAACATAGCAAGTTACGTTAACAGATTCAGACTTAGCAGAAAACTGGACATGGCAAAAACAGAATTACGAAGGCATGTTTGCGAGCTCGATGCACTCAACACAAGGCATTGCATGACAAGCTAAGCATACTACCAGCAAAAAGACATGTAGAAGAAGCTAACCATGGCAAGAACAATCTCATAGTATGCATGGATCAACTACAACAACCTTGGCAAAATTGATTAACATGTAAACAATCTGCCAGGAACATTTTATAGCAAAAGTAGAGCAAGATTGAGTCATGCTAGGGCACTCCATAAATGCAAACAGGGGTATGGATGGGTAGAGCACAACCATATGTCAAAATCATCCTTACTGAACATACTCAAAAGAAGCATGGATCTCTCTGTAGCAACATGAAAACATGGCATAAAAATAACTGCAAGGAAAAGACTTTGCATGCTTGTGCTAGTCACCACATTGATCACAAAGATACATGGCATACACCCCCGTAAAAATGGCATGGCATAGCCCAAAACACATGTAGAGCTCATGCCCATATGCAGCACATAATAATCATAGCAAAAATGAAAAATGCTCATAAACTGATAAGAAACATGAACTAACATTTTATAGCACTCTTGCATCAACAATTTGGGCATCAAGATGAACTCAAACAAGCATGGTGCAATGGAACAAAATGAAGAGGGCAATCAGATGAACATTTTGATATATGGCACGCTCAAAACGGAGCACCGAGCACGAAGTTATGGCATGAAGAAGTAGGCAGCAGAATGTTAGAAAACAGGGACTTGGCCAAAGTTTTACTCTGCGAAAAAGTCAACGGGGCGGATCGGGTCGCGGAGGCGGAGCGGATCGGGCCGGGTCGAGGCAGAGGAGGACCCGGGCGGCGGTGACGACGGCTCCGGCGAGGTTGTCGCCGACGGGGCGGCGGATCCGGCCGGGCTAGGGCTCCCGTGGTCGGATCTGGCGATGGGCGGCGGCGGAGCTCCTCCGGGGGCGGGGCGCAGGGCGAAGGCGGTGCGCGGGCGGCACGGCAGGGAAGGCGACCGGTGGGCGGCGCGC
>NC_041382.1:685936044-685962696 GCF_002162155.2 Triticum dicoccoides
GGCCCGGTTCGGCCCCGGGGCAGGCCGGATCTGGGCCCCGGGTGGCCGGCGCGGTGGGAGGCGGCTGGAGACAGGTGGCGCGCGGCGTTGGATGAGGAGGCGGCGGAGATGACGTGGCAAGCCCTGATTGGATGGAGTGAGGTGGCCGGGCACGGCGGACATGTCCGGCGCGGTGCGGACGCGTCCGGCGGCGCGGAAGGAGCGAGGCTAGGGTTTTCATCTGCACGAAATTACGAGGAGGCACACATATTTATAGGTAGAGGGAGATAGGAGAGTCCAAATGAGGTGCGGTTTTCGGCCACGCGATCATGATCGAACGACCGAGAGGATGGAAGGGGTTTGGATGGGTTACTGGGCTACTTTGGAGGGGTGTTGGGCTGCATGTAGCGACCAGACCTTAAATAGTCTGATCTCTGTGCTCCGGTGTCATCCCTGGATCAGTAATGCTGACACCACACAGTACTCGGAGGATTTATAGCAGAGTAGCAATCACACACTTATTACATCGAGTGTCTCAAAAGAGAACTTATTACAATAAATATGACTTAAGGCCATCTAATAACGATAACAGCGGAAGGCTTGGAAGATAAGTGAGTCCATCAACTCCAACGGCATCACTGAGTATAGAACCACGACCTAAAAGCTCCTTAATCGCCGTCTAAAAAGTCTGCAACATTAACGTTGCAGTCCGAAACGGGTCAGCACATGGAATATGCTGGCAATGTAACACATAGAGAGTAATGGAAATGAAATAGCTATACTATATGCATATTTGGCTGGTGGAAAGCTCTATGGTTACAGTTTTGCGTAAAGCCAATTTTTCCCTACTTCAAAAGAATAAAATTTATTTAACTATCATGGTTGTTGTTAAACATTGAGAATGGTTGACAGCATTCTCAATCCCAATTAAGCATCATCATTAAACATAACCCAACAAAATTAATTTAGAGTAACATGTTGAGATTCACATGATAATCCAAGTACTAGATACTCAAGATGTCCATAACCGGGGACACGGCTAACCATGATTAGTTTGTTACACTCTTCAGATGTTTGCGCACTTTTCCCCACAAGACTCGATCGCCTCCTTTTGGTTTCTCGCACTACATTGTGTTTGAGAAGACGGATGACCGAGACATAGTCTTTCAGAAGCGCTAGCACCTTACGATCGGGTAGACCGTACCACCTATATCCCCTACATCTGCTAGTCTACCACTGTAAGAGTTCGCACGACTTAGTCAACTATGCTAGAGCCCATAATAGCTTGTGTCTGCATACGGAAGTTTTTAGTATGAATAGTCTCATGATCCCTTTGAGCCTGGGTGGCGGTCCAAAAGAAAACAGGCAAGTCCTGAAATACCCAGGTGCCTCAATCCACCCAGATGTGTGTTTAAGTTGCCACCTTAGATAAACCATTAATTAACAAAACTCACATCTGTCATGGATATCACTCACCCAATCCACGTCTACTGGCATAGCATGGCATAATAAGCAAACGTAGAAGTAACTCCCAAAGGTTTGATAATAACAGGTAATAGGTACTACCTCATCTACTTCCCATCCCACAATTTAATTAGATCCTAATCATGCAATGTGTGAGGATTGATCTAATGCAATAAAACTGGATAGTAGAAAAGGTATGATCAAAGTGTTACTTTCCTTGCTGATGATCCGTGAAACCTAACGATTCAAAGTAACAAGCGGCGCACTCCGGGTATTCTATCGCAGACAAACAAAACAAGCATACAATAAGTACTCATCTAATGCACGGGTAAAACTCAAATAAGAGATCTAACCAGAAGGTTCAACTTAAGAACTCCGGTTGGCAAAAAGAATCAAATCAAACGAAGCAACGAAAGTCAAACGGCGAAAGAAAACAACTTCGTTCTACAAATCTGGATCTAGGGCAAATTTTACAGTAGTAAAATCTTGTTTAAGTTGGTTAAACGGATAGAGGGTTTCGAGACGAAACTCTAGGCGCTTGAATCGCCTGATTCCGATAAACGAGCGAAAAGTTATACTAAAACGAACATCGGATCAGGAATCGCGATGAGAAAAATCACGGATTTAATCCGAGAAAAAGAAAAACGATGAACGCTCACTATTTAAATAAACCGGAAAAACCGATCTATTTTAAAAAAACCGAATCCAAAAAAAAACCGACGAAAACCGATCTATTTTTTTAAAAAACCGACGGCACGGAAGTCGAGGCGCGGCGAACCTCGGTGCGCGGAATCCGGCAGCGGCGGCGGGCGGCGGCAGCGCGGGTGGCGGCGGGGTCGGGTGGCTGGGTCGGGCGGCTGGGGCTAGGGTTCCCGGGTGGGCCGGCTTATAAAGCCACCTCGGGCCGGAGTCCTATCCGGACACGGCCCGTAGGTCGGTTCGTTTTTTTTACGCGTGGAAGAAAAATAAAAAGAAATACTAAACAGACTCTAAAAATTTCGAAATAAATTTTCGCGGGCTTCTAAAATCAAGCCGCACAAGGTGAACATTTATTTGGGACCTAAATGCAATTTTGAAAAATGCACATTTTTCCTAAATTCAAATAAAACACCGAAAAACTCCGAAATAAAATCTTATTTGATTTTTATTATTAAATCCTCAATATTTCTCTATTTTGGGAAAGTCATTTTATTCCCTCTCTCATATTTTTGTAATAGAAATAATAGAAGATAAAATAAATAAAATCAAATGATCCTATTCTCAAAATTTGAGAAAACTCAAATATGAAAATAACGAAATCCCCAACTCTCTCCGTGGGTTATTGAGTTGCGTAGAATTTCTAGGATCAACCAAAATGCAAAATAAAATATGATATGCATTGATGATCTAATGTATAACATTCCAAATTGAAAATTTGGGATATTACAAACCTACCCCCCTTAAGATGAATCTCGCTCTCGAGATTCAGGTTGGCTAGAAAATAGGTGAGGGTGGTCCTTGAGCAAATCTTCCTCTCGCTCCTAGGTGGCTTCATCCTCTGTGTGGTGGCTCCACTGAACCTTGCAAAACTTGATAACCTTGCTGCGAGTGACTCGGCTGGCAAACTCGAGAATCTTTACTGGTTTCTCCTCATAGGTCAAATCGATATCCATCTGAATTGTTTCCAATGGCACTATGTCTCTCAAGGGTATGTCAGCCATCTCCGTGTGGCACTTCTTCAACTGAGAAACGTGGAACACATTATGAACTCCTGACAATCCTTCGGGCAATTCCAACTTGTAGGCCACTTCTCCCATACGCTCCAAAACTCGATATGGTCCTACAAATCGTGGCGCTAACTTTCCCTTAACACCAAAACGCTTTGTTCCCCGAAGTGGTGATACTCGAAGATAAGCTCTATCTCCAACTTCGTAAACTATCTCCTTGCGTTCAGAATCTGCATAACTCTTCTGTCTGGACTGGGTTATCTTGAGCCTATCGCGAATCAGCTTCACCTTCTGTTCAGACTCTTTAATCAAGTCAGGTCCAAACAACTGGCGGTCTCCAACTTCGTCCCATGACAACGGTGTCCTGCACCTCCTTCCGTACAAAGCTTCGAAAGGGGCCATCTTTAAACTGATTTGGTAACTGTTGTTGTAAGAGAACTCTGCATATGGAAAATTATCGTCCCAACTAGATCCGTAATCTAGTGCACAAGCTCTCAGCATATCCTTCAAAATCTTATTGACTCTCTCGGTCTGTCCATCTGTCTGTGGATGAAAAGTTGTACTGAATTCTAGCCTAGTTCCCAAAGTTTCGTGCAACTGCTTCCAAAACTTTGAGGTAAACTGGGTTCCTCTATCTGATACGATACTCCTCGGAACTCCATGCAGACATACGATCCTGGTCATGTATATCTTTGCCAACTTAGCACTAGTGTAAGTGGTCTTTACTGGGATGAAATGAGCTACTTTCGTCAATCGATCGACTACAACCCAAATCGAGTCATAGCCTGAACGAGTCCTGGGCAATCCCGTGATAAAATCCATGCCTAGCTTATCCCACTTCCATTCGGGTATCGGCAAGGGTTGTAACAATCCTGCTGGCTTCTGATGCTCTGCCTTTACTCTCTGACATACATCACAAACTGCTACATACTCCGCAATATACTTCTTCATTCCGGTCCACCAGAAAATATCCTTCAAATCTAAATACATCTTGGTATTTCTTGGGTGAATCGAATATGGTGAATCGTGTGCCTCTTGCAGAATCAACTTCCTGATCTCCGGGTCATTGTGCACGTAAACACGGTCTTCAAACCATAGGGTGTCGTGCTCATCCTCATGAAATCCTTTAGCTTTTCCTTTGCTCAGTTTCTCCTTTATAGCGGCAATCTCTTTGTCGGTCTTCTGAGCTTCCCTGATTCTATCCATCAAGGTCGACTAAATCTCTAATGCTGCTACATAGCCTCTCGGAACTATTTCCACACATAGTTCACGAAGATTTACTGCTAACTCCTTGGGTACTTCTCCCGTCATTAACTTATTGACGTGGCTCTTACGGCTTAATGCGTCCGCTACTACATTAGCCTTTCCGGGATGATAATGCAATTTCATATCATAATCCTTGATAAGCTCCAACCATCTCCTTTGTCCGAGATTCAACTCCTTCTGGGTGAAAATGTACTTCAAACTCTTATGATCCGTGTACACCTCACAATGATTTCCAATGAGGAAATGCCTCCATGTTTTCAATGCATGCACTACGGCTGCTAACTCCAAATCATGCGTGGCATAATTTAACTCATGAGGCTTCAGTTGTCTTGAGTCATATGAAACAACTCTCCCTTCCTGCATAAGCACTGCTCCAAGTCCTCGACGTGAAGCGTCGCAATACACCTCATAATCTTTGGTTTGGTCTGGCAAGATCAACACTGGTGAGGTAACTAAGCGTTTCTTCAACTCTTGGAAACTAGCCTCACATTCCTCTGTCCATATGAACTTGGTATCTTTCTTCAACAACTCAGTCATAGGCTTCACAATCTTTGAGAAATTCTCAATAAATCTCTGGTAGTATCCTGCGAGTCCAAGAAAACTCTGGATCTCTCCCACTGTTGTTGGGGCTTCCCACTTGGTCACGGTTTCAACTTTAGCGAGATCTACTACTATTCCTTCTACGGATATAACGTGTCCGAGGAATCCTACTTCCTTCAACCAAAACTCACATTTGCTGAACTTGGCATATAATTGATGTTCTCTGAGCTTTCCAAGTACCAAACGCAAATGCTCCTTATGCTCCTCTTCATTCTTCGAATAAACCAGGATATCATCAATGAACACTACGACGAACTTATCCAAGAACTCCCTAAACACTTTGTTCATCATGTTCATAAAATAGGCAGGTGCGTTAGTCAGACCAAATGACATAACGGTATACTCTTACAGCCCATACATGGTGGTAAAAGCTGTCTTCGGAATATCCTGTTCTCGAATCTTCAACTGGTGGTATCCTGATCGCAGATCGATCTTGGAAAATACCTTAGCTCCTTGCAATCGATCAAACAGATCGTTGATCATTGGTAGTGGGTACTTGTTTTTGATGGTTACTTCATTCAATCCTTGATAATCAACAACCATCCTTAATGATCCATCTTTCTTCTCCACTAGAAGTACTGGCGATCCCCAAGGAGAAGAACTTGGGCGAATATATCCCTTATCCAGTAACTCCTTAATCTGCTTCTTAATTTCCACCAAATCCTTTGCTGGCATCCTATATGGTCTCTTTGATATTGGCCCTGTGCCTGGCAATAGCTCAATCAAAAACTCAATATCTCTATCCGGTGGCATGCCTGGCAACTCTTCCGGAAATACATCGGGGAAATCCTTCACCACTGGTACTTCCTCCTATACAACTCCTGTTAGGCAATTTACTTGAGTCCTCTTTGGCACATGTCGGGATACACACTTGATCCTTCTCCCTTCTGGGGTGGTAAGCAAAATTGACTTACTAGCACATTCAATATTCCCTTCATACTTTGATAACCAATCCATGCCTAATATCACATCCAATCCTTGGGATTCCAATACTATTAGGTCTGAGGGAAAAACATAGTTACCAATCCTTAATGGTAACCGATCACACCATAGACTAGCCACATACTCTGCTCCAGGCGAGGTTACTAACATGGGTGACCTAAGGGCTTGGGTTGATAGGTTATACTTATCCACAAATCCCCTTGAGATGTATGAATGCGATGCACCAGTATCAAAAAGAACGAGTGCAGTAAATGACTTAACCAAAAACTTACCTATTACTGCATCAGGCTGAGCTTCAACTGAAGGAAATATGCCCTAGAGGCAATAATAAAGTTATTATTTATTTCCTTATATCATGATAAATGTTTATTATTCATGCTAGAATTGTATTAACCGGAAACATAATACATGTGTGAATACATAGACAAACAGAGTGTCACTAGTATGCCTCTACTTGACTAGCTCGTTAATCAAAGATGGTTATGTTTCCTAACCATGAACAATGAGTTGTTATTTGATTAACGAGGTCACATCATTAGTAGAATGATCTGATTGACATGACCCATTCCATTAGCTTAGCACCTGATCGTTTAGTATGTTGCTATTGCTTTCTTCATGACTTATACATGTTCCTATGACTATGAGATTATGCAACTCCCGTTTACCGGAGGAACACTTTGGGTACTACCAAACGTCACAACGTAAATGGGTGATTATAAAGGAGTACTACAAGTGTCTCCAATGGTCGATGTTGGGTTGGCGTATTTCGAGATTAGGATTTGTCACTCCGATTGTCGGAGAGGTATCTCTGGGCCCTCTCGGTAATGCACATCACATAAGCCTTGCAAGCACTGCAACTAATATGTTAGTTGTGAGATGATGTATTACGGAACGAGTAAAGAGACTTGCCGGTAACGAGATTGAACTAGGTATTGGATACCGACGATCAAATCTCGGGCAAGTAACATACCGATGACAAAGGGAACAACGTATGTTGTTATGCGGTCTGACCGATAAAGATCTTCGTAGAATATGTAGGAGCCAATATGGGCATCCAGGTCCCGCTATTGGTTATTGACCGGAGACATGTCTCGGTCATGTCTACATTGTTCTCGAACCCGTAGGGTCCGCACGCTTAAGGTTACGATGACAGTTATATTATGAGTTTATGCATTTTGATGTACCGAAGGAGTTAGGAGTCCCGGATGAGATCGGGGACATGACGAGGAGTCTCGAAATGGTCGAGACGTAAAGATCGATATATTGGACGACTATATTCGGACATCGGAAAGGTTCCGAGTGATTCGGGTATTTTTCGGAGTACCGGGTAGTTACGGGAGAAGTAATGGGCCTTGATGGGCTTTAGTGGGAAGAGGAAAAAGGCTGCTGCGCCCCCCCTCCCCTTTGGTCCGAATTGGACTAGGGAAAAGGGGGCCGGCCACCTCTCCTTCTCCTCCTATTCCTTCTCCCTTCCTCCCCTCTTGGTGGACTCCTACTAGGACTTGGAGTCCTAGTAGGACTCCCTATCCTGGCCGCACCTTTGCCTTGGCCGGCCTCCTCCTCAGCCATCCTTTATATACGGAGGCAGGGGCACCTCTAAACATACAAGTTGACACAAGTTGATCCACGTGATCGATTCCTTAGCCGTGTGCGGTGCCCCCTGCCACCATATTCCTCGATAATACTGTAGCGGAGTTTAGGCGAAGCCCTGCTGCTGTAGTTCATCAAGATCGTCACCACGCCGTCGTGCTGACAAAACTCTTCCCCGACACTTTGCTGGATCGGAGTCCGGGGATCGTCATCGAGCTGAACGTGTGCTCGAACTCGGAGGTGCCGTAGTTTCGGTGCTTGATCGGTTGGATCGTGAAGACGTACGACTACTTCCTCTACGTCGTGTCATCGCTTCCGCAGTCGGTCTGCATTGGGTACGTAGACAACACTCTCCTCTCGTTGCTATGCATCACATGATCCTGTGTGCGCGTAGGAAAATTTTTGAAATTACTACGAAACCCAACAGTGGCATCCGAGCCTAGGTTAATGATGTTGATGTTATATGCACGAGTAGAACACAAGTGAGTTGTGGACGATACAAGTCATACTGCCTACCAGCATGTCATATTTTGGTTCAGCGGTATTGTTGGACGAGACGACCCGGACCAACCTTACGCGTACGCTTACGCGAGACCGGTTCCCTCGACGTGCTTTGCACAGAGATGGCTTGCGGGCGACTGCCTATCCAACTTTAGTTGAACCAAGTATGGCTACGCCCGGTCCTTGCGAAGGTTAAAACGGAGTCTATTTGACAAACTATCGTTGTGGTTTTGATGCGTATGTGAGATTGGTTCTTACTTAAGCCCGTAGCAGCCACGTAAAACATGCAACAACAAAGTAGAGGACGTCTAACTTGTTTTTGCAGGGCATGTTGTGATGTGATATGGTCAAGGCATGATGCTGAATTTTATTGTATGAGATGATCATGTTTTGTAACCAAGTTATCGGCAACTGGCAGGAGCCATATGGTTGTCGCTTTATTGTATGCAATGCAATCGCGATGTAATGCTTTACTTTATTACTAAACGGTAGTGATAGTCGTGGAAGCATAAGATTGGCGAGACGACAACGATGCTACGATGGAGATCAAGGTGTCGCGCCGGTGACGATGGTGATCATGACGGTGCTTCGGAGATGGAGATCACAAGCACAAGATGATGATGGCCATATCATATCACTTATATTGATTGCATGTGATGTTTATCTTTTTATGCATCTTATCTTCCTTTGATTGACGGTAGCATTATAAGATGATCTCTCACTAAATTATCAAGAAGTGTTCTCCCTGAGTATGCACCGTTGCAAAAGTTCTTCGTGCTGAGACACCACGTGATGATCGGGTGTGATAGGCTCTACGTTCAAATACAACGGGTGCAAAACAGTTGCGCACGCAGAATACTCAGGTTAAACTTGACGAGCCTAGCATATGCAGATATGGCCTCGGAACACGGAGACCGAAAGGTCGAGCGTGAATCATATAGTAGATATGATCAACATAATGATGTTCACCGATGAAACTACTCCATTTCACGTGATGATCGGACATGGTTTAGTTGATTTGGATCACGTGATCACTTAGAGGATTAGAGGGATGTCTATCTAAGTGGGAGTTCTTAAGTAATATGATTAAATTGAACTTAAATTTATCATGAACTTAGTCCTGGTAGTATTTTGCAAATCATGTTGTAGATCAATAGCTCGCGTTGTTGCTTCCCTGTGTTTATTTTGATATGTTCCTAGAGAAAATTGTGTTGAAAAATGTTAGTAGCAATGTTGCGGATTTGATCCGTGATCTGAGGTTAAATCCTCATTGCTGCACAGAAGAATTATGTCCTTAATGCACCGCTAGGTGACAGACCTATTGCAGGAGCAGATGCAGAAGTTATGAACGTCTGGCTAGCTCAATATGATGACTACTTGATAGTTTAGTGCACCATGCTTAACGGCTTAGAATCGGGACTTCAAAGACGTTTTGAACGTCATGGACCATATGAGATGTTCCAGGAATTGAAGTTAATATTTCAAGCAAATACCCGAGTTGAGAGATATGAAGTCTCCAACAAGTTTTATAGCTAAAAGATGGAGGAGAATCACTCAACTAGTGAGCATGTGCTCAGATTGTCTGGGTACTTCAATCGCTTGAATCAAGTGGGAGTTAATCTTCCAGATAAGATAGTGATTGACAGAATTCTCTAGTCACCATCACCAAGTTAGTAGAACTTCGTGATGAACTATAGTATGCAAGGGATGATGAAAATGATTCCCGAGCTCTTCGTGATGTTGAAATCAACGAAGGTAGAAATCAAGAAAGAGCATCAAGTGTTGATGATTGACAAGATCACTAGTTTCAAGAAAAGGGCAAAGGGAAAGAAAGGGGAACTTCAAGTAGATTGACAAGCAAGTTGTCACTCCCACGAAGAAGCCCAAAGCTGAACCAAAGCCTGAAACTGAGTGCTTACACTGCAAAGGAAATGGTCACTGGAAGCGGAACTACCCTAAATATTTGGTGGATAAGAAGGATGGCAAAGTGAAAAAGGGTATATTTGATATACAGGTGTTTGATGTGTGCTTTACTAATGTTTATAGCAACCCCTCGGTATTTGGTACTGGTTCAGTTGCTAAGAGTAGTAACTCGAAACGGGAGTTGCAGAATAAACAGAAACTAGTTAAGGGTGAAGTGATGATGTGTGTTGAAAGTAGTTTCAAGATTGATATGATCATCATCGCACACTCCCTATTCTTTCGGGATTAGTGTTGAACCTAAATAAATGTTATTTGGTGTTTGCGTTGAGCATGAATATGATTTGATCATGTTTATTGCAATACGGTTATTCATTTAAGTAAGAGAATAAACTGTTGTTCTATTTACATGAATAAAACCTTATATGGTTACACACCCAATGAAAATGGTTCATTGGATCTCGATCGTAGTGATACACATATTCATAATATTGATGCCAAAAGATGCAAAGTTAATAATGATAGTGCAACTTATTTGTGGCACTGCCGTTTGGGTCATATCGGTGTAAAGCGCATGAAGAAACTCCATAAAGATGGATTTTCGGAATCACTTGGTTATGAATCATTTGATGCTTGCGAACCGTGCCTTTTGGGCAAGATGACTAAAACTCCGTTCTTCGGAACAATGGAACGAGTTACTGACTTGTTGGGAATAATACATACCGATGTATGCAATCCAATGAGTGCTGTTGCTCGTGGCAAGCATCGTTGTTTTCTGACCTTCACAAGATGATTTGAGCAGATATGGGTATATCTACTTGATGAAACATAAGTCTGAAATAGTTGAAAGGTTCAAAGAATTTCAGAGTGAAGTGGAAAAATCATCGTAACAAGAAAATAAAGTTTCTGCGATCTGATCGCGGAGACAAATATTTGAGTTACGAGTTTGGTCTTCAATTAAAACAATGTGGAATAGTTTCACAGCTCACGCCACCTGGAACACCACATCGTTATGGTGTGTCCGAACGTCGTAACCGCACTTTATTTGATATGGTGCGATCTATGATATCTCTTTACCACTATCGTTTTGGGGTTATGCATTAGAGACAGCTGCATTCACGTTTTAAAATAGGGCACCATCAAAATCCGTTGAGACGACGCCTTATGAACTGTGGTTTAGCAAGAAACCAAAGTTGTCGTTTCTTAAATTTGGGGTTGCGATGCTTATATGAAAAAGTTTCATCCTGATAAGCTCAAACTCAAATCGGAGAAGTGCGTCTTCATAGGATATCCAAAGGAAACTATTGGATACACCTTCTATCACAGATCCGAAAGGCAAGACTTTTGTTGCTAAATTCGAAAACTTTCTGGAGAAGGAGTTTCTCTCGAAAGAAGTGAGTGGGAGGAAAGTAGAACTTGACGAGGTAACTGTACCTGCTCCCTTACTGGAAAGTAGTTCATCACAGAAAACTGTTTCAGTGACATCTACACCAGTCAGTGAGGAAGCCAATGATAATGATCATGAAACTTCAGATCAAGATACTACTGAACTTCGTAGATCAACCAGAGTAAGATCCGCACCAGAGTGGTACGGTAATCCTGTTCTGGAGGTCATGCTACTAGATCATGATGAACCTACGAACTATGAAGAAGCGATGGTGAGCCCAGATTCCGCAAAGTGGCTAGAAGCCATGAAATCTGAGATATGATCCATGTATGAGAACAAAGTGTAGACTTTGATTGACTTGCCCGATGATCGGTGAGTCATTAAGAATAAATGGATCTTCAAGAGGAAGACAGACATTGATAGAAGTGTTACTATCTACAAAGCTAGACTTGTCGAAAAAGGTTTTTGACAAAGTTCAAGGTGTTGAATACGATGAGATTTTCTTGCTCGTATCGATGCTTAAAAGTCTGTCCGAATCATGTTAGCAATTGCCGCATTTTATGAAATCTGGCAAATGGATAAACAAAACTGCATTCCTTAATGGATTTATTAAAGAAGAGTTGTATATGATGCAACCAGAAGGTTTTGTCAATCCAAAGGGAGCTAACAAAGTGTGCAAGCTCCAGCGATCCATTTATGGACTGGTGTAAGCCTCTCAGAGTTGGAATAAACGTTTTGATAGTGTGATCAAAGCATTTGGTTTTATACAGACTTTTGGAGAAGCCTGTATTTACAAGAAAGTGAGTGGGAGCTCTGTAGCATTTCTGATATTATATGTGGATGACATATTATTGATTGGAAATGATATAGAATTTCTGGATAGCATAAAGGGATACTTGAATAAAAGTTTTTCAAGAAAAGACCTCAGTAAAAGCTACTTATATATTGAGAATCAAGATCTATTGAGATAGATCAAGACACTTGATAAGATTTTCAATGACTACATACCTTGGCAAGATTTTGAAATAGTTCAAAATGGAACAGTTAAAGAAAGAGTTCTTGTCTGTGTTGCAAAGGTATGAAATTGAGTAAGACTCAAATCCCGATCACAGCAGAAAATAGAAAGAGAATGAAAAGTCATTCCCTATGCCTCAGTCATAGGTTCTATAAAGTATGCTATGCTATGTACCAGACCTATTGTATACCTTGCTCTGTATTTGGCAAGGGAGTACAATAGTGATCTAGGAGTAGATCACTGGACATTGGTCAAGAATATCCTTAGTAAGGACTAAGGAGATGTTTCTCGATTATGGAGGTGATAAAAGAGTTTGTTGTAAAAGTTACATCAGTGCAAACTTTTACACTGATCCAGATGACTCTAAGTCTCAATCTGGATACATATTGAAAGTGGGAGCAATTAGCTAGAGTAGCTCCGCACAGAGCATTGTAGACATAGGATATTTGCAAAATACATATGGCTCTGAATATGACAGACCCGTTGACTAAGCTTCTCTCACGAGCAAAACATGATCACACCTTAGTACTCTTTGGGTGTTAATCACATAGCGATGTAAACTAGATTACTGAATCTAGTAAACCCTTTGGGTGTTGGTTACATAGCGATGTGAACTATGGGTGTTAATCACATGGTGATATGAACTATTGCTGTTAAATCACATGGCGATGTGAACTAGATTATTGACTCTAGTGCAAGTGGGAGACTGAAGGAAATATGCCCTAGAGGCAATAATAAAGTTATTATTTATTTCCTTATATCATGATAAATGTTTATTATTCATGCTAGAATTGTATTAACCGGAAACATAATACATGTGTGAATACATAGACAAACAGAGTGTCACTAGTATGCCTCTACTTGACTAGCTCGTTAATCAAAGATGGTTATTTTTCTAACCATGAACAATGAGTTGTTATTTGATTAACGAGGTCACATCATTAGTAGAATGATCTGATTGACATGACCCATTCCATTAGCTTAGCACCTGATCGTTTAGTATGTTGCTATTACTTTCTTCATGACTTATACATGTTCCTATGACTATGAGATTATGCAACTCCCGTTTACCGGAGGAACACTTTGGGTACTACCAAACGTCACAACGTAAATGGGTGATTATAAAGGAGTACTACAGGTGTCTCCAATGGTCGATGTTGGGTTGGCGTATTTCGAGATTAGGATTTGTCACTCCGATTGTCGGAGAGGTATCTCTGGGCCCTCTCGGTAATGCACATCACATAAGCCTTGCAAGCACTGCAACTAATATGTTAGTTGTGAGATGATGTATTACGGAACGAGTAAAGAGACTTGCCGGTAACGAGATTGAACTAGGTATTGGATACCGACGATCAAATCTCGGGCAAGTAACATACCGATGACAAAGGGAACAACGTATGTTGTTATGCGGTCTGACCGATAAAGATCTTCGTAGAATATGTAGGAGCCAATATGGGCATCCAGGTCCCGCTATTGGTTATTGACCGGAGACATGTCTCGGTCATGTCTACATTGTTCTCGAACCCGTAGGGTCCGCACGCTTAAGGTTACGATGACAGTTATATTATGAGTTTATGCATTTTGATGTACCGAAGGAGTTAGGAGTCCCGGATGAGATCGGGGACATGACGAGGAGTCTCGAAATGGTCGAGACGTAAAGATCGATATATTGGACGACTATATTCGGACATCGGAAAGATTCCGAGTGATTCGGGTATTTTTCGGAGTACCGGGTAGTTACGGGAGAAGTAATGGGCCTTGATGGGCTTTAGTGGGAAGAGGAAAAAGGCTGCTGCGCCCCCCCTCCCCTTTGGTCCGAATTGGACTAGGGAAAAGGGGGCCGGCCACCTCTCCTTCTCCTCCTATTCCTTCTCCCTTCCTCCCCTCTTGGTGGACTCCTACTAGGACTTGGAGTCCTAGTAGGACTCCCTATCCTGGCCGCACCTTTGCCTTGGCCGGCCTCCTCCTCCTCCATCCTTTATATACGGAGGCAGGGGCACCTCTAAACATACAAGTTGACACAAGTTGATCCACGTGATCGATTCCTTAGCCGTGTGCGGTGCCCCCTGCCACCATATTCCTCGATAATACTGTAGCGGAGTTTAGGCGAAGCCCTGCTGCTGTAGTTCATCAAGATCGTCACCACGCCGTCGTGCTGACGAAACTCTTCCCCGACACTTTGCTGGATCGGAGTCCGGGGATCGTCATCGAGCTGAACGTGTGCTCGAACTCGGAGGTGCCGTAGTTTCGGTGCTTGATCGGTTGGATCGTGAAGACGTACGACTACTTCCTCTACGTCGTGTCATCGCTTCCGCAGTCGGTCTGCATTGGGTACGTAGACAACACTCTCCTCTCGTTGCTATGCATCACATGATCCTGTGTGCGCGTAGGAAATTTTTTGAAATTACTACGAAACCCAACATCAACCTCCTCCACGCTAACGTGGTCCACCCGTCCCCTGTTGAAAGGGTTCGGCTTCTTCCCAGAACTTCCATTGCCATTTTGGCCTTCAGGACATTCATTGGCATAATGTCTGGTCTTCTGACACTTAAAACAAGTGACTTGGCTCAGGTCCTTCTTGGCTGGGGTTGATGGGTTGGTGCGGTTCTGGCCGTTGCTTCCTCCATTGCCATTACCATTCTTGGTGCCATTGTGGTTATACGAGCTACCTCCTCCATGGGTATGCTGAAAATGTCCTCTCGGTCTAGGGGTAAAACGTGGCTTCTACTAAGCTCCTGAATTGTACTTTCCTTGTCCATACTTCCTCTTGCGATTCTCAATTTGCTGTTGCTTCCCTTCAATCATAAGAGCATGATCTACCAACTCCTGGTAGTTTTTGAAGGTTGCTACCATCAACTGCATGCTCAACTCATCATTCAGTCCTTCCAGAAACTTCTCCTGCTTAGCTGCATCCGTAGCAACGTCATCTGGTGCATAACATGCTAACTTACTAAAATCCTCCACATACTGGCCAACTATCCATCCTCCTTGGCGCAAGTTGCGAAACTCACGCTTCTTCATGGCCATAGCTCCTGCTGAAACATGGGCAGTACGAAAAGCCTGCTGAAACTGGTCCCATGTGACAGTGTCGACTGGGAAAGTGGCTGTGAAATTCTCCCACCATGATGCTGCGGGTCCTTCTAACTGATGTGCGGCAAACTTCACCTTCTCCACATCTGTGCATCCTGCTGTGGTCAACTCCCTAGCTGTCTTGCGGAACCAATCATCTGCTACTATCGGCTCGGTGCTACTGGAAAACACCGGCGGATTCAGTCTAAGAAAATGGGCTAAGTGGTCAACAGGTGGTGGTGGTGGTGGTGGGTTGTTGTTGTTGTTCCCCTGATTCTGATTCTGGACTAGCAACTGCATCAATGTGTTCTGTTGCTGGATCAACTGGGTGAGCTCCAGTGGAAAGGCAAATCCGGGGTCACGTCTCGGAGGCATCTGAGGGGTTTAGAAAAGATGAGATGTAAGAATAGAGGGGGTCTAAAGAGAAAACACTACCCATATGCACATGAGGCAAAAACAAACAATTCACTTCATTCAATCAAACAAGGGCATACAATCGATCTATCTATCGCAAAAGTGCTCGGACTACTATATTTACATGGTGAACTACTAGTACTGATGAGTTGGTCTACTAGAAATATTCTTCGGTTGCAGACTCCATGATATCTGTTCCAGCTTCATCAACATAGTCATCATCACTACTATCTGTTTCCGAGTCGGTGCCGTCGATGATGATGTAGTCTTCCGGGCTAATTTCCTTGGGTTCTTCGTCTTCATCTACTGGCGTAGAGCCTCCCATAAATATTCCAATCTTCTTGATCAGGTCATCATTCTTCTCCACCAATACTTCAATTTCTTATTCATAATCTTCACGTGTAGCCTTGAGTTCTTCCTCCAATTCCTTGATTCTAGTCTTAGCCTTCTTCAGATCTATCATGTCAGCGCACATCTGGTTCTCCTGTCGTCGAATGTGCTGGTTTAACTCCTGGATAAAAGCTGCGATTGATCTATCCTTCCTGGTGCTGATCATCTCCCAGTGCTCATCTCGGCGCCCACAAATCTGGTAGATGGTATCCTTGAGATCCTGGCGGTAGACTTCTCTAATGCGTCCCATGGCGATGTGAGCTGCCATGCTCTTTCCTAGACTCCAAGTTGGTGCATCAAAAGAAAACTCTATGGGCTCAGTGACTGGCATGAACGTCCTTCCTGGAACTTGTACTTGAATCATCCAGCGCTCTTCTTCAGGTAAAGTGGTGTTGTAGGTTCCTGTGAAGCTTGGTACTCCTATGTTCAGGTATCTAGTGACTTCCTTCAAGTGACGTCCAAAGGGTGTATCTTCATTCGGTTGCGTGAACTTGTTCCTTGCGTCCACCATCCTAAAAGAGTAGAAAAGATGAGAAATCAGAAGAGATGAGGGTGAATAGTGATCTAGGTCTTTAGCTTAGTGGTCGTGTCCTACAGTCAGCGTGTGCTCTGATACCATCTCTGTAGCGACCAGACCTCAAACAGTCTGATCTCTATGCTCCGGTGTCATCCCTGGATCAGTAATGCCGACACCACACAGTACTCAGAGGATTTATAGCAGAGTAGCAATCACACACTTATTACATCGAGTGTCTCAAAAGAGAACTTATTACAATAAATATGGCTTAAGGCCATCTAATAACGATAACAGCGGAAGGCTTGGAAGATAAGTGAGTCCATCAACTCCAACGGCATCACTGAGTATAGAACCACGACCTAAAAACTCCTTAATCGTCGTCTAAAAAGTCTGCAACATTAATGTTGCAGCCCGAAACGGGTCAGCACATGGAATATGCTGGCAATGTAACACATAGAGAGTAACGGAAATGAAATAGCTATACTATATGCATATTTGGCTGGTGGAAAGCTCTATGGTTACAGTTTTGCATAAAGCCAATTTTTTCCTACTTCAAAGGAATAAAATTTATTTAACTATCATGGTAGTTGTTAAACATTGAGAATGGTTGACAACATTCTCAATCCCAATTAAGCATCATCATTAAACATAACCCAACAAAATTAATTTAGAGTAACATGTTGAGATTCACATGATAATCCAAGTACTAGATACTCAAGATGTCCATAACCGGGGACACGGCTAACCATGATTAGTTTGTTACACTCTGCAGAGGTTTGCACACTTTTCCCCACAAGACTCGATTGCCTCCTTTTGGTTTCTCGCACTACATTGTGTTTGAGAAGACGGATGACCGAGACATAGTCTTTCAGAAGCTCTAGCACCTTACGATCGGGTAGACCGTACCACCTATATCCCCTACATCTGCTAGTCTACCACTGTAAGAGTTCGCACGACTTAGTCAACTATGCTAGAGCCCATAATAGCTTGTGGCTGCACACGGAAGTTTCTAGTATGAATAGTCTCATGATCCCTTTGAGCCTGGGTGGCGGTCCAAAAGAAAACAGGCAAGTCCTGGAATACCCAGGTGCCTCAATCCACCCAGATGTGTGTTTAAGTTTCCACCTTAGATAAACCATTAATTAACAAAACTCACATCTGTCATGGATATCACTCACCCAATCCACGTCTACTGGCATAGCATGGCATAATAAGCAAACGTAGAAGTAACTCCCAAAGGTTTGATAATAACAGGTAATAGGTACTACCTCATCTACTTCCCATCCCACAATTTAATTAGATCCTAATCATGCAATGTGTGAGGATTGATCTAATGCAATAAAACTGGGTAGTAGAAAAGGTATGATCAAAGTGTTACTTGCCTTGCTGATGATCCACGAAACCTAACGATTCGAAGTAACAAGCGGCGCACTCCGGGTATTCTATCGCAGACCAACAAAACAAGCATACAATAAGTACTCATCTAATGCATGGGTAAAACTCAAATAAGAGATCTAACCAGAAGGTTCAACTTAACAACTCTGGTTGGCAAAAAGAATCAAATCGAACGAAGCAACGAAAGTCAAACGACAAAAGAAAACAACTTCGTTCTACAAATATGGATCTAGGGAAAATTTTACAGTAGCAAAATCTTGTTTAAGTTGGTTAAACGGATAGAGGGTTTCGAGACAAAACTCTAGGCACTTGAATCGCCTGATTCCGATAAACGAGTGAAAAGTTATACTAAAACGAACATCGGATCAGGAATCGCGATCAGAAAAATCGCGGATTTAATCCGAGAAAAAGAAAAACGACGAACGCTCACTAGAACGAACGAACGAACGAACGCTCACTATTTAAATAAACCGGAAAAACCGATCTACTTAAAAAACCAAATCTAAAAAAACCGACAAAAACCGATCTATTTTTTTAAACCGATGGCACGGAAGTCGAGGCGCGGCGAACCTCGGTGCGCGGAATACGGCGGCGGCGGCGACGGCGGGCGGCGGCGGCGCGGGTGGCGGTGGGGTCGGGCGGCTAGGGCGGGCGGCTGGGGCTAGGGTTCCTGGGTGGGCCGGCTTATAAAGCCACCTCGGGTCGGAGTCCTATCCGGACACGGCCCGTAGGTCGGTTCGTTTTTTTACGCACGGAAGAAAAATAAAAAGAAATACTAAACGGACTCCAAAAGTTCTGAAATAAATTTTCACAGGCTTCGAAAATCATGCCGCACAAGGTGAACATTTATTTGGGACCTAAATGCAATTTTGAAAAACGCACATTTTTCCTAAATTTAAATAAAACACCAAAAACTCTGAAATAAAATCTTATTTGATTTTTATTATTAAATCCTCAATATTTCTCTATTTTGGGAAAGTCATTTTATTCCCTCTCTCATATTTTTTAATAGAAATAATTGATGATAAAATAAATAAAATCAAATGATCCTATTCTCAAAATTTGAGAAAACTCAAATATGAAAATAACGAAATCCCCAACTCTCTCCGTGGGTCATTGAGTTGCGTAGAATTTCTAGGATCAACCAAAATGCAAAATAAAATATGATATGCATTGATGATCTAATGTATAACATTCCAAATTGAAAATTTGGGATGTTACACTGCAACACACATGAGGCCTTTACGGTTCCTCGGTTAACCGTTGGAGTATCAAACGGACTCCAAATGGCACGAAACTTGACATGAGGTCTACCGGTGGTGTACCAAGGCCGCTTGGCAAATCTCGTTCCATTCCGAGAAAGTTTAACACCCGCACACGAAAAGAGGCAAAAGGGGCGCCGGAAGACATAGGAGTGTCGGATTGCAAAACGGACAACGGGGAAAATGCTCGGATGGATGAGACGAACACGTATGCAAATGCGATGCACATGTTGACATGATATGAAAAGCATGACACGCAGAAAATGACAAGGCAACAACAGCGAATAACTGGAAGACACCTAGCGCAATGGTCTCAGGGCGTTACAGAACGTGGGAGACGTAGCGCATTAGCAAGCGCTAAACCAATTTTGAGGGTTATTGACCACCCGGAGCATGATCAACCTGACTAGGAGGGTCTATTTTATGCGAGCAAACGAAGAACAAGTAAGAAACTAAGATTGCAATCTGGATATTGCGAATATAAGAGGAAAGCTTTATTGATAAAATTGGGGTTGTGTGACGTCTTTGTCTGGTTGCTGAACACAAACTTGAAGGAAATATGCCCTAGAGGCAATAGATAAATGTTTATAATTCGTGCTAGAATTGTATTAACCAGAAACTTAGTACATGTGTGAATACATAGACAAACAGAGTGTCACTAGTATGCCTCTACTTGACTAGCTCGTTAATCAAAGATGGTTAAGTTTCCTAACCATAGACATGAGTTGTCATTTGATGAACGGGATCACATCATTAGAGAATGATGTGATTGACTTGACTGGTCCCTTAGCTTAACACGATGATCGTTTAGTTTGTTGCTATTGCTTTCTTCATAACTTATACATGTTCCTATGACTATGAGATTATGCAACTCCCGAATACCGGAGGAACACTTAGTGTGCTATCAAATGTCACAATGTAACTGAGTGACTATAAAGATGCTCTACATGTGTCTCCCATGGTGTTTGTTGATTTGGCATAGAACGAGATTAGGATTAGTCACTCCGTGTAACGGAGAGGTATCTCTGGGCCCTCTCGGTAATGCACATCACTATAAGCCTTGCAAGCAATGTGACCAATGAGTTCGTTACGGGATGTTGCATTATGGAACGAGTAAAGAGACTTGCCGGTAACGAGATTGAACTAGGTATTGAGATACCGACAATCGAATCTCGGGAAAGTAACATATCGATGATAAAGGGAACAACGTATGTTGTTGTACGGTTTGATCGATAAAGATCTTCGTAGAATATGTAGGAGCTGTTGGGGAACGTAGTAATTTCAATTTTTTTCCTACGCACACGCAAGATCATGGTGATGCATAGCAACGAGAGGGGAGAGTGTTGTCCACGTACCCTTGTAGAACGAAAGCGGAAGCGTTAGCACAACGTGGTTGATGTAGTCGTACGTCTTCACGATCCGACCGATCAAGTACCGAACGTACGACACCTCCGAGTTCAACACACGTTCAGCCAGATGACGTCCCTCGAACTCCGATCCAGCCGAGTGTTGAGGGAGAGTTTCATCAGCACAATGGCGTGGTGACGATGATGATGTTCTACCAACGCAGGGCTTCGCCTAAGCACCGCTACAGTATTATCGAGGTGGACTATGGTGGAGGGGGGCACCGCACATGGCTAAAAGATCAAATGATCAATTGTTGTATCTATGGGGTGGCCCCTGCCCCTGTATATAAAGGAGCAAGGGGAGGAGGCGGCCGTCTAGGGAGAGGAGCGCCAAGGGGGAGTCCTACTCCCACTAGGAGTAGGACTCCTCCTATTCCTAGTAGGAGTAGGAGAGGGGGAAGGAAAGGGAGAGTAGGAGAAGGAAAGAGGGGGCTGGCCCCCTTGCCCTAAACCAATTCGGTTTGGGCCTTGGGGGGGGGGCACACCCCACACTCCCCTTGCTGCCCTCTATTTCCACTAAGACCCATGTAGGCCCATTAAGCCCCCCCCCCGGGGGGGTCCGGTAACCCCTGGTACTCCGGTAAAATCCCGATTTCACCCGGAACACTTCCGATATCCAAATATAGGCTTCCAATATATAAATCTTTATGTCTCCACCATTTCGAGACTCCTCGTCATGTCTGTGATCACATCCGGGACTCCGAATAACCTTCGGTACATCAAAACATATAAACTCATAATACAACTATCATCGAAATGTTAAGCGTGTGGACCCTACGGGTTCGAGAACTATGTAGACATGACCGACGAGCTAGTCAAGTAGAGGCATACTAGTGACACTCTGTTTGTCTACGTATTCACACATGTATTATTTTTCCAGTTAATACAATTCTAGCATGAATAATAAACATTTATCATGATATAAGGAAATGAATAATAACTTTATTATTGCCTCTAGGGCATATTTCCTTCAGTCTCCCACTTACACTAGAGTTAATAATCTAGATTACACAGTAATGATTCTAACACCCATGGAGTCCTGGTGCTGATCATGTTTTGCTCGTGGAAGAGGCTTAGTCAACGGGTCTGCAACATTCAGATCTATATGTATCTTGCAATTTTCTATGTCTCCCACCTGGACTAAATCCCAGATGGAATTGAAGCGTCTCTTGATGTGCTTGGTTCTCTTGTGAAATATGGATTCCTTCGCCAAGGCAATTGCACCAGTATTGTCACAAAAGATTTTCATTGGACCCGATGCACTAGTTATTACACCTAGATCGGATATGAACTCCTTCATCTAGACTCCTTCATTTGCTGCTTCCGAAGCAGCTATGTACTCTGCTTCACACGTAGATCCTGCCACAATGCTTTGTTTAGAACTGCGCCAACTGACAGCTCCACTGTTCAATGTCAACACGTATCCGGTTTTGCGATTTAGAGTCGTCCGGATCAGTGTCAAAGCTTGCATCAACGTAACCGTTTACGATGAGCTCTTTGTCACCTCCATAAACAAGAAATATATCCTTAGTCCTTTTCAGGTATTTCAGGATGTTCTTGACCGTTGTCCAGTGATCCACTCCTGGATTACTTTGGTACCTCCCTGCTAGACTTATAGCAAGGCACACGTCAGGTCTGGTACACAGCATTGCATACATGATAGAGCCTATGGCTGAAGCATAGGGAACATCTTTCATTTTCTCTCTATCTTCTGCAGTGGTCGGGCATTGGGTCTTACTCAACTTCACACCTTGTAACATAGGCAAGAACCCTTTCTTTGCTTGATCCATTTTGAACTTCTTAAAAACTTTGTCAAGGTATGTGCTTTGTGAAAGTCCAATTAAGCGTCTTGATCTATCTCTATAGATCTTGATGCCCAATATGTAAGCAGCTTCACCGAGGTCTTTCATTGAAAAACTCTTATTCAAGTATCCTTTTATGCTATCCAGAAATTCTATATCATTTCCAATCAACAATATGTCATCCACATATAATATTAAAAATGCTACAGAGCTCCCGCTCACTTTCTTGTAAATACAAGCTTCTCCAAAAGTCTGTATAAAACCAAATGCTTTGATCATACTATCAAAGCGTTTATTCCAACTCCGAGAGGCTTGCACCAGTCCATAAATGGATCGCTGGAGCTTGCACACTATGTTAGCTCCCTTTGGATCGACAAAACCCTCTGGTTGCATCATATACAACTCTTCTTCCAGAAATCCATTCAGGAATGCAGTTTTGACATCCATTTGCCAAATTTCATAATCATAAAATGCGGCAATTGCTAACATGATTCAGACAGACTTTAGCATCGCTACGGGTGAGTAGGTATCATCGTAGTCAATCCCTTGAACTTGTCGAAAACCTTTTGCAACAAGTCGAGCTTTATAGACAATAACATTACCGTCAGCATCAGTCTTCTTCTTGAAGATCCATTTATTCTCAATTGCTTGCCAATCAACGGGCAATTCAACCAAAGTCCACACTTTGTTCTCATACATGGATCGCATCTAAGATTTCATGGCTTCAAGCCGTTTTGCGGAATCTGGGCTCACCATCGCTTCTTCATAGTTCGTAGCTTCGTCATGATCTAGTAACATAACTTCCAGAACAGGTTTACTGTACCACTCTGGCGCGGATCTTACTCTAGTTGACCTACGAGGTTCAGTAACAACTTGATCTAAAGTTTCATGATCATTATCCTTAACTTCCTCACTAATCGGCGTAGGTGTCACAGAAACTGGTTTCTATGATGAACTACTTTCCAATAAGGGAGCAGGTACAGTTACCTCATCAAGTTCTACTTTCCTCCCACTCACTTCTTTTGAGAGAAACTCCTTCTCTAGAAAAACTCCAAATTTAGCAACGAAAGTCTTGCCTTCGGATCTGTGATAGAAGGTGTACCCAACAGTCTCCTTTGGGTATCCTATGAAGACACATTTCTCCGATTTGGGCTCGAGCTTATCAGGTTGAATCTTTTTCACATAAGCATCGCAGCCCCAAACTTTCAGAAACGATAACTTTGGTTTCTTACCAAACCACAGTTCATAAGGCGTCGTCTCAACGGATTTCAATGGTGCCCTATTTAACGTGAATGCGGCCGTCTCTAAAGCATAACCCCAAAAAGATAGCGGTAAATCAGTAAGAGACATCATAGATCGCACCATATCTAGTAAAGTACGATTACGACGTTCGGACACACCATTACGCTGTGGTGTTCCGGGTGGCGTGAGTTGCGAAACTATTCCGCATTATTTCAAATGAAGACCAAACTCATAACTCAAATATTCTCCTCCACGATCAGATCGTAGAAACTTTATTTTCTTGTTACGATGTTTTTCAACTTCACTCTGAAATTCTTTGAACTTTTCAAATGTTTCAGACTTATGTTTCATTAAGTAGATATACCCATATCGGCTTAAATCATCTGTGAAGGTGAGAAAATAACGATATCCGCCACGAGCCTCAACATTCATCGGACCACATACATCTGTATGTATGATCTCCAACAAATCTGATGCTCTCTCCATAGTTCCGGACAATGGCGTTTTAGTCATCTTGCCCATGAGGCACGGTTCGCAAGTACCAAGTGATTCATAATCAAGTGGTTCCAAAAGTCCATCAGTATGGAGTTTCTTCATGCGCTTTACTCCGATATGAACTAAACGGTAGTGCCATAAATAAGTTGCACTAAAGTATCAACTCTGCATCTTTTGGCTTCAATATTATGAATATGTGTATCAGCACTATCGAGATTTAGCAAAAATAGACCACTCTTCAAGGGTGCATTACCATAAAAAATATTACTCATATAAATAGAACAATCATTATTCTCTGATTTAAATGAATAACCTCGCATCAAACAAGATCCATATATAATGTTCATGCTCAACGCTAGCACCAAATAACAATTATTTAGGTCTAATACTAATCCCGAAGGTAGATGCAGAGGTAGCGTGCCGACCGCGATAACATCGACTTTGGAACCATTTCCCACACGCATCGTCACCTCGTCCTTAGCCAATCTTCGCTTAATTCATAGCCCCTATTTTGAGTTGCAAATATTAGCAACAGAACCAGTATCAAATACCCAGGTGCTACTGCAAGCATTAGTAAGGTACACATCAATAACATGTATACCACCATCTCTTGCCATTGGTCAGCCACCACCAGCGCTAGGTCATCCTCAGCCTGATGCCCATCGTCATCCTGCAGCTCCTCATCCCCACTCTCCTCCTCTTCTCCTGCACTCCAGTCTGGATTATCCTTCTTGTTGTCTTTGCTGCTACCAGAATCGCTGCTGCTTTCGCTAAAGCCAGAATCGCTGTTGCTTTTGCTACAGCCATAATCGCTGCTGCTTTGGCTGTAGCCATGTCGCTGCTGCTGCTCCCATTGCCTGTCCAAATGCAACAATGACCATTAACAATCGATGTGAGACAAAGCCAAATGTAGAGGAATAAGAAGAGGCAGAACGCACTGTCATCTTCGTCGTCAGCGTAGCGCATGCGACACATAGTCGCGTTGAAAACCTTCATGATGAGCATTGTGGCGTCATCATCGTACCTGAAGAGAAGAAAGTACCCGGTCCGCAGGTCGTAGGCACTGTAGAACTTCTCCCAGCCACGACACAAGTACATGTGGCCCTCCTCGATCACCAAATCCACGTCCCACAACCTGTGAACACCGCTGCCGGCCTATCGGAGCTTCACATTATCTGGCGGATCTTCACCCAACATGTTCATAAAAGTGTCAGGCAGCCTCTGCAATTTGGGACAAGGAGTGATGTAGCAAACAACAGAGTTATCATAATGAGATGGGTGAAGGGGAGATCTCTCGTTTTATATACCTGCCTCGTGGCTGATACTGAAGTCCCAAGTATGATACTGAAGAACTCGAAAGCATCCAACTCGTACTCCGGTGAGGCAGAGCGGCGGTGGCTGCTTCCCCCCATCTATTATAAGCAGTAGAAGAGACCAATTAGTACCCTTACAACATTATCATACAACATTATAGCAGCATAAATTTTGAGCAGAAGATAATCAACTACACCAATGCACTTCTGAAGTTCCCGCTTCCCACCCATGATGTTGTTAAGCGAGGACTAGTGCCAAATGCATTTTCGGTACGAAAATACATCACATGCCACTATGTTATTTAATATCATTCTTCTCAAAGACTAATGATTGTTACATCCTACTAAAATGATGTTCTGTCCTCAGAGACGTCTCGTTGTTTATGAGGAAGCAGCAAATAAACACTTGAAAAAAGCTCTCGTCCTTGAAGATGCATTCTTGGTTATATTACCGTTCTGAGTTATGTTGTTCTGTTATTTTATTTGAAGACATGAAGGGTTACTTATTTGAAGATGCTACTCCTAAGAAAGGTCAACTTTTCGATCATAAGCCTCTACAATTAAACAATGATGCATTCTTCCTTTTCCTTTCCATCTTCTTCTTCTCCACCTCTCTTCTTTTCTTGTTCTCCTTTTTCTTTCTTCTCCTTCCTCCTCCTCCTCTTCTCCTTCTTCCTTTCTTGTTCTATTTTTCAACTTTCTTCTTATTCTTCTTCCTTTTTTTCCTTTTTCCTCTTCTTCTACTTCTTCTTCTTTTTTTCAACTTTCTTCTTCTTCTAATTATCTAAACCTAAATCTAGCACTAACCTAAACCAACCACTAACCTAAACCTATCAATAACCTAATTAAACCTAAACAGCAAAGAAAAATAGTAGAAAAAACAAAAAAATGCTCGCCTTGGCTCCGGGGGCAGGGGGTGGTGGTGGACGGCCGCGATTAGGGCAGCGGCGGCGGGCTTGGCTCCGGGGGGACGCGAG